>NC_134687.1:79693909-80063909 GCF_050947455.1 Rhinoderma darwinii
CATGAATATATGAATAGTTATGAAATACGGTACAATAGAACAAAATATATAACAAACGGGATCACTGTCATGCATGTAATAGCTTAAATAATGTGTATTATGTTTTTTCTATTTTCTTATAATTCTTTTAATATTTTTTTTTATAAATCAAACAACTAGATATAAACTTTGGTAAAAATGTAAAAAACGCAGAGGGGATTACTGGGACGCCAGCCTACAAATAGGCCAGCTGGCCCAACCCCTGCTTGCTGGGAGAAGCCTGTTTAGAACCTTATTTCCGCCTCTGCAGAAACCACAGTGTGTGTTTCTCCCTTCACGTTGGAATCGCCTTGACACGCCACAATTATGCCTTCTCCATCGCTGGCACGTGTGCTTGTTGTCTGGATGATCTCACGTCGGTTTGGGGAGCGCCGACACATGCTGCAGCACCAGACGCCTGTAAGATGTCGCATTTGGGTTCATCCACTTGTGGCCCAACGTACGATAAAAGGCCATTTCCATACCCTGTATGAGGACTTACGCCGGCATCCAGAAAAATTTCAAGCCTTCTGCCGCATGTCTGTGGCCACATTTGACCTTCTGCTTGAGAAAACTCGCTCTGTTCTCACCTACAAGAATACCAACATGAGACGCTGCATTTCGGCCGAGGAACGGCTGCTTGTGACCTTGAGGTATGTGTGCAGCTGCTATTACTTAGTCCATGACGCTGTCTGATTCACCAGCCCCCCCTAACATGTGTTGTGGCTTTCTTTTTCTTTCTCGTTGTTTTCTAGATTTCTGGCCACAGGCAATAGTTATCATTCGTTACATTTTGAATTTATTTTGGGAGTGACCACCATTTCGTTCATTGTCACATCCACCTCTGTCGTGTTGTGGCAGAGGTTAAAGAGCACGGTCATGCCTCAGCCCACGACAGAACAGTGGCTAAGTATTTCAGAGGGATTTCTTAGAGCAAGTGAGTTTCCAAATTGCATTGGTGCCCTAGACGGCAAACACATTCGTGTGAGAAAGCCCCCACGCAGTGGCTCGCAATTCTATAACTACAAGCAGTATTTTTCTATGGTATTGTTAGCCTTGGCGGACACTAATTATTGTTTCACTGGTGAATAATCGACTGGCGGTGCCGGAACCTTCCATCCTCCCGGGCTCCAGCGGCCCCCCAATCCCGTATGTCATCGTGGCGGATGAGGGGTTTGCACTCACAAGGCAAGTCATGCGTCCTTTTGCAAGAAGGGGCTTGGATGACCGTCGGCGCATGTTCAATCTCCGCCTTGGCCGAGCTCGGCGATGTGTGGAATGTGCCTTTGGCATTATGTCGAACAGGTGGCGTGTCTTTCTGACAACAATGCAATTGTCCATGCAGAATGTCACACGTGTTATACAAGCGTGTGTCGTTCTGCATAACTTCTGCCGCATTAATGATGCTACCTTTGATGCAGAATATATCCTAACACATGCAGGCACCAGTCACATTGGCCCGGTGATGCCTCTCGGCCGATCTCTCTCTTCCGGCCTTCGAGTGCGGGATACTTTGGCAGCATATTTTGAGTGCCCATCTGGAACCGCACCGTGGGGGGGTGATGACCTTTGAAGGGGTGTCTGTTGTTTGGCGGATTCACTACACACGTCACATGTGACCAGTTATTTACTTTTTTTTGGAGTTCGTGTTGGGTTAGGGACTCGCAAAACATGAGGACCCTTGACGCGGGTTGCGAGCTTACATCTGTCGGGGTTTGAGCAGGACTTTTGACAGTTGCCGACTTACTTTCCGGAGATATCATGTTGTGCGGCCTAAAGTTCTGAAAGTCCAATTGCAAGTGTACTTCGTTTGCTGCGGGGCCCATGCCAGCACCTAAACGTTGCCACCGCTTGCAATCCATGTCAAACCCCGAGAGATAAACTAAAACCTCATATCACGTGTGTATGCATTGGACCAAAAGGCCAGAAGTGTGTGAGAGTCTAGGTAAAGGAAATGTGTGCCAAATCTTGTGTTGTGTGGTATCAATGAATAACAACACGAAATCCAACCATTAACCATTAATTTTTTTAATGCTGTGTTTGGCCACAACACAAACTTTTTGCATCAAAAGAAAAACACCAACATGGTGTATATTAATACACATCCAACAAACGATAACGAACGAAACGTTGGCAGGCCTGCACCACACACAACTGTAGCGTCCTAAAATCTTGCCACCAACACACTCATAGGTGTTGGTATTGTTGGCCCCGGGAGGCATACGCCTGCATTTCAGCACCACTATGCTGGACCTGGAGCTGGGTAGGTTGTTCCTCGCCAGCATAATGGTGCTGATGTTGGGGGTGGAATGTTGGCCCAGGGAAGTGGGGAGCCATAGGGCGCATGTACGGATGCGGGCGTGCCATCTGGGGGACAGGGTGGAATGGGCCAGGCACCTGGGGCGTGGTGGCCGGCATGGCTGAACTGCGCCACTGTTCTATGGCCGTGAAGCAGATGTTATGATTGTGGGGCGGTCTGGAAGCGTCGATCAATGTCACTATCGACGCCTGCAGATGGCCCATACGGTCCATGGGCACCAGACGTAGGAGGGGAACTATGCTTCGGCCAAACGCGTCATTCCTGTCCTCTTCAGCGGCTCGCCTTAGATACTCCAGGACACGAGTATCTACCTGGGCAGCTGTGGAGGGCTGTGGAGCACTGGCACGGCGAGTGCGGGCACGCACGGGGCGCTCCTCTGCTGGAGAGGCGACGGCCCCTGCAGACTGGCCAGGTGCGGGCTCCTGGGGTGTCGGCTCTGGACTGGGGGGCAGGACATTGGGAGCAGGAGGTTCTTGCTGAGACTCGGCGACGTCAGTCTCCTCTGCGGTGTCTTCCAAATTGTCGGTGGTTCTAGAAGGAGAAAAAAACTTAAGAATATAATATTGAACAATGCCCACACCAACACGTTGGCAAACAGGACATGGGCAAACACACATTAGACACATGCAAAGGCATAAACTCTTACGTGCGCATCTACATGATGTCCTTCAAGAACATCAGCTGCTTCGTATAGATATAGGGACGCTTGCGAGATGCGCCATCCCCGCTGCGTCCCCTTTCACCCATCTCTCTGCGAAATTGGTCACGGCAGCTCCGCCACCGTGTTTTGATATCTTGGACTGTTGGATTTAACAAACACATAACACGCCATCAGAACTATCAACTCTCACTTCTAAATGAAGGGCCCTGCAGTGCCAATGACGTGGGACACGGTGATGCGCCTGCTCCACCAAAGTTCCTCGTGCTAATGCGCGGAATACACATACATTGCCCCAGGTCTTCTATAGGGATGACAGGCATTGACAGAAAATGCGTGGTACTCACCCAACCGACTGCGGTCCCGGGTTCGGCCACTCTCCCACTCCTGCTCAAAAAGGTTCTGGGCGACCACCTCCCAGGCGTCCTCCTTGACCGTCCTGTTGTGGTACTCCTCTGAGCGCGTGTCCCAGATTGCAGGATGTTCCTGCACAAAGAGGATGAGGCGCTCTACGTCCATCCCGCGCGGCATGGCAGAAGATTATTTCACACACAGCTAGCAACCTTGACACAGTCTCCAGGCACTCACTAGCCTTGCCCCCTCGCAGTGGAAACGCAGGCACTTCCTGGTTTGAGTTTGCTTTGTCCAGCTTTATAGACTCTTTTGCATGGACATAACAGCTCTTGCGTGATTTTCGCGCATGCAACGCAGGAGCGTCCATGTGTCATGCGTTGTTTTCACGCACCCATTGACTTCAATGGGTGCGTGATGCGCGAAAAACGCACGATTATAGAACATGTCGTGAGTTTTACGCAACGCACTCACGCTGCGCAAAATTCACGCATCGTCTGCACTGCCCCATAGAGTAATATAGGTGCGTACGACACGCGTGAAAAGCACGCGCGTATATTACGCTCGTGTAAATGAGGCCTAACTGTGACAATCTGAAGCTTAGATTGATCGATTATATCGGCATAATACTACTTTTATTATTGAATTCAGATTTTGTATGTTCCCAATTTTTTTTTTTTAAAGATTCAAAACAATTATTCTACATATTCAGAACAGTGAATATATTATTAATAACAATGAATCTTTTTAGACAACATTTTCATCTGCGATATGTCCTACATAATGGGTTCTGTACTACAAAATGCAGTATATGTCATGTTGTCTTTTGAACTTTTGACTGGTTTCACTTAAATTGCATTGTTTTTTTAAGACTGTGATCACCCTACACACAAGTGACATGGCATTGCCTTGACACTTCTATAAGCCAGACCCCAAATAAATTTTACCAGTGAGCAAGTCTGCCTTCAGCTCTCCTACCATGTCTCATCCCCAATCGCCTGCTCTGACTTGAAATTCATGTTAGGCAACCATCAAGCTAGAAAAAGAACAAAAGTGTTAAAAAGCTGTATTTATTCACAAATTATATATTTTTTAAAACTTAGCCCCTCAATATTTAACAATAGGGAAGGAGAGCTTGAAATAATAATTAAAAGTACAGGGCAAAGAGGGCTGACCTAGAAAAGCCATATAAGGCACAAGACTGATAGCTTCCAAAATACGAAAAAAAAACATCAAAGGGAGAATAGGTGATAACTGTAGTGGCAGGGGAGGGTGGACAATAACGCAGGCATAAGGATCATGTTATATGAGATTGCAATGA
Organism: Rhinoderma darwinii; assembly: GCF_050947455.1. Classification (NCBI taxonomy): domain Eukaryota; kingdom Metazoa; phylum Chordata; class Amphibia; order Anura; family Rhinodermatidae; genus Rhinoderma; species Rhinoderma darwinii. The sequence goes on from NC_134687.1 coordinate 79,698,578, forward strand.
AAACACCTGGTGGCATCAGAAACACAGCAGCAACATATATTATATAGAATTATTTAATAATTTTTTAAATTTGTTAGTTTTTTTAATGTTAATGTCGTTTTAGGTTAGAATGCAGTGTCATCTGGCAGCAAATCACAAACACTTCTTGAAAGTAATAATATTAAAAGCTTTGGGAAATAGATAACTGGAGATATGTCATTGATCCAGGGATTTATTCTGATTTATGCCATGTTTGTAATTGGGAAGGATTTTTTGATCCTAAAATTAGGAAAATTGGCTTTTGCCTAATGGGATTTATTTGTCTTCCTCTGGATCAACATTGCAGGAGAATAGGTTGAATTAGATGGGTTCTTAGCTTATTTCAACCTTACAAAACAAACTATGTTAAATCTGCAACATATATACTGCTTAAAATACTTTCTGGGAACAAATTAATAAGGTTCATGTCTACATACAGTATTTGATCATTTGTATGAATATTTTATTGGCAAAACATGAGATATTACCTGCTCTAGTTGGGTACAATGGCATAATGACTTGCTGGGGTGTTTGAGCATCCCTATGCAACTTAAATATATATATTCCTAGATTACATCCTGACACCATGAAGGTCATATTAACATTTTTAATACTTAAAAAAGTGCTGGGAGAAAAGTACATTTTATAAAAATAAAAGAAGTCATTAAAAAACTTGATTGGCCTTTCCTGACATAGTCTTCACCTTGACGAATCAATCCGAACCTTTTTAGCATAGCCAATTTAAAATCTATGGTCAGCAAAAGGAGATTAAAGAAAATTATACATTATAAAAGCGCTGGACATCAATTTCAAAACCAGATTTCAGAGGTCTTCACATCTAGCCCTTAGCTGTTGAAGCATAATGATAAAATGGAAACTGTTATTAGAACGAAATAGTGTTTACAGCAACATCAATTTTTGGAAAAATATATGATTTGGGTTATAACACTGAAAACTTATCTAGCATAGCATTACTATCATTTTTCTCTGCAGGCAAACATGAGAAAACGTACCATAAATTTTGCAAATACCACTTTTATGAAGGACAGAGACCTTCAGGTATCAGAACCATCTGTAAAACAAGCAAGGGAATGTTTCTTAGGTTGAACAAAAAAAATTACTAAAATGTGGGGAAGAGAAATGTGTTCTGTGTATCAATCTTCACAAATGTCAAATAGAGGTAAAAGCAAGGTAATCTTCCCAGCATGTACAGCCAGCACTATAAGAAAATGTATTTTTATATTATACCCCTTACATGTAAATGTTAAAAAGAAAATAGTTTTGATGGTTCCCTTAATAAAAGAACAAATTGAGTCAAATAAATGGGCTGAAACATACAGTATATGTCGGCTTCCATTGAAGCGTAATTTGAGCACTTAACCTTTTTTCCATTTATGTTGTCTTAGATAGTTATTACAGCTCCTTTTATCTTACTACTCACGGTCAATGTACTGTATCCAGAACAGTTGCTAACATTTCTGTGTAAATTTTAGTTTTAATACTATGCCAATGCCTAATTAAAGCCTATGATGACTGTTTCTCAGAAAGTGGAATCTCCCTCCAGTAAGCCACATGCATACAATTTATAGCAGTAAATGGGAGAGGAATCCTCCAGCTCACTGATCCTATGTCCGAGCCTGGACAGCGCACAGATCCTAGTGCCGGTACACAATGAAGATCAAAGCAGAAAAAGAGACACTTGATCCAGCGCTGGGTTTAAAAGGAAGTAATATTCCAACTTTATTCCAAATGTATCAGATAGCAGGCCTACGCGTTTCAGACAATCCACTTGTCCTTACTCATGGCGTGTTGCCATGAGTAAGGACAACTGGTTTGTCAGAAATGCGTAATAATAATAAAAAGTAAGAGACTTTACTTAGAGGGTAACTATTTGCATAAAATTAACTAAGAGCAATAAAGAGTAAATAAGAATTTAGATTAAGGGCTTATTCACAAGAATTAGGAAATCAGCCTTGTGACAGTTGTGTTTTTAACGGCCATCACACGGCTGCATAAAAATGTATGTGCTTCTGTGGGGCTATTCACATGGCCGTTGTTTTAACGGACCGTGTGAATGGCTCGTGAAAAAATACAACATGTGCTATTTTTGTCCATTTTCACGGATCCCTCAATAAGCTCCAGTCTATGAGGGATCCGTAAAAATGGGTCCCGCACGAATGCAAGAAGTGTATTTCTTTAAAGTGGTATTCCCAACGTAAACATTTATTACATATCCACAGGATATGCCCTAAACGTCTTATAGATGCTGGTTCCAGCTCCACTTTCAGAATGAGGGTCAACTGAATGGCTCGGCATGGCTCTCTCCATTCACTGCTATGGGAGTTACAGAAACAGCCAAGTAGACATGCCTCACCAAGAGCGAAGGGCTGAGACCTACATCTATCTGACATTTATAGCTCATCCCGTGAAAATGTCATCATTGTTTAAACTGGGATTACTCCTTTAACTCCTTCCCCCTGAAGCCATATTTCGGATTTTCATTCTAATTTTTTCCTCCCTACCTTCCAAAATTAACTTTTTTATTTTTTCATTGATAAAGCCGTTTGAGGGCTTGATTTTTGCGGGATGAGTTGTAGTTTTCCATGGCACCATTTACTGTACCATATAAACTACAAGGAAACTGGAAAAAGATTCTCGTTGGGCGGAATGAGAAAAAAACACAGATTGCTCAGTTTTTGTGGGTTTTCGTTTTTACGTCGTTGACTGTGTGCTAAAAAATGACATGTTAACTATATTATGCATGTCAATACGATTATAGGGATACCAAATTTAAATAGATTTTTTTCATGTTTTACAAAGAAAAAACTGATTGTTAAAAATAAAACTCATTTAGTGTTGCCATATTCTGAGAGCCATAACTTTTATATTTTTCTGTCGATTGAGTGGTATGAGGACTTATTTTTTGAGGGGTGGCTGTCGTTTTTATTGGTACCATTTATATTATATATATATTTTTTTTACATTGCTTTTGGGGGAAATGGAAAAGGTTATTTTTTGAACTTTTAAAGGTTAGTTTTTGAAAAAAACGTTATTTCACTGTTTTTAATATTTTTTATTAGCCTTCTTAGAAGACTTGAACCAGTGATCATTGGATCGCTTATATATCATACTGCAATACTAATGTATTCTAGTATATCGTGATTTTGAAGGCCTCTATTAAGCCTTGCTATGCTGTCTTATCTGCAGGCAGCCTGTTATAGAGTAGTGGGAGATGAGCAGATTGATATCAAGTTTTGTGGGAAAAGATTCAGTATAACCTGTAATTTATTCATTCAATTTAATTCCCTGCTTATTCTGGGCTCTCACGTAGCGTAAACGCTGCTGAATTCCCGCAATGAAATTCTGTGCTGAAATTCCGCAGCATATACAGTAACAGCAAAGCAGATGAGATTTTGAAAATCTCATGCCCACGCTGCGAAAAAAAACAACTTTAATAAATTGACCTGCGGTGTGGAATGTAAACCTGCAGCATGTAAATTTCTGCTGGATTTTTGTTGCTTTTCTGTTGCAGGGTTTTCCCATTGATTTAGAAGGGGATGCAAAACCTGCAACAGATAGCCAAGTGTTGCTACTTTTGTGGCGGAATCGCAGCGATTGCACCACAAAAGTCCCAATTGAAAAAAAACTCCCAACTTACCCAGAACTCCCTGCTTCTTTCTCCAGTCTGGCCTCCTGGGATGACGTTTCCTCCTATGTGACCGCTCCAACAAATCTCAGACTGCAGAGGCCACATGGGCTACAGCGTCAACCAGGGAAGCCGGACGGCAAACGAGGGACGCGTCACCATGACAACGGCCACGTTATATATGAAAGGGTTTTTTTCTACCGCTGCAAAATTCCAGCCATAAAATCACACCACGATGTGGTGCCGTTTTTTGGATGGAATATGCTACGGGTTCCAGGTCGGATATAGTGCGCAATATTTATGCAGACCGTGGGAACCCGGCCTAAAGAGTCCAGTAACATAACTGACAATCATTGAATAGGACTGCACACTGGACTCTTAAACCCAGATTGAGCAGGGATTAAATTAAAATTGAATAAATTACAAGTTATAATAAATCTTTTCCCACAAAACTATACATCAATCTGCTCAGCTCCTTCTCTTCTATAACATGTCTGCTGATTGGACAGAATGTTAAGTGTTACAGGCTCCCTTTAAGATTACACCCCCCAAAAATTAGCAAAACCATACCAGGGAATGGAGGGTAAATGTTGGAGATGTCAGAGAGCTGGAGCAGATATGAAACATATATGGTGGGAATGTAATGTTGTGAACGAACTGTGGAAAGCTGTTGGACACTTATTATCAGTTATCTGTGAAACTAATATTACCTTATCCCCTTCAGGGTATGTGCACACGTAGTGACCAAAAACGTCTGAAAATACAGAGCTGTTTTCAAGGGAAAACAGCCCCTGATTTTCAGACGTTTTTTGAGCAACTCGCATTTTTCGCTGCGTTTCTCGCGCCGTTTTCGCGGCATTTTTTACGTCCGTTTTTGGAGCTGTTTTCATTGGAGTCTATGAGAAAACAGCTCCAAAAACGTTAAAAGAAGTGTCCTGCACTTCTTTTGACGAGGCTGTATTTTTACGCGTCGTCGTTTGACAGCTGTCAAACGACGACGCGTAAATGACAGGTTGTCTGCACAGTACGTCGGCAAACCCATTCAAATGAATGGGCAGATGTTTGCCGACGTATTGTAGCCCTATTTTCAGACGTAAAACGAGGCATAATACGCCTCGTTTACGTCTGAAAATAGGTCGTGTGAACCCAGCCTTAGGGTATGTTCACACGAGGGCGTCCGTTACGGCTGAAATTACGGGGATGTTTCAGCCTGAAAACATCCCCGTAATTTCAGCCGTAACGGCATGTGCAGGCGCTTGAACGCTGCGTCAATTACGGCCGTAATTAGCGCTGCTATTCATTGGAGTCAATGAGTAACGGCTCCAATTACGGCCAAAGAAGTGACAGGTCACTTCTTTGACGCGGGCGTCTATTTACGCGCCGTCATTTGACAGCGGCACGTAAATATACGCCTCGTGTGAACAGACAAACGTCTGCCCATTGCTTTCAATGGGCAGATGTTTGTCAGCGCTATTGAGGCGCTATTTTCGGGCGTAATTTGGGGCAAAAAACGCCCGATTTACGTCCGTAAATAGGCCGTGTGAACATACCCTAACAATGTTTACTGTCTACCGATATTGATTTATTTCCTAATAAAATTAGGACAATCATTTTCCATATGTTAGTAGCAACTAGACTAAAAATTGCAAAATACTGGAAACACTCAGACATTCCTTTGTTGGCAGAAATCATTAGTTTGGTAAATGACAACTGCACATCTGAAAAAACAATTGCTCTAAGTATAGGCAGGTTTCCACGGTTCCTTCAAAATTGGGATATTTGGCTACACTCTAAATACAATAAAGTTTCAATTCAGAACTATTGTTAGTTTAAATACAATGTATATTATTGTACATTTCGGTGATATTGCTGCTCTCTCCAACATTGGTCTCATGTAATTGCTTATGTATATGCACCATACTTCCTGTATGTATCTGAAATTTTTCTCACTATGTCACCATAGTTTGTTAATTTCTACAGATTTTTTTTATTATTACTATTGTTTTATGTAATCCCCTTGTAATGGGTCAATGCAATACTGCTATATGAACCCAATAAACATAAATGTTTTTTAAAAAAAAAGATTGTAAAAGGAAACGCTTGATGGATCATGGTTAAAAATTGAGGAAGTAGTCAGGGATATTTTTAAGGGACTGTTATTATTCTGATCTATAAAGTACTAATGTCATAACTGATTGTCTTTCAGTTTTCAAGTGGTAAATGTAATTTACTGTAGGTGACATCTTTTTATATTTAAAGAGGCTCTGTCACCACATTATAAGTGCCCTATCTTGTACATAATGTGATCGGCGCTGTAATGAATATTACAGCGGTGTCTTTTATTTAGAAAAAATGCAAATTTTTGACGGTTATGACCTATATTAGCTTTATGGTAATGAGTATCTTAATGACCAACTGGGCGTGTTTTACTTTTTGACCAAGTGGGCATTGTGGAGAGAAGTGTCAGTGACCAATCAGCGTTATACACTGCTCTCCATTCATTTACACAGCATATAGTGATCTTATTAGATCACTATATGCAGCCACATACACACACACTAACTTTACTCAAGTGTACTGAGACTTAATAGACATCACTGCCAACCAGGACGTGATGTCTATTCAGAATCCTGACACTTCGCTAACGTTTGTGTGTCATTTACAGCACAGCAAGCGTAATCTCGCGAGATTACGCTGTAAATGACAGCCCAGCGTGATCTCGATGTGCTGTGCTGTAAATGACACACAAATGTTACCGAAGTGTCAAGATTCTGAATAGACATCACGTCCTGGCTGGAAGCAATGTTTATTAAGTCTCAGTACACTTCAGTAATGTTAGTGTGTGTGTATGTGACACGTAGGGTTCGTGGACCCACTGGGCCGTACCATCTTGGCGGTAAGGCAGCTGGCCAACAGGACGCAGGTAAAAGTCTATAGATCGTATAGGGTACCTGTGGTAGCTCGGACAGTAGCAAGGCAGGCTAGGCAGGAATTTGGCAGCAGGTGGACGTCAGGCGTAGAGAAGCAGGTCAGGCGTGGTATACAGCACAGCACGACTACAGCTCAGCACGGCACTAGATCAGGATACAAGTATAGGATACAGGAACAGGAACACTGGGAGCAGTAAACACTAGGGGATCATATGCAAGACAGACTAGGAATACACAACAAAGCTCAGGCGTGGGAGGATGGGCTGGAACCTTCTTATAGCCCAGGGTACTCTGGACCAATTAGCTCAATTCCAAATATGCTTGCGCTCTGGCTTCTCAAGTCTGGACTGAGCTCGTGACCGCGGCCTGGTGGTCACTGTGGAGCAGGAAGGCCGTATGTGCAAACATCTTGATGGAAGGGCGTCGACTGGATGGAAGGAGTTTGTGGTCAGCCACCACGGATGTTACAGTATCCACCATCTTACGCCCACTCCTCTTGGGACCAGAACGAGAGAGAAACCTCTTAATGAGGGTAGGAGCATTGAGATTCTCCTCTGGCTCCCAGGACCTCTCTTCTGGACCAAACCCCTTCCAATCTACTTAATAAAAGGTTCTTGCTCTTACTTTTTTAATGTACAAGATCTCCTTAACCTCTAAGGTGTCTGAAGGACCGCTGGAGGAAACCACACAGCTTGGAGTTTTGGTAAAGAGGTTCAGAACCACTGGCTTCAGGAGAGAAACATGGAAGGAGTTGGGGATCTTGAGGGTAGGAGGCATCCGAAGCTTGTAGGCGACAGGGTTGATCTGCTGCAGGACCTCGAAGGGACTGAGGAACCTGGCAGCAAATTTGTACGACGGCACCCTCAGTCGAATATTCCTGGAGGACAGCCGGATCTTCATGCCAGGAAGAAACTGAGGGGATTCTCTTCTCCTTGTGTCCGCCTTCCGCTTCATGCGGTCGACCGCCAGCAGGATGGAGGATCGAGTCTGCTGCCAGATCTGCAGAAAGTCCCCAAAGGCCGTGTCAGAAGCTGGCACCTCGGACGTAACAGGGACCGAGAGAGGAATTTGTGGGTGCTGGCTATAGAAAATTAGGAACGGTGCCGTCTGTGTGGACTCGCTGGTATGATTGATGTAAGATAACTCAGCCCATGGAAGCAACTGCACCCAGTCATCATGCTGTTTGCAGATGAAGTGGCATAGATATTTCTCCAAGATCTGATTGATCCTCTCGACCTGACCATTGGACTGAGGATGGTAGGCCGAAGAAAAGTCCAACTTTATACCCAGGAGTCCACAGAGGGCTCTCCAGAACCTCGAGGTGAACTGATCAGACACAATATGCTGCGGCAAGCGGTGCAGGCGGAAGATGTGTTGGATGAACAGCTTGGCCAGCAGAGGAGCAGAAGGAAGACCGGTCAGAGGTACGAAGTGGGCCATCTTAGAAAAACGGTCCACTACCACCCAGACAGTGCTGCATCCGGCAGAGAGAGGCAGGTCTGTAATAAAGTCCATAGCTATATGCTGCAAGGGGGCATTGGGCACAGGCAATGGCTGGAGCAGACCAGCAGGTCTGGAGTGAGCGACCTTGTTGGCTACACATACTGAACATGAAGAAACAAAGTCCATAATGTCCTTGGGCAGCGTGGGCCACCAGAAATGATGAGAAATCTGATCCCGAGTCTTACGGGTCCCCGCGTGTTACCTGCCAGTCTAGAGGAGTGTCCCCAGCGGAGGATTCTTCCACGGTCGGCCAGGACCCACAAAAGTCCTCCCTGGAGGAATGTCCCCAACTTGCAGGGGATTGACAGAGACAATGCAAGACGGATCAATGATGTTCTGTGGAATCTCCATGGTGTCTTCTGTCTTGAAAGACCAGGACACGTCATCGGCCCTCACATTCTTGTTGGCCGGGCGATAATGGAGCTCAAACTGGAATCTGGTAAAGAACAGTGACCATCTGGCCTGACGTGGGTTCAGCCGTTGGGCCGTCTGAAGATAGGTAAGGTTCTTATGGTCCGTAAAAATCATGATGGGATGAGCTGCGTCCTCTAGTAGATGTCTCCACTGCTCCAGAGCCAATTTGATGGCCAGTAACTCCCGATCCCCAATCAAGTAGTTGCGTTCTGCGGAAGAGAAGAGCTTAGAAATATATCCACATACCATTGACTTGCCCTTGGAGCCTCTCTGGAACAGGAGTGCACCAGCACCGACAGAGGATGCATCCACCTCCAATGAGAACTGTAGAGAGACATCTGGATGATGAAGGATAGAGGCTGACGTGAAGGCACTCTTCAGGATATTGAATGCAGACTCTGCCTCAGGAGTCCACACCTTGGCGCTCATGCCCTTCTTAATGAGTTTAGAGATAGGAGAAGTCAGTGAGGAGAAGTTTGGAATAAACTGTCTGTAAAAATTGGCGAATCCCAGAAAGCGCTGTATGGCCCTCAGGCCTTGAGGGCGAGGCCATTCCAGAACAGACCTTACCTTTTCAGGATCCATCTCGAGACCCCGATTCGAGACGATATAGCCCAGGAAGGGTAGAGCATCTTTTTCAAACACGCACTTTTCCAACTTAGCGTACAGACGATTCTCCCTTAACCGCAGCAAAACTTGACGGACCTGTCTCTGATGAGTCACAGGATCTGGAGAAAAAATCAAGATATCATCAAGGTAGACTACTACATAAACATAGATCAAGTCTCGGAAAATGTCATTAACAAACTCCTGGAAGACCGCGGGAGCATTACACAGGCCGAAGGGCATTACTAGATATTCATAGTGTCCATCACGGGTGTTAAATGCAGTCTTCCATTCATCACCCTGGTCGAATCCGGACTAGGTTGTAAGCCCCACGCAGGTCTAGTTTGGAAAAAATCTTGGCACCTCGTATACGATCAAATAGTTCTGAGATCAGCGATCTGGTTGAGACCTCGGTAGTCAATACAAGGACGAAGAGAAACATCCTTCTTTTTGACGAAGAAGAACCAGGCTCCGGGGAGGAAGACTCCTGTATGAAGCCCCTCTCCAAGTTCTCTTTCACATAGGCGGACATGGACAGAGTCTCTAACAAGGAGAGAGGATATACCCTACCACGGGGAAGGGATGCACCAGGAGTCAGCTCGATAGGGCAGTCATACGCCCGGTGTGGAGGCAATGTCTCTGCCTCTCTCTTGCTGAAGACGTCCGAAAATGCAGCATAATGACCCGGCAATCCTGCCAATGACCGAGGCAGCGAAGGCTGAGCCGAATGAATCTCTTACCTAAGGTTGCCTCTCCTAGCAACCCTTGGCTTTGGGATTTTTGGGGACACAGGCGCACAAGATGGCCACCGAGGCCGCAATATAGACAGAGTCCCGAAGTGCGTCTGCGTTGTCTTTCCTGGATGGATAGTTTACACTGGTCCATCATCATAGACTCCTTAGGAGGATCGACATCTGAGGACAGCAGGGGTTGCTGCAAAGTAGGGACCAGACTAGGAAGGCCTCCCTCCCGACGAACCTCTTGGAGGCGTTCTCGGATCCGCATATCAATCCAGGCGGACAGAAGGATGAGGTCATCCAGGGTAGAAGGCAGGTCTCGAGCGGTTTGTTCGTCCTTAATTTTAGGAGACAGTCCATGCCAGAATGCAGCCACCAGGGCCTCATTGTTCGATAACAGTTCTCCCGCCAGGGTGCGGAAGCGGATGGCGTACTCGCTCACGGAGGTGTCTCCTTGGCGTAGGTTAATCAAGGAAGCTGCTGCAGATGGGACTCGTCCAGGCTCCTCAAACACCATGCGAAAAGTCACGGGTCTTTGGTCCTTGTCTCTCCCAGATAGGGTTCGCCCATGCAAGATCCTTGCCAGTGAGGAGAGAGATGATGAAGGCGACCCTTGCGCCGTCAGATGAAAATGTCCTGGTATACAGGCTGAAGTGGATCTGGCACTGGTTCAAAAATCCACGACAGGTACCTGCGTCTCCATCATAGCGGTCCGGAAGTGGCAAAGAAAAACGCGGGTCGACACTGCCAAGAGGTGTAGTCTGAGGATCAACCCTGCCAGGAGGTGTAGTAGGAGGAACGGCAGCTCGTGCCTCCTGCCGACGTGCCAGAATGTTCAAAGCCTGGAGGAGTTGGTCCTGTCGAGACCGGAGGTCTAGCATATCCGCCCGCATCTCTTGTGACGTTGTCATGGTCTTGGATGTACCAGCGGGGTCCATGGCCTGAGCTTACTGTCACGTAGGGTTTGTGGACCCATTGGGCCGTACCGTCTTGGCGGTAAGGCAGCTGGCCAACAGGACGCAGGTAAAAGTCTATAGTTCGTATAGGGTACCTGTTGCAGCTCGGACAGTAGCAAGAAGCAGGACAGGCGTGGTATAAAGCACAGCACGACTACAGCTCAGCACGGCACTAGATCAGGATACAAGTATAGGATACAGGAACAGGAACACTGGGAGCAGGAAACACTAGGGGTCTATATGCAAGATAGACTAGGAATACACAACAAAGCTCAGGCGTGGGAGGATGGGCTGGAACCTTCTTATAGCCCAGGGTACTCTGGACCAATTAGCTCAATCACAAACATGCTTGCGCTCTGGCTACTCAAGTCTGGACTGAGCACGTGACCGCAACCTGGTGGTCACTGTGGAGCAGGACGGCCGTATGTGCAAACATCTCTTGAGAGAAGGGCGTCGACTGGATGGAAGGAGTTTGTGGTCAGCGACCACGGACTTTACAGTATGTGACTGCACATCATGATCTAATAAGATCACTATATGCCGTGTAAATGAATGGAGAGAAGTGTGTGACGCTGATTGGTCGCTGATTGGTCAGCGTCATACACTTCTCTCCACAACACAAAACACGCCCAGTTGATCATTAAGAAAGTCATTAACATAAAGCTAAAATAGGTCATAACTCCGTTAAAAATTATAGTTTTTATAAATAAAAAACACTGCTGTAATCTACATTACAGCGCCAATCACATAATTTACAATATAGGGAACTTATAATGTGGTGACAGAGCCTCTTTATACATAGTATTGTCTTTAAGTATTTTATTTAGCGTTACTTTGCTTTAAGACAATGTTTTGTCTGATTTCTCAATAAGAAAATGTATTCTGAAATGGTATAGAAACAATACATAGTATTTTTATTATATACTGAACATAAGTTAAATTGCACTGCCTATAACTTCTGTAAATAAAAGGTTACTTTAAGACAGTTTTATAATAATTATTTTGCTTTGTTTTCGCATCATTAATATCCATTACAATAATGTACAGTGTGTTCATGCAGTGTTCTTATTTCATATCTCATAACATTTATATTATAATTGCATAATTTCCAACCTATAAATTTTGAATGGAGAACATAAAATTTATATTATCACCTAATAAATTGCTGCATTTTACTTTGCGAAATCTTACAAAATTATAAAGAAATATAGCTAAAATGATGAAAAGCAGACACATCATCAATGATTATATGACAGTGGATGCATCAATCAGGAATGGCAGCTGTTCTGCAGTCAATTAGTCCCTATAAAGGCTATGAAGCAAATCAACCACTTGAATTTGGTATTAGCCAACACCTTTAAATATATAATCACTGTGTTTATTTCACATCTAAAACAATCATTTCGAAAATACAATTACAAAAAGTTGCCATTAAAAGGAGAATGCTTTTCGAAAATGCCGTCATACACTTTTGGACCACAAATTATACATCTGTTATCCTGCTGGTCCTGGTTTCAATGTAGTTTTCTATTTCAGTTTTTTATACTTTACCAACAGCTTTTTGCGATAGCTTAACGCTTTCTATTTTTATATATTTGTAGTATCATTTATTGGTTACCTTATTTTGTTTTCAATAAAATGCATATATCTAATGTTCCTGTAGTAAAATTTTGCTACCAGCTAAATTAGTTTTACATATGCATTATCTTATGTTATCCTGACCATTTTGAAACTATAGGATCTACATTTCCAAATCTCTGGATTTTCTTGGACTATTGGACATTTTTAATCACACTACAACTGCAAACTGCAATTCTCTGCAGGGTTGTGAGTTACCCAAAGTCCTTCTCAGGTTATTTTCTGGAGTTTAAAATTCTTCCCAACTCTTCCTGCTGCTAATTTAATGCTCTCAGTGTCTTATCCTTGATCCTAATCTTCAAACTGCTATTAGTCCCGGACCGAACACAGTGCAGGGAGCCGGGCTCCTAGCATCGTACTTATGTACGATGCTAGGAGTCCCTGCTTCTCCGTGGAACTACTGTCTCGTACTGAAAACATGATTACATTACGGGACAGTTGTCCTGCAGAGAGGCAGGGACTCTTAGCATCGTACATAACTATGATGCTAGGAGCCCGGCTCCCTGCACTGTGTTCGGTCCGGTACTTGCGGCCGAAATACGTCCGTCAAATACGGACGTAATTAGTGTGTGTGCACATACCCTTACAAGGAAGTAACATGTATTTTCTCCTGCAGTTCTCATTTTACAACACATTGTGAATGTTTTTATTTTATGATAACATAAAATTAATTTTAGTATGGCTGATGAATAAAGACATTAACCCAAAAAAACAAAACAAAAAGACAAAATAAACAGTAAACAAATGCTGACAGAATTAAGCCTGAGACTCAAAATAAATGAAAAATAGTTGCACATTCATTATTCTTGGTTGCAATTCCCCTAATCTTTCCCCAAGGTTACAAATGAGCATCCTTAATGGTTTGTGATCCTTCTTTTACTTTTCTATTATCACCGTAATTATGTTCACCTAGCAACGCTGCACAAAGCAGTCAAGAGAAAATACACAGTAATGTTTAGGGACAGAATGAGTTTATCATGTTTTCAAACTGCAAACAAAGGAAGGATGTACAATTTAAAATGTTCACTACTTAACGCAATTTTATACATTACTATTCATAAATTACGTTAGAAAACATTAAACAAGCAAACGATGAGATAAAAACAGGTTTTTATAAGACATTTAAAATAAAAAGTTATTTTCTATACTTCGGAAATGTCAAGCAGCAACTCTTTACCTTGACAATATTGCCTGAGGGACCATATACCATGGTTTTGTAGCTTCAGTGAGCAGTGCTCCAGTAAGGGCAAAGCCACACGCGGCGGAATTGCTCTTGAATTCCGCTGCGGACACTCCGCAGCGTTAATCCGCAGCGGAGCCATTTCTCCATTGCCTTCCACTTCTTTTTAGTAGGCTTCGTTTAGACGAGGCTGAAATTCCGCTGCGGAGCATAGGCTGCGGTGCGGAATTTGGTGTCCTCAGCATACAATGGATGTTGCGGACCAGTGGCGGACTGGTTGCGGACTCATTGCGGAAGTTCTCCATTGACTTCAATGGAGATTCTAAATTCCGCAATGAAGTCCGCAGCTGTCATGCACATGTTATGTGTGCTGCGGATGCGTCTTGCTTTTTTGACATGACATTTCTTCATTCTGGCTGGACCTATGTATTTCTAGGTCTACAGCCAGACTGAGGAAGTCAATGGGGCTCCCGTAATTACGGGAGCGTTGCTAGGAGACGTCAGTAAATAGTCACTGTCCAGGGTGCTGAAAGAGTTAAGCGATCGGCAGTAACTGTTTCTGCACCCTGGACAGTGACTACCGATCCCAATATACAGCAACCTGTAAAAAAAATAGAAGTTCATACTTACCGAGAACTCCCTGCTTCTGTCTCCAGTCCGGCTTCCCAGGATGACGTTTCAGTCTAAGTGACGGCTGCAGCCAATCACAGGCTGCAGCGGTCACATGGACTGCCGCGTCATCCAGGGAGGTCGGGCTGGATGCCGAAAGAGGGACAACGGCCGGTAAGTATGAAATTTGTTTACTTTCACTAGGGAAAGTGCTGTCCCTTCTCTCTATCCTGCACTGATAGAGAGAAGGGAAGCACTTTTACCGCAGTCCGCAGCAGCTAGTCCGCATCAATTTACTGCACATTTTGGGCAGATCCGCCGCAGAATCTGCAACGCAGATTCTGTGCGGCATTGATGCGGACAGCTGCGGAAGAAATACGCCACGTGTGGGCATGCCCTAACTTTGGTGGCTTAGCTGAACTAATGGTCTGTGCACAGGACCATATTTGGGATCTATGTGGTATGGAGTCCAAATACAGAGGTAACACATTCTTATAAAGTGTGAAATATCTGGCGTATATCTTTTTGGCGCACTGTATTGTGGTCAGTAATGTACATGGTCATGTGAATGAGTTCTAATATTTTTTGTTATGACTGCTGGACTTACATAGCAGTGAATTATAGGTGGAATTTCAAGCAAGGCTCCAACATTGTTGCCTAAAAACTATTTTTGTTAGCCCAAGGTTTTCAATATTAATTTTATGTTATGTTGGTGCAATAATGTTACATTCCTGGACAACTTGAGCTAAAGAATACATGCTCTGGCTCTGTTCACACTTACCATTTTTCCATTCTGCCAGTCTGCTGCCCTATTTGTGCCATCAGAAATACTGGACTCTCGCGAGATCACACTGTGCTTTGAGTAGGTCCCACAGAAACTTTACCGAAGTGTCGGGAGTGTGAATAGACATCGCATTCTGGCTGGAGGCGATGTCTATTCACTCTCAAGACACTTCGGCAAAGTAAGTGACAGCACAGCGTGGTCTCGCGAGATCACGCTGTGCTTTGAGTACAGTTAAACATGAATGAAGAGAAGTGTATGACTCTGATTGGTCAGCGTCATACACTTCTCTTTACGACACCCTCTTGGTAAAATGTTAAAAAAACGCCCAGTTGTCTATTAAGAAACGAATTAGCATAAATCTAAAATTGTTTATAACTTGCTAAAAAATTATCGTTTTTCAAAAATAAAAATCACTGTTAGCTACATTACAGTGCCGATCCGATTATGTAGGTGATAGGGCACTTATGTTCTGGTGACAGAGCCTCTTTAATGACCAAGCTATTTTTTATGTTTTTACATTGTCTCATTCAAATTTGCGTCAACATAGCTGTATAAGGTCTTGTTTTTTGCGGGACAAGTTGTAATTTTTAATAGCACCATTTTGGGGTACATAGAATTTATTGATTAACTTTTATTAACTTTTTTGGGGGGGATAGAAAAAAACAGCAATTTTGCCACACTTTTTTGCGTCCTAAATGTATGCCGTTTACCGTGTGGTGTAAATAATACAATATCTTTATTCAGCGGGTTGTTGCGATTGCATTGATGTGAAATTTATGTAAATTTTGTATGTTTTACTACTTTTACACAGTAAAAACACTTTTTTTTCAAAATTATTTGTCTCCATATTTGAAGAGCCTTAATGTAATGTCGAGGTAGGGAGACAGACAGGTGAGCCCTAATCTACCCGCCACTCAGTACCTGCCTACTTGTCCTAAGCGACGGCGTACAACTAGGCGACGGTCCCTACGCTAAATAAGTGCACAACAGAAAAACAGACAAGGGTACACAGAAGCTAAGGGAAATGGGGCAGTTGCCCATGGCAACACCGTGAACAACCAGAGTAGTGAACGAGCCGAGTCAAACTAGGAGTGTACGAGGTACCAAACGCAGAGCAGGAGCGTAGCCAGTGAAGCCAGGGTCAATGTGAAGCAGAGGTCAATAGTACTAGCAGGAACAGCAGAGCCAGGAAACAAGACAGAATCACTGGCAAAGGAGAGCAGGAAATGAAGGTATAAATAGACCGAGGGCGGGTGCTAGCTCCGTCTGGCCAGGCTGTGATAGGTTCTCCCACTCCTCAGCTTACCAGCCAGAGTGGTAGCAGATTGAGTCACTCTATCAGACCTAGGAGCAGATGCAGATTGATTAACCACGGGCATCGACACAGAAGCTGTGTCTGGCAGATCCTTTACACTTAACGTTTTTATTTTTTCGTCCGATGTAGTTGTATGAGGACTTTTTTTTGTGCGGGACGACTTGTAGTTTTATTGGTACCATTTTGGAGTAGATGCAACTTTTTATCACTTTTTATCACATTTTGTTTTTAGGCGGGATTCAAAGAAAACAGCAATTTTTTCATTGTTTTTTATTTTATTTTTTACGATGTTCACCGTGTGGATTAAATGATGTTATAACTTTATAGTTGGGGTCGTTACAGACGCGGTGATCCCAAATATGTGTAACATTTTACCTTATTTTGTTTTTTAATAATAACGTAGCTTGTAAGGGGAAAAGGTGGGGTTTTCATTTTTTTTTCTTTTTTTTTTTAACTTTATTAAACTTTTTTTTCACTTTTTTACTAGTCCCACTAGGGGACTTCACTATGCGATCCTCCAATCGCATTTATAATACACTGCAATGCTTTTGTATTGCAGTTTATTAGTGTCTGTCCGTTTAAAACGGATGGGCATGACCTAGCAGGCATACACTACAGGCAGACCTGGGGGCCTTTATTAGGCCCCCCTGGCTGCCATAGAAGACGTCGGCACTCTGCAATTACACGCCGGGTGCCGGTGGGGTGAGAGAGGGAGCTCCCTCCCTCTTTCCAAAACCACTCAGATGCAGTGCTCACTATTGAGCGCCGCATCTGAGGGGTTAAACGGGTTAGATCGATACTGATATTGATCTCCCCATTAGAGCAGGGATGCCCCCAGCCCTCTGGTAGCTGAGACAGAGAGATTTAACGGCTCCCTGCTCTGTTTATTTATTCCCATGCAAGACCGTAAAAAGGCTATAAAGCCCGTTAGTGGCCGCCATAAAAACACTATGGTGCGGTCACTAACGGGTTAAATATCTTTACTTAAACAATGGCGCAGCTAGCGGGCCTGGCGTAGCATGCATTTTGGGTGCTTGACGGCACCAACCGGTCACTCTTTCTTGGCCGAGGTATTTTTAGATACAAGGATAGGGCAATGGTATGAATCTTTGCCACAGGTGAAGGAAAGCCTTGCTACAATATTGTTTTTTTATTTTTAATGTAGTGAAATGCCATGTTTTAATATTATTACTATATATTATAAATTTCTATTTATTTCTATAGTATCAGCCATAAAATTAAATTTGTATTTTCAGCTGAACAATTTTTTTTATGTAGGAAGTGTAAAAGGCCTGATATAATAGTGGATTTCACTTGCTTGTATCACCCACCATTGCTATCTCCATTATATTCAGGGTCACTAGGGTTATGCCTAGTTCCCTTACATTTTCCCTATACTAACGTTAATCTACTTGCTTTGATGCTACGTAAGCGTATAAGACCGTACAGTAATACAATTGTATAGTAAATAAAGGGTAATATTTATTACTGACAATAATCAGACTTACACATAATACACCAAACACAGAACACAGTAACTGATCACAGTATAGTATCAGTATACCCCAATACATATAACAAGTTAATATATACTGAGTATACTCACACTATACGTAGTACAGTATAAACACGGTATCACAATCCTACATTATATCACCACCCACTTACCTAAACATACATATGAATACAGTTACGTTACAATACAATACACATGCTCACTGTTTCTGTCCCACTTCCTCCTAGCGATAACTATCCCTGTACACTAAGGGTTAATAAGGAAGCAAGGGTTACTAGGGACAGCAAGGGTTACTTAGGGACAGCAAGGGTTAACAGCGACAGCAAGGGTTAACAGGGACTGCAAGCGTTAACACAGGTATGGGTATGTGCAGGTAATGAGGGGGTTGCAGGAAAGGGTAACTTAGGGAACCAGGGGTATGGGAATGTGCATGTAGGGTGCAGGTAATGTGGGGGTTGCAGGAAAGGATTACTGGGGAGATATTAGCTAGAAGATACTTAGCGCTCGTTGTCCAGGGGATTGTTGGTGGAGTGGAGTCCCTTGGTGGAGCTGGGGAGCAGGAAGCAAGGGAGGCTGAGTGTGGGACAGTTGACCCGCTTATACCTTGTCCGTGCACATCTGTGTGACATCACATGCTCATGCACGTGCAAGGGTGGAGGGCATGGGCTTATGGCTCCCTCATGGAATCTCATTACCTGGCGAGGGGGGAGCAAGCAGTTGGAACTTCCTGGAAATACAGGATTTGTTCTTATGGCTTTCACCCCCACCCAGGGTGTCTCATTACCTGGTGAGGGGGAAGGAAGGGCAGGCAGTGTGAATGCATTAGATGTGTCCAATGTCTTCTCCCTTTCTCTCTACACCTTTCTGGAGGGACATATATATATATACCCAATCATACACACAAAATGTAAAATAATCAAACATACAAAAATATTCCCCCCAAACCATAGGTACATGTACATATAGAGATTCCTGCTCAAACAGCATCTCTCACCACTCCTCCATAAACACCTGCAAGGTACACATGTAAATGGGGTGACTACAGGCTGTAACTAAATGCCCACCTACACACTCACTCACTGTGGGACAGGCATGTCCTCACTGAGTATGCCTATGTTGCAGACACATATCTACACCTAGAATGTTTATATGTACACCTTGAAAGTTTTTGTATGACCCATTGATTCATATTACATTACACACACACACACATATATATATATATATACATAAACCCGATGATTACTGGTCGCAGGACTGTATTGGTATTATGTCCTTAGTCCAAGTTCATTCTTTTACGCCTGACCTGGTTTACTTGGTCGGCAAGTCCTTTCACCCATCAGTACTATCACAGGGTGGATGAGCAGGTTAAAGGCCAAAATTGCTTTGGGGTTGTACCCAAACAGGCTCTCCCACCAGGACACCTCTTAGTCTCTTTTCAGGGAATGGGATGGAGGCTCGATTCTCAGACTCTTTAAGCTTCTCCACGATGTCCTCTTCCTCACTGAACTCAGGATTATCTGGAGTCTTACAGGAGCAACTGGGCAGATATCGAGCCTCTACTCAGGGGTGACTGGAGTTCTTCCGTTCTGCTACATCGATACCTGTGACAATACAAAAAGGTTGCAGGAAAGGGTAACTTAGGGAACCAGGGGTATGGGAATGTGCAGGTAGGGGTGAAGGTAATGTGGGGCTTTCAGGAAACGGTTACTGGGGAGGTATTAGCTAGAAGATACTTAGCGCTCGTTGTCCAGGGGATCGTTGGTGGAGTGGAGTCCATTGGTGGAGCTGGGGAGTAGGAAACAAGGGAGGCTGAGTGTGGGACAGTTGACCCGCTTATACCTTGTCCGTGCACATCTGTGTGACATCACATACTCATGCACATGCAAGGGTGGAGGGCATGGGCTTATGGCTCCCTCATGGAATCTCATTACCTGGCTGGAGGGCAAGCAGTTGGAACTTCCTGCTTCCCGGAAATACAGGATTTGTTCTTATGGCTTTCACCCCCCCCCCCCAGGGTGTCTCATTACCTGGTGAGGGGGATGGAAGGGCAGGCAGTGTGAATGCATTGGATGTGTCCAATGTCTTCTCCCTTTTTCTCTACACCTTTCTGGAGGGACAAATATATATATATATATATATATATATATATATATATATATATATAGACTCACATGTACATAGATATAAATAAATAAAACACCTCCCTTTACAGGAAGGTATTATATATTTTCTCCATCATGACTCAATAAGGAAACACATCATGATGTGCTTCACATGGGAATGCAGGTAGAACTTACTGAGAAACAATGGAGGAAAATTATTAAGACTGGCGTTTCATACACCAGCCTTAAAAAGAAACAAGGTGGAGTAAGATGCAACTAATTTAATAAATTTGTCGCATCTTCGGCTGACCGTGCGAAACTAAGTGAAATTTACCTGGCCCATAAGTAAAAAAATTTGTGGTTTTTCAGCCGTTTGTGATTTTTCTACCCCAGAAAACTAGCATAGAAAAGTTGTAAAATTCCTCCCAGTATTCTTTTTCAAGCATGCATCTATGATTCTAAATTTCAAAGAGAAAAAAATTAGCTGTATTTTAAAAAAGTGAATTGAAAATTTACATGTCACCAGGTTCTTTAAATGAAATCACATCTTTAAAAAAATGAAAAGGTTGTTAGTAGGTGAACATAAGACATTTTGTGTTTTGACTTATTCAAATTTAGTTTAAGTAGTGAAAATACTGCATGTTTATAGTGTGAGACTTTATTAAAAGCTGTGTACACCTTTGAAATAGTTTATATATATATATATATATATATATATATATATATATATACTGACAAAAAGCAGCGGCACTCACCACAGGACAAAGTAAAAGGATGCCGAGCAAGTAGTCCTGATCCAAAGACTGTATAAATATTTAAAGATGATCTTCATGCTTGAAAAAGGTCCTGAAACGTTGCACTGTCTGATGTTGGCTGAATAAAACCACATATTGTCACATTCTCTATTGGAGTTCTGAAAGATCTTATTTAGGTTTAGTTCCAGTTCTGGGTGTATGTGCAGCATAGGTTCCCACCTCATAGAGGTCACCTTCATGCCCACATGAGCGCCCCCATGCATGCTGTCGCCGCTAGCAGCCGCTACGGCTGCTATAGCGGTAGCGATGCCACTGGGAGAAGAAGCGCCCGGGCCCGGCGACTCAGCAGGGGAAGGGAGCCAGCACATGTCGCACACCCCTAAGGCCGGCCCTGATGTAGACAGTTCTGGCGATTATGTGAGTATATGTGGTTGTAGACTTAGGGATTAGTGTCATGTATGATCTCGGCACACCTTCAACTTTTATTTTTAGGAAGTGTTGTGCATCTTAGGATCTGCTTAGGTCAGACTTTTAGCCATAAACATGACTTGATGCAAAATTGCATGAAGGTTCCCATAAGTGTAAAGTGCTGGGTGGCATTTTCAAAATGTACAATTTTTAATTTAACATTCAGGTCTTATTTGTATCTCTAAAGTGTGAATATAATCACAGCAGCGAAAGGATTCAGTTGATTATCAATCAAAAGCATTTCAATTTTAGCAAAAGATACACCTTAAATTTAGCTTGAATGTGAGAACTTAGTGGATTTCATCTGAAATCCAGCTCTTTTGATATACTTACGTTACCTCTTCTGATTGTTATATCCTGCAATGTTTAAGAGTGTTGTATTTAGACAACTGGAAAGTCTTTAAATAAAAATCTTAATTATTCTAGAAATTACCAGAAATAAAATTTCTCACAATCTATAATCAATATGCTATTAAATCACTGTCACTTTTTATTGCATGACGAGAAATATTGATTAATAACAATTTGTTTAATTATTGAATATTGGTGAAAGTTGTTTTAATTCATCAGCTTCTTTGTCATGAAATCTGCTCTAATGAAACATCGTAAAGAATTGTAGAATATATTTACAGCATTTTAATACTTGCACAAAAACTAGATGATACCAAGCAAAAATATTCAAAACAAGCAATGACATGTTATTGTTTTTAGGCCTCATCCACATCTGCGTTGGATGCTGCAGATCCGGCCGAGATTAGTGCATGCTGCGCTTTTGTCTCTGCTCTGCCGGAGGCAGGACCTAATAGGCTGCCTGTCAGTGTGACACTGACTGTTCTAATGCGAAGCACTACGTAGGTAGTGCAATGTATCAGAATAGCAATCAGACAGTTGGACCTAGTTAGACTGAAAAAAAAACTTTGTAAAAAAATTTACAAATATGCTGTAAGTAATAAAATAAAATAAAAAAAATTGCCCTAGAAAAAAAAACCTATACATAATTAGTATTGCTGCGTCTGTAATGGCCTGAACTATAAAAAATATTATGTTATTTATCCCGGCATAAAAAGAAAACCTAACCTTGCCTCCCAATTAAAATAAAAAGTGACCAAAATGTCGCATGTATACAAAAAAAAAAAAAAAAAAAGAGGCTTATCCCATAAAAAACAAACAATCTTATAGCTCCGTAGATGGAAAAGTTATGGCTCTCAGAATACTGTGACCCAAAAACATGTTTTTTTAAGTAAAATGTTTTATTGTGTACAAGTAGTAAAACATATAAAAACTATATAATTTTGGAATAGCCATAATCATACTGACCAGCAGAATAAAGTTAACATGTAATTTATACAGAACAGTGAACACCACATTAACACAAACTACCAAACTATAAAGGAATTGTTTTTTTTTAATCAAAAAGTTGTATGTATCCCAAAATGGTACCAATAAAAGCTAGAGCTTGTCCCACAAAAAACAGCCCTCATACCACTATGTCTATGAAAAAATAAAATAATTTATGGCTTCCATAATTCGGGAAAGAAAAAATATGCAGGTGTGTAGGCCCAAGGGGAACATTTCTTCTGTTTCAAGAGGCGATTATCAAAGTTCTAATACTTGGGAACCAGGAAAGGGAGGACTCAAAATATCGGCTGAAAGCGAGGGTACCCATATTATAACAGGACGGCACTTTCCCAGCAAAAATCCCCAAACTGCAAAGGTGCGGATTGCGGACCAAAAGGGGGATAAGAAAGGACATCATTTATCAGTGTCACACTTGACTGTGCATAAAAGTGTAACAAACATCCATGGATAATTGTATTCTCTTTTTTACCTCATTATATACCACCTTATTATGCCCTGATGAACTCTGCCCAGCTTATCTATACCCCCACATTATAAATTGAAGTACCAGTAAAATTCCAAACAAAACTACTAAGAACAATTTATGCTCCAAAAGCCAAATGGCGCTATCCTTTCTCAGCCCTACAGCGTGCCCAAACAGCAGTTTACTTTCACATATATGGCATCACCAAACCCGGCAGAACCCTTTTAACAATTTTTGGGGTGTGTGTCTCCAGTGGCACAAGATGGGCACAACATTTTCCACTGAAATGGCATATCTGGGGAAAATTGCAATATTTACTTTGTACCATTCACAGTGCATTCATTTTTGGAAAAGACCTGTGGGTGAAAATGCTCACTACCCCTTAATAAATGCCTTGAGGGGTGTAGTTTCCAAAATGAGGTCACTTCTCAAGGGTTTATAATTCACTGTTTTCTACGATGTATATTTACTTGTGCTCCCACAAGGTATAGGAAATTGTAATTCACTGAAGTGATGAATGAGTAAAACGTATAAATTTTATTTCATAACTCTCTAAAAACAGGGGTACAGTCACCACTGTGAAAAGCCCCACCGTGTGCATTAAAAGCGTATTAAACACATACTCCAATTCCTGGTTCATTTGTGAACCCTCTCTAACTGGGTATACTTGAAAGATACAAATATGGGATCAGCATTTCAACATTGGTGTAGCAGTGGATTAGACCCTAAAACACACCAGAGCCTGCAGTTACCGCTCCTAAATCACCTGGTGCTAGGGTGAACAACAGTGCCACTGTCACCTACGCTATGATCCCTATGTCAGCCATGCGTGCACGCTTCCGTGTTCTACAGCAGAATATCTGCTAATGAATGAATATCGCTGGCACCTTAGCCAGAATGACCAAGTTACAGACCCCTGATGAAATATATGTATAGAAACGCGTAGGGTCAGGTTAGTGAGGGATCATAGCGTAGGTGACAGTGGCACTGTTGTTCACCCTAGCACCAGGTGATTTAGGAGCGGTAACTGCAGGCTCCGGTGTGTTTTAGGGTCTAATCCACTGCTACACCAATGTTGAAACGCTGATCCCATATTTGTATCTTTCAAGTATACCCAGTTAGAGAGGGTTCACAAATGAACCAGGAATTGGAGTATGTGTTTAATAAGTTTTTAATGCACACGGTGGGGCTTTTCACAGTGGTGACTGTACCCCTGTTTTTAGAGAGTTATGAAATAAAATTTATACGTTTTACTCATTCATCACTTCAGTGAATTACACTTCTCAAGGGTTTCTTTTATTATTTCACATCAGAGCCTCGGCAATTGTGAACCAATACTTTGTAAGTCGCCAAATTAGGCCTCAAATTTGCATGGTACTCGTTCAGCCCTATGATATGTCCTGGCAAAGGTTAGGGCCACATGAAGGGTGTTTCTAAAACTGGGAAACAGCATAATAATTAAAGTGTTGTCTTTTCACGGTGGCACAAGCTGGGCATGACATATTGGAAGCTGAAATTACATACCTATGGAAAAATTGACATTTTCACTCTGCAACATCCACTGCACACTAATTTCTGGAAAACACATGTGGGGTTAATATGCAAAACTAAGCTCTTAAGTGAATGCATTGAGGGTTGTAGTTTCAAAAATAAGGTGCCTTCTGTGGCGCTTTCACTGTTTTAGTCCTACACAGACTTTGCATTGAGACATGGCGCCTAGAAATCAATCCAGCAAAATCTGTACTCCAAAAGCTAAATAACATTCCTTCCCTTCTGAGCCCTACCGTGTGCCAATACACCAGATATGGGGTATTGTTGTACTCTGAACGAATTTACAAATTTAGGGGTGAATCTTCCCCTTTATTTCTTGTGAAAATGAAAAATTGTTATCTTAAACTACATCTTATTGGAAAATAATTTAATTTCTAATTTTCACGGTCCTATTCTATTAATTTCAGCAAAAACCTGTGGGGTCAAAAAGCTCACTATACCACTAGATGAATTCCTTGTGGGTGTAGTTTTCCAAATGGAGCCATTTATGTGGGGTTTCCACTGTACTTGTACCTCAGGGGCTTTGCAAATGCGAGATTGTGCCGAGAAATCAATCCAGCAAAATCTGTGCACGAAAAGACAAATGTTGGGGTTCTTTTTCTCCTTTTTTGAGAAAATTAAATTTGATTTGAGGAAGCCTACAATCACTGCAGATCTGTGGTTAGATCTTTGGAACAACCTCCCTGCCGAGTTCCTTCAAAAACTGTGTGCAATTGTACCTAGAAGAATGGATGCTGTTTTGAAGGCAAAGGGTGGTCACACCAAATATTGATTTGATTTAGATTTCTCTTCTGTTCATTCACTTTGCATTTTGTTTATTGATAAACAAACAACTATTAACACTTCTATTTTTGAAAGCATTCTTACTTTGCAGCATGTTTCCACAACTGCCTAAAACTTCTGCACAGTACTGTATATATATATATATATATATATATATATATACATACATATATATACATATACAGTATACATATATATATATATATACACATATATATATGTGTATATATATTATATATATATATATATATATATATATATATATATATATATATATATATATATACATATATATATATATATAGTGGAAGAGAAAAGCAGCACTTCATGACTGTATAGGTTGGTGCTATGCGAACCTGACCTTAATCCAAAACGGTCCTATAGACATGTGAAGAAATGATCGCAGCACTCCAATAGGTTGATGTCAAACAGAAATGTGGTTTATTGTTCCATGTTTCAAAGGATAAGCTACGTTTCAGTCCTCTCACAGGACCTTTTTCAAGCTGAAGTGACATGTGAAAAGCAGGGTTTTTATACCCATGTGCAAACAAAGCATAATCAACAGTGATTAACATACAAGCATGTAAATAAGGCCAACATTTGGCTAATACAAATGTAAAAAACTGCACAGCACCATATAACAATGTACAAACAGTTATTGCATAAAGTGTATATAAAAATTCTGTGTTACAAAACAGTGTATTTTATCCATTATACTAACATTGAACAAGTATATGTATTAGTGAAGGGGGGGGGGGAGTTACGAGCCACTCGTCAGTCGCGGAGCCTCAGCCCAGAAAGTGCTGTTTCAATTAAAATCTACAATCCTCCAGTGTCTGCAATAGTCAACAGAGCATGCACTAACATCACGTTGTGCATATTAGACATGGAGCTTGTCTGATACACTACATTGTAGATGTTGGTGTCCAGATAATAACCCGGTCTGCTAAGTTCTTTTTTATACTATGGACTATAGTAGATTTAAGTACCAAGTGAGACATATAATGTCAATGACCATTCTAAGCTGAACGTGCCTGCTCTCATCAGATCGCAGAAATTACACAGCTTAAGGCCTCGCTAGTACCAGTATGCGAGACTGTCTGGGAATCCGTCGTGCGGTTGACTTTGACATTTTCCCTTGAAAAAATAAATTTTACTTACAATTCATATGTTGCTTGAGTGATGTCAAGAGCTGAGGATTCGTAACTCTCACTACGGGACGAACTTGTTTCTGATTGGCTGCTGTAGACTTTTGTCATGGCAACCTGGGACGCCGTCCGCTGATTGCATGTTTGCCCTTCCTTGCACAACGTGATGTTAGTGCATGCTCTGTTGACTATTGCAGACACTGGAGGATTGTAGATTTTAATTGAAACAGCACTTGCACAATTTGGTCTGAGGCTCCGCGACTGGTGAGTGGCTCGCAACTCCCCCCCCCCTTCACTAATACGTATACTTGTTCAATGTTAGTGTAATGGATTAAATACACGGCTTTGTAACACAGAATTTTTATATACACTTTATGCAATAACTGTTTGTACAATGTTGGCCTTATTTACATGCTTGTATGTTAATCACTACTGATTATGCTTTGTTTGCACATGGGTATAAAAACCCTGCTTTTCACATGTCACTTCAGCTTGAAAAAGGTCCTGTGAGAGGACTGAAACGTAGCTTATCCTTTGAAACAAGGTACAGTAAACCACATTTTTGTTTGACATCAACCTATTGGAGTGCTGCGATCATTTCTTCACACACACACACACACACACACACACACACACACACACACACACACACACACACACGCACACACACACACACACACACACAATGAGAAAAAGTATAAAGCAGCACAGCGACAGGTTGAGGCTAGGAACCCTTGTTAATGTGATCCCCAAAAAAAATTAAGAGGCAGCACTCCAAGGAAATTGGTGAAAAAAAGTTGTGTGTTTATACACCCCAGGCAGGCAATGATTCGTTCCGTCTCTATGTGATCTTAAAGAGGCTCTATCACCAGATTCTCAAACCCCTATCTCCTATTGCATGTGATCGGCGCTGCAATGTAGATAACAGCAACATTTTTTTTTATTTTTTTAAACGTTCATTTTTGGCCAAGTTATGAGCTATTTTATATTGATGCAAATGAGCTTTGAAATGGACAACTGGGCGTTTTTTTTTCGTTATGTCCAACTGGGCGTGTAATTGTGTTTTTAACTGGGCGTGTTAGGCTGACCCGTCCACAGAGTTTAAGGCAGCACAGAGTATTTCAGGAGCCGCGTTCTGCTCTCGTAGGTAAACGGGGTAGCAGCACTGCGAAGACCGCACAGAGAATTCATGGTCAGGATAGAACGTAGCAGCTAGATGAGGCGAACACACCCAGCTGCTAAGTGAGACACAGCAGGGCGCGCTTCCAACACAACCGTGCTGTTAGCTATACAGCTGACGGCTGTCAGCCGTGCAGTAGGATCTTGTGCGGGGTGGTGACTTGCCAATCATGTGAAGGTGCTATTGAGGACAGGAGTGGAGGAGAGGTAACAGACTGAGAGCTACGTAATGGTAAGAGCAGAGTTCACAGCAGCACAGAATATTTCAGGAGAGGAGCGTGCAGATGTTGAGGAGTGTATGATGCTGACTGGTCACTGATTGGTCAGCGTCATACACGTAAACACGCCCAGTTAAAAACACAATACACGCCCAGTTGGACATAACGAAAAAAAAACGCCCAGTTGTCCATTTCAAAGCTCATTTGCATAAATATAAAATAGCTCATAACTTGGCCAAAAATGAACATTTTAAAAAAAACAAAACGTTGCTGTTATCTACATTGCAGCACCGATCACATGCAATAGGAGATAGGGGTTTGAGAATCTGGAGACAGAGAGAAAGAAAGAAAGAAAGAAAGAAAGAAAGAAAGAAAGAAAGAAAGAAAGAAAGAAAGAAAGAAAGAAAGAAAGAAAGAAAGAAAGATAGAAAGAAAGATAGAAAATAATAATTTAGGAAGGAAAGTCAGGACGCAATGAAACTTTTTCTTTTAAAAACAATATTTTCAATTTAATTGTTTAGTAAAGGCAATATCACATAATACTTTAATATTTATTTCATTTGTGGGATAAAAGTATACATCCAAAAATATTGAATGGAAAATTGTGCTTTAAAACAGTACAGTCTTTATCACACGGGATTGTATTGTTTTTCCAAGTAAATGTCCTGCAAATTAGCTTGCATATGCGGTGTATAGATCTTTTTTTTCCAGATTCCTGCAACACAGAGACATGTGCTTCACTTCATACAGCAAAAGCACCCATGTATTTCTCCTTTAGATAACACTAGACTGATCATCCAGGTCTGGCTGAATTTTTTCATGTCCACTTCTATGCAGGATTCTTTCAAAGGTCACATAAGAACTTCAAGGCAGTATTGTATTCCCTCATACCCTGGAAGATGCTCTACAGGCCAGTAAACTGTTCAAAATACCACAACGATATCTGGGCAGAACCGTGAAGCAAATGTGAAGTAGCAAAAGGCTATTCTGGTGTGAGAAAACACATAGTTCCTTCAGCTCCACAAACAGATGCTGCTACTGGATTGGCATGTGGAACTAGCTCCTGCTGGAGAAAGGTAGAGTTTTCCATTAGGACAAACACACAGCTCATAGACAGTCTGTCGAGGGCCTGCTGAGCTTGATGACGAAGGTGTAAAAGAACCTTGCGGTAAATTTGCTAGTCTGATGCGGTCTGCATCTAAAAATATCTGTTGAAAAAAAAGAAAATCATTATATTCTCATAAACATGATATATATATTTTCAGTAGCAAAGACTACATATTTATCATAGGCGCCTAATTTGACGCTCTTAATTCGAAGTGTTGACACAAATCCTTTTCAATTATATTTAAAGAGACTGTTATTAAATACAGATTACATGGTAACCTACTTGCTCATGATAGGGAAGTGCTTCCTCAAGAACTAATAGTACCTATCTGGAGATTTAATTTCAGGATCTTATGGCTACAGTTCAATTAAATGTTATATACATAAATGTGCCTTATTTTATAAAAAATTTTAATAGAAGTATTATATAAGTTCTAAAAATATATACAATATATTATATTTTGCTCTAGGTCCTCACTTCCCAAATCCCGCATCATACAGATGTGTGCACCTTTACCTTGAATTTGGTTAAAGACTATGTGCACCTTGAAATCTTTTAAGTGTTTGGTGCAACTTTCTAAATACTTTTTATTAAAAAACATTTTTACTTTTTGAGATACAGCTGCTCTGTATACAGAGCAGCTGTATCTTGCACTGAATTCTGTATCCGTCAGGTCAGTGGAACTGATGGGTTCAGTATCAGCGGGTCCTGCATGTCTCTGACCAAGGGATATTAAATCACTATGAACTATTTGTCTGCAATTTTTTTTACTCAAGAGCCTAGCTATAAGATCTTTCTTTTCAACAAAGGACACCTTTATGTATTTAGCAAATCTCAAAAAAAGCTATTTTAAAGCCTTACATTAGACTGGCATAATATATATATTTGTTTCTAAAATTGTGTTGAAGCACGGAGGTGGAATAGCATGGCATCAAAAATAAGTATAGAACTTGCATTTCTGCATTGGTAAATGTGGCCCATTTTGTTGAAATTGGATTTAGAAGAGAATCCTGAATTAAAGCCCTTATTTAACTTCTACATAGTATTACAATCTTAGGCTACATTTACACGATAGTGAAAAATGGACATGTGACAGCTGTTTTTTTAACAGTGGAATTCTGCTCTTGATGGAGCCTCTGGTGTCACAGTCCATATGTGGACAGTGACGTCAGGAGCTCCCTCCAGGAGCGGAATACCCGACCAGAGAGTCAACAATGCTCTGACTGGGGATTCCGCTTCTAGAGGGAGCTTTAATGGTGTTATCTACAGGATGGGGTGTGTGTGGCTATCTACAGGAGGTGCGGCACTATCTACAGGGGGGTGGCGATATCTAAAGGGGGATGTGTTGCGCTATCTTCAGGGGGATGTGTGGCGCCATCTAAATGGGCACTGTGGCACTATATGGGCACTATTTATAGGGGACACTATAGCAACTATCCACATGGGCACTGTGTGTAGCACTATCTACATGGGCACTGTGGAACTATCTATGTGGGCACTGGCACTTTGTATGTGGTCACGAAGGCACTGTCTGCGGTGGGCACTGTGGCACTATCTACAGGCACATTGCTGCTCTATCTACATGGGCACTTTGGTGTTTTTAGGAGGTTAGGACAAACAAAACCCTGACAAATTAAATCCATCCGTTTGTTTTTTTGATGGCCATGAAAAACAGATGGCTATCGGATGACAAACAGCCATTAAAAATGGTTCGACGGACTCTAAATGGATTAAAATTTCGAGAAAGTTGACGAGTTTTGAATGGCAATTTTTTTTAACTGTCGAGTGAATATAGCCAAACTATTCTTTAAAAACAAAGGATTGCTAAAAAATAAAAAACCCCAATGTGTGGTTTTACATGAGATGTAGTACATCAGAAAAGTTTTTGAATGTGTTGCTGACCTCTCCATCTGTGGACTGTAAATGAAGCTCTTTTCTACAGCTGGCTCTAAATTCTCCTGCTACAGCACTGATTTGTACTCCTTTTGGTGCTTCCATTGTTAATGATCTTGTTGGAGATTCAAGTCTGAAAATTAGGAAAAAATAAAAAAGAAACAAAAACATTTAAACATTGTTCATTATTAGGGCGGGTTCACACATAGCGGAATTTCACTTAAATTCCGCTGCGGACACTCCGCAGCGTTAATCCGCAGCGGAGCCGTTTCTCCATTGACTTTCACTTTAATTTAGCAGTGTTCGTTTACACGATGCGTACAATTCCGCTGCGGAGCATAGGCTGCGGAGCGGAATTTGGTGTCCGCAGCATGCTCTGTCTGTTGCGGAGCAGTGGCGGACTGGTTGCGGACTCATGGCGGAATTTCTCCATTGACTTCAATGGAGAGTCAAAATTCCGCAATGAAGTCCGCAGATCTTATGTGTGCTGCGGAGCGTATTGTTTTTACTACCATGACATTTCTTCATTCTGGCTGGACCTATGTATTTCTAGGTCTACAGCCAGACTGAGGAAGTCAATGGGGCTCCCGTAATGACGGGAGCGTTGCTAGGAGACGTCTGTAAATAGTCACTGTCCAGGGTGCTGAAAGAGTTACGCGATCGGCAGTAACTGTTTCTGCACCCGGGACAGTGACTACCGATCTCAATATACAGCAACCTGTAAAAAAAATAGAAGTTCATACTTACCGAGAACTCCCTGCTTCTGTCTCCAGTCCGGCCTCCCAGGATGACGTTTCAGTGTAAGTGACGGCTGCAGCCAATCACAGGCCAAGCACAGGCTGCAGCGGTCACATGGACTGGAGCGTCATCCAGGGAGGTCGGGCCGGATGCCGAAAGAGGGACGCGTCACCAAGACAACGGGCGGTAAGTATGAATTTCTTTGACTTTCACTAGGGAAAGTGCTGTCCCTTCTCTCTATCCTGCACTGAATAGGGAGAAGAGAAGCACTTTTCCTGCAGTCCGCAGCGGCCAGTCCGCATCAATTTTCTGCACATTTTGTGCAGATCCGCTGCAGAATCTGCAACGCAGATTCTGTGCGCCATTGATGCGGACAGTTGCGGAGGAATTCCGCCATGTGTGGTCATGCCCTTATTATATCAAAATTTTAACTCAACAGCTCAAATTTCAATGTCACTCTCATAACCTCATAAACTAACCCCTCCCTTACCTTCTAGAGGAGAATAAAAATACATAAATGAATAGATTTTGAAACATGAAAGCAAATCTTCCAGGGGCCAATGATTTGTCTGTTCTTTTCCAGGTAACAACAGATAGAAATCTAGCATGTATTGCTATTTCCCTTGTAGCGACAAAATATAATAATTATTAATTAACCAATTTTGTTTGATAGAATTCTCTAATACCCTCATCATTGTCTATTATGCATTATTTCACCCTCTGTGATAGGTATTTGAAAAGAAGAGGATAAAATGTGCACAATATCTCACCAATATCTAATAAGCTTTGGCCAAAATGAGAACATATGGACGCCAGTCTACAATAATAGTAAAGTCATTGGAACACAAATGTAATTATGCAGTGGTCAATGTTACGCAAATCAAAACTTATTTTTAACTACGCATATGAGCAGCCTCTCTCCTGGCCAGCCAATCTACTTAATAAGGTCTGGCTCATATATTGTCCCCAGCCAGCCAACCTTCCTGCAATGCCTATACAGACTCAAGTCTTAGGGCACGTTCAGACGTAGCAGAGTTTTTCTGCTGCAAATGTTGATGCAGATTTGGGGCAATTATGCATTGAAACATTTGCATATTTGACAGGTAATTCAGACGTTGCAGAAAACACAGCAGACTTGCCACAGATTTCAGTTTTTGCATTGCAAAGTCTGAAATCTGCAGTGAAATTCCGCTTCTTCTCCGCCACAGACAGTGCATGCTGCGGGGGGAGGGGAATTCCGCACCGCAGCCTATGGTCCGCAGCAGAGTTTTCTGCAACGTCTGAACTAACTTGCCTAAAAATGTATTAAACAAATGTAAAAAACGGCCGCTGGAGAATTCCACAGCAATTCCGCCATGTCTGAAAGTGCCCTTACCCTTTCTTTATATCACAGCTGTCAGCTTTGCACTCTAGTGCTTGGCAGCTGCCATCCTCCCCTACTTACCTCTTTTAGGCGTGTGTGTGTGTGCGTGTGTGTGTGCGCGTGTGTGCGCGTGTGTGCGCGCGTGTGCGTGCGTGCGCGTGTGTGTGCGTGTGTGTGCGTATACTTGTCAAGAGTCACAATTTTTTATTTCTCTTTTTTCCATGTATCCAAGAGGATGAGAGAGTGGATGTCCAAAATGGTTAGCTAGCAAGCATCTAAGAGTGTGAGAGAATAAAGTATGACAATATCTGGGCTATGTGCTAAGTATTT
The DNA here is from genome assembly GCF_050947455.1 of Rhinoderma darwinii. Taxonomy (NCBI): domain Eukaryota; kingdom Metazoa; phylum Chordata; class Amphibia; order Anura; family Rhinodermatidae; genus Rhinoderma; species Rhinoderma darwinii. The sequence goes on from NC_134687.1 coordinate 79,731,891, forward strand.
ATATTTACATAGATAGATAGTATTGTTGCAATCAGACATACATTATGTCTATCAAGTTCAGCCAAGGGATGGGAGAAGGGGAAGGGCTATGGGTAAATGTTAGAACTTTGTTTTACTCCTATTGATTAGGAGGAAGGAGAAGAAATAACAACCCATAAGGCATGAATCAATCTGCCTTAAAATGGAAATAAAATTCCCTCCTGATTTCAAGTGGCAATCAGACTGGAGCAACATTCAAAGACGGCGCTGATTTTATTTTGTGCTAAGAAATTATATAAGCCTGTTTTGAAGCCAGCTACTGTTATCTCATGCAGTAGGCTATTCCACAGATTCACAGTTCTTATGGTAAGGAAAGCTTGTCGCCTCTGGAGATTAAAGAGGCTCTGTCACCAGATTCTCAAATCCATATCTCCTATTGCATGTGATCGGCGCTGCAATGTAGAAAACAGTAAAGTTTTTTTTTTTTTAAAACGTTCATATTTGGCCAAGTTATGAGCTATTTTATATATATGCAAATGAGCTTTGAAATGGACAACTGGGCGTGTTTTTTTTCGTATGTCCAACTGGGCGTATATTGTGTTTTTAACTGGGCGTGTTTACTTGTTTTACTAACTGGGCGTTGTGAATAGAAGTGTATGATGCTGACCAATCAGTGACCAGTCAGCATCATTTGCTCCTCTCCATTCATTTACACAGCAGCATCAAGTTCTTACTAGAATGATGTGCAGCCACATACACAAGTGTCCTGATAATGAATACACATGATGTCCAGCCTGGACGTCATGTGTATTCAGAACCTGACACTTCTGAATCTTTTCTGTGAGATTCCAGCAAGCCACGCGTAATCTCGCGAGATTACGAGGTAAACGAGACGCACCTGACCATGAGACGCACCCAGGTTTTAGACAACAGAAAATAGGAAAAAATAATAATTTGTTAAAAAATGATTTATTCTGTTTCACCACTTTTTTTTTTTACACATTTTATTAGTTCCCCTAGGGGACTTGAACTAGTGGCCACTTGATTACATGTGGAGTTACTGAAACAGCATAACTCGCAGAGCTACACTGTTTCCCTAACTCTCATAGTAGTGAATGGCAGTTACGGAAGCAGCGTAGCATGCGAGCTACGCTGTTCCCGTAACTACTATGGGAGAGTACAGAAAGCTAGAACAGGGTTTAGGGGCCCCGTTCTAGAGATAGGTGTGGTTCCCAGAGGTGGGACCCGCATCTACCTGACATTTATGACATATCCTGTGGATATGTCAAATGTCCTTCATAGAAAAACCCCTATAAATGCTGCAGTCGCTATTGACCGCAGCATTTAACTAGTTAAAGGGGTTTGCCATAAAACACATGTATCCCCTATCCACAGGATAGAGGCTACATGTGGGATCGCTGGGGATCCGACCACTGGGACCCCCAGTGATAAGGAGAACAGGGTACTGAAACTCACCCAGAGCGCTACATGAGAAGCCTGAACTTCCGGATTCTGTGTCCGGCTTATTTGCTCTGCAGCTCCAAAGAGATCAATACATAGCCGTTCGCGTAAGCACAGAAGAATCCCATTCATCTATATGAAGCTGCCGGACACAGAACGTGGACGTCAAAGATTCTCATGCAGCGCTCTTGGTGAGTTTCGGTCCCCGTTCTCCTTATCGATCACACATGTATCCCCTATCCTGTGGATAGGGGATACATGTGTTTTATGGCACAACCCCTTTAGACCTCAAGGAACAGCGGAATTGCTGTTCCTGGCCGTTAGAGCAGCATGTCAGCTGCTGACACCTGCAGTGTATGGAGCGGGCTCAGCGCGTTTCCGCTCCATACATCACCCCCCCCCCCCCGCTCCATGATATGCCGGGAATGTCATCGGTCGGGAAGGGGTTAAGTAATGAAGCGGTCAGGGGGCCCAGCTATGTCGGGTCCCTTGACTGCGGACTATAAGACGCAGAGACTTTTTAGCAAGATTTATTCTTGCTAAAAACTGTGTCTTATAGTCCGAAAAATAAAAATACGGTACATCCTATTGCCGAGGTAGCCATATATGGGTTTGTTTTTTGCGGAATGACTTATAATTTTTATTGCTACCATTTTACAGTACATGGGACTTATTGCGTAGTAATACAATATTTATTTCCAACCTTGTCCTGTACTTTTTGCTTGAAAAATTGTTAAACAATATTTTGAATGAAAACATCTGGGTCATTTCAATTATGACATTTTTTTCAAGTTTTTAAATTGCTGCTGTGAAACTAAACTTGTGTAATTAATGAAAAATATGTTTACATCAATAACATTCCAAAAGACACAGTCATGTAAGTACCAATTGTCCCGATACTGCATTTATTACATTATTACAGTGCATTCAAAGACCATGCATCCTTTTCTGTTAAGCTGTTCTTAAAATGAAAATACATAAAATTATTATTTAGAGACAAAGATATTCTTTACTGTTTAGACAATAATTAGAATTAGACTTTTTTTAATGTTCTACATATTTAAATGTCACTGAAACTTCCTCTTAATAAATGTGTTGCAGTTTACTTCAACTTTTCATTCTATTAAGGGCATGGCCACACGTGGCGGATTTCCTCCGCAACTGTCCGCATCAATGCCGCACCTAATCCGGGTTGCGGATTACGGCTGCGGATCTGCCCAAAATGTGCAGAAAATTGATGCGGACTAGCTGCTGCAGACTGCGGGAAAAGTGCTTCCCTTCTCCCTATCAGTGCAGGATAGAGAGAAGGGACAGCACTTTCCCTAGTGAAAGTAAACGAATTTCATACTTACCGGCCGTTGTCTTGGTGACGCGTCCCTCTTTCGGCATCCAGCCCGACCTCCCTGGATGACGCGCCAGTCCATGTGACCGCTGCAGCCTGTGCTTGGCCTGTGATTGGCTGCAGCCGTCACTTAGACTGAAACGTCATCCTGGGAGGCCGGACTGGAGACAGAAGCAGGGAGTTCTCGGTAAGTATGAACTTATATTTTTTTACAGGTTGCTGTATATTGGGATCGGTAGTCACTGTCCCGGGTGCAGAAACAGTTACTGCCGATCGCTTAACTCTTTCAGCACCCTGGACAGTGACTATTTACAGACGTCTCCTAGCAACGCTCCCGTCATTACGGGAACCCCATTGACTTCCTCAGTCTGGCTGTAGACCTAGAAATACATAGGTCCAGCCAGAATGAAGAAATGTCATGGCAAAAAAGCAAGACGCATCCGCAGCACACATAACATGTGCATGACAGCTGCGGACTTCATTGTGGAAATTAGAATCTCCATTGAAGTCAATGGAGAAATTCCGCCATGAGTCCGCCACTGCTCCGCAACAGACAGAGCATGCTGCGGACACCAAATTCCGCTCCGCAGCCTATGCTCCGCAGCGGAATTTTACTCAACGTCTAAACGAACACTTCTAAATAGAAGTGGAAGTCAATGCAGAAACGGCTCCGCTGCGGATTAACGCTGCGGACTGTCCGCAGCGGAATTCAAGTGAAATTCCGCCACGTGTGAACCCAGCCTAAGACTGGCATAAGAAATTAATAAATTGCCTCCAGTGTGTTGATGGTGTGATTTACATATTTAAGGGAGTGGGGGTTGTTAGAATAAAACAAAATTTCCTAAAGTACGCATTGCGCACTACTATTTTATTGCAATGTGGGGACGAAATTGTACGTTGGCTGGTGGTGCTTGTGTGCCAGGGCTGCTTTTTAGTCCCAGTCCGGCCCTGTAAGGTAACTAAATTAAGTGAAATACATAATAAAAGGGCATTAATAATAAAAAATATTCTTCATTCTGTATGTTCAAAATTATCAGCAAAGTTCTTTCCAGTATTCGCAGCAATTTAGCAATTTTGAGGGAGTTCAATGATCTTGTGTAGCTCCAAGCTTGCAATCTATTTCATCAGATGACTTGTGTCTTTAACAATGGGACACAAAGACATGGAAGTTGTCTGGAAGGTTTTTCTGAGATTTGTTCTGCACATTAAAGCTTCAGAATTTATTATATATAATCAAATGGTTGTATTTTTACAGAATGTTACTTTATGAAATACTATGATATTGAAGAGTTCTCAGTGAATAAAGCAATTGCTTTACAGATGTGAAGATATAGTGTGAACAATATGTTATTTAAAATTGTATTCTATAAAAGAAAATGTTCTTTGCATATCCTATCCCCTTTCTCTGCTGCATGAACAATTTCCATCTCATTATGCTTAGCATTAGCTTTTAGGATTATCTAGCAGTCATTATCTGAAAGTCACTGGCATCCGCTGACAATGTCGCTTGCACTGACATGTAAGAAAAAATGTTATTAAATGTGATCTCCTCCTCCCTATGGGCCTCAAGGGTGAAAAACAACAACAAAATAATTTACCTCTATAATAAAGAGGTGATGGAGGCCACTATTTGTAACACATATCCGTTTACATTGTCTGATGCATAAATATCCCTTATCCGTAACTAAAGGATAAAAGCAATTAAGAAGTATAATTAGGGAGCAAGCCGAATTTAGCAGCGAATTACATTATTAATTTCGACATGTAGTAGGTGATGTATATTTTCCCATATATATATATATATATATATATATATATGAATATTTACACCAATCAATCATAATATTAAAACCACCTTTATAAGATTGTGTAGGTAACGCTGCTCTAAACCATCGAGTCATGGACTTCACAAGACCTCAGAAGGTGTCCTATGGTATTTGGCATCATATTCTTTAAGTCCTGTAATTTCTGAGCTGTGGCCTCCAGGGTTGCCATCAGGGCAGTAAAGTTGGCACTGCCGTCAGGGGAACGGTCTTAAAGATAAAGTTAAAAGTACCTGGAGTTTGTGGTGGTACCAAGAGCAGTAAGTTTAAAAATGGTCTGGTCTTATCTGGGGTCTGATTTTTTTTTTGTGTCTGGTATGGGGCCTGAATTAATTGTGCAGTCTGGTCTGAGGTCTGAATTAATTTTAGGGCCTGGTTATGGTTCTGAATTAATTTAGTGGTCTGGTCGAGGGTCTAAACGAATTTAGGGATCTAATCTGACCTGTGCGGAGGAAGCATAGACTTCATCCAGGTGTGCCGTGGCGGAGGGCGATCTTAGAGTCTGCAGAAGCCAGAAGCAGCAGCCAAACTACATCCTGGTGACTAATTGTACTCTGTATAGGTGGCAGCTTCAGTAAAATAATTTTTTTCTGTTAACCCCCTACTACCCAACAGAGCCCCTGCACACCTTCTGTCTCACCCTTGGCACCCACAATGCCCCTGCCCAACTATTGTCTCCTCCCTGCCCCTCTACAGAGATACTGCAAGTTTGCATCCTAACCCGTGACCCACCTCCAGACACTTTCAATTGCAGCCTCCTCCCCCGGTAATGACTTCTTGGCTGTATGGGGCTAAGAAATTCCTGATGGTGGCCCTGTTGGCCTCCTTGAGTTGGACATGTTTTTACATCATATCTGACAAATACTCAAGCATATTGAGATGTGGGGAATTTGGAGGCCAAGTCAACACATTGAACTCTTTGTCATGTTCCTCAAACCATTAGTGAACAATTTTTGCAGTGTGGAAGGGCACATTATCCCGCTGAAAGAAGTTATTGCCATTAGGAGAATACCATTGCCCTGAAGGGCTGTACTGCAACAATGTTTGGGTAGGTGGTACTTGTCAAAGTAAAATCACATGATTGCCAGGATCTAAGGTTTCCCAGCAGAACATTGCCCAGCTTCTGAGGTCTTTCCTTTATCCCATAGTGCCTCCTGGTGGCATCTCTCCCAGGTAAGTGACGCATACCCAGTCGTCCACATGATGTAAAGGAAAATGTGATTTATCAGACAAGGCAACATTTCATTGCTCCTTTCTATCACAGCCAGCATTATCTTTTCCAGCAATTTCTGCTACAGTAGCTCTTCTGTGGTATTAGACCAGAGGTGCTATTCTTAGCTCCCCAAACACATCAATGAGCCTTGGGTGCCCATGACCACCGGCTCACCGTTTGACCTTTCTTAGACCAGTTTTGGCAGGTACTAACCACCACGTTCCAGGAGAAACCCACACAACCTGCCATTTTGGAGCTGCTCTGACCCAATTCTCTAGCCATCTCTATTTAGCTGTTGTTAAAGTCGGTCAGATCCTGACGATTGCACATTTTTCCTGCTTCCAACACATCAACTTCAAAAACTGACTGTCAATAAACATTACTGACATACTGTATGTTGCAAATCTGTCACAATATATATTGCTGCTATTACCTTTCACACAGGCTAGCATTACCACACTCTTTCCACATCAAGGGTAAAGATAATGGGGCAGATTTACTAATAATGTAAAAGTTTTAGACAGTGTAAACTTAGACAGGTAGTGAGAAGATGTATTAAATTTATTACAGTGGTACATGCTGTATGATAAATTTGGCGCATCTTGCATGACATGTTAGACACCTTTCTTTTTCTTAAACCACATCTTGGCTAAACAGCATTGCATGTTAAGCCACGTCCCTTGCTGATGGACCATGCCCGTTTTGAGCTAAGTCACCACCATAGTTCAGCGCAATGCAAAATTTGTCTGAACGTTAATAAATGAGACAGAATTCTGGAGCATTTTGAAAAGTAAATCTGCCCCAGTGTATTTTGATAGCATTCGTTTTCACACAGTAGCCCATTAACAACATTGTTTCACAAATATTTTCTACATTTAAATTTTTACATCTTAATTGCAAAGCAATTTGTTATTATGTGGATGATTTGTTGTCCTCACAAAACCACAGATGGTTTGCTTCTTATTTGCTATTTTTGAGTAGCAATAAATCAAAGGACCTTAAAGGGGTTGTCCAGGTTAGAAAATCCATTTAAGATACCCTATTATGGAATTCTGAGTTAATAGAAGGGGGAGGGAGGGCCCTCTGTTCAGGATCCTCATCTCTTGGCCAGCGTAAAGAACAGTTACAAAGAGTGTGTGTCTCTCTCTCTCTCTCTCTCTCTCTCTGGAGTAATGTCCTGCATTACACAGACAACCCATTGATTTGAATGGGTACTGTCAAATGCTTCATTCTCTATGAGGTGGCGCTGCATGAAAATGTAACACCTAATCCCAGATTTCCCCACGGATAAAAGCTGATTGCTAGGGGTCTCAGCAGTGGGACACTTTGTGATCAGCTTAAGTTCAAGTAGGGATTGTCCAAAGCGTAGAGCATCTTTAGGTGTGGGAGATTTGTCCCTTGGGCTATACAGTATGTATGAAGATATCCCAATATGATGGCACCATATCAATGGGCCTGACCCCGTATTCATGGTTGGTCAACAGGGTTAATGAAAATGTTCAAACATCTTAGGAAATAAACATTTTATACTCAAGACTAGTACCCAAAAAATTCTAAGCCAATTTTTATAAATGTATTTACTGTCTCTCAAGCACATCCTCTCCTTCACAGCACCCTAAAAAAAACTGTGTACATTTCACATTGCAGGATTGGTTATTGATGTCCAATTTTCCTTGTAAAATCCTGGAGACAGAAATGCTAGTAAAATCAAAACCTGTAGCTAGTGGTATCACCTACTGGATGTCTCTACTGTTGCAAGGAATCCACTTAAAGAGGCTCTGTCACCACATTATAAGTGGCCTATCTTGAACATAATGAGATCGGCGCTGTAATGTAGATTACAGCAGTGTTGTTTTTTTTTTTAGAAAAACGATCATTTTTGACGGAGTTATGACCTATATTAGCTTTATGCTAATGAGTTTCTTAATGACCAACTGAGCGTGTTTTACTTTTTGACCAAGTGGGCATTGTTGAGAGAAGTGTATGACGCTGACCAATCAGTGGCCAATCAGCGTCATACACTTCTCCCCATTCATTTACACAGCAGCATTGTGTTCTTACTAGAACACATTGTGCAGCCACATACACACACATTAATGTTAATCAAGTGTCCTAACAATGAATATACATTACCTCCAGCCAGGACGGGATGTGTATTCAGAATCCTGACACTTCTCTGCAGTTCTCTGTGAGTTACAGCATAGCAGGCGTAGTCTCGCGAGATTACGCTGTAAGCTGTCATTTACAGCGAGATCTCGCTGTGCTGTGCTGTAGTCTCACACAGACGCTACAGAAGTGGTCAGGATTCTGAATACACAGCACGTCCTGGCTGAAGGTAATGTAATGGTCATATAGTAAAACACGCCCAGTTGTCCATTAAGAAACTCATAACTCCGTCAAAAATGATCGTTTTTATAAATAAAAAACACTGCTATAATCTACATTACAGCGCCCATCACATCATGTACAAGATAGAACACTTATAATGTGGTGACAGAGCCTCTTTAACCTATTTAATTGCTCAAGCATGTTAGCACATTAAGCAATAGGACTTGTTCACACAGAGCAAGGTATACAGCTCTTCTTGCTTTTTTTCTTGTTTTGGATCCTCTAATCCAAAAACTGTAAAAAAAAACTGCACTGTGTGAACAAGGGTGTTTGAATGATTGCCTGAATCTATTTTTATAGAACAGAATACTTAAGTTTGACTTTTTAGCCAAAACTATATCTGGTCTTTCCTTGACTTGATTAAATACTGTATGTCAAATAGGTTTACCTAAAGAAGACATGTCAGCTCTCTTTATATGTTTCTGTTTTAGTACATAAAATAACAATGCTGGAGCACCTTTTCTTAGAACTTTGCATTGTGTGGATCCTCTGTTATTCCTCCTGTAAATGTATGAATACATTAACAACTGGGTATTACCATTTTCCTTGTTAATGGGGCTTGTCTCTATACACTCTGACATTGTTCAATTAACAGGACTCACGCTATTGACATGGGGAATGATAATAACAATTTGTAAATTTATGATTACATTTCTTGGAAGAAGTGGTAGAGGAATTGTACAATGCAGAGCTAAGAAAATAAGCCAGATGGTTATTTCATAGGGAATAATAGTATTTACTAAAATAGAAATGTCAAGATAGCTGACTCATCCTTTTAGGGTGCAGTCACATGTGGCAGATTTAGTTGCCGAAGAATGGAAATTGCTGCTACAAAATCTGCCTCATGGGACGTCACCCATTCAGGACCTACATCAATAAGCTGAGTGTGTATCTCTCTCTCTCTATGTTGAGAGGGCCCTGCCTCACCGTGCATTACAGCCCAATAATTTTATTGCCCAGCATGACCATGTAATACGTCATTACCCCTGTGGTGGCTCTGCAGGGAAACTGAAATTGCAAGGAACTAGCTACAAGGATCCTTCACATATTGTCCCTGGGTATCTTGACAGTGGGACTTCCCCTCATCAACTCATTTTTGAGGGACCTTTCTAATAAGGGATTACCCAAAGAGAACAATTCCATGACTCATGGTGGGATTTGCCATGTCTTATTTCAAATTTTGACATTTGCTCATTTGACATCAAATGATAACTACCAACAGGTAAGAAATGAAAAAAATAATGCAACCATGCAAAACTAGGAAAGCTTTCCAAAAAATAAAACAAAAATAAGTTGTAGAATACCGGCGTCAGAGAAATGTCAATGTAATGTATTCAAGTCAAGAAAAGACCACATGTAATTTTATAGAAGAGTGTTTGGATTGTATTATCACACATTTGGTACAGTCATGTTTCAGTTTATCTTATAATAAAATTCTGTTGTTATGCTAGGCATCATACCAGCATTGTGTAATATCCACCAGATTAAACTGCCAAAGTCCACGCCACGAGAGCTTGTGTTTTCCATCCCGGCCAACAGTTAGGGAACATTGTTTTATCCTTTATACCATATTGTTACATTTTTGCTTCATTTAAATATAAGCTATTTGGTCAAAACTATCACATCACAACAATCGCTTTCCATAAAATACGAGATTTTGCAGGCAACATGAGAAACATGTAAGAGTTTTTTTAAGGTGCCAATCCCTAGTATATATTACAAGCAGTGACCGGTAGCAGCTGTGAGCTTGGCATTCACATATTTCCAGCAAAGCGTCCTATTTGCTGAATGAACACCTAGAGGAGATTTTGACACTTCGGGATTTATTTCTATTGACTGTGGCTTACATTGTGCAGCGTTATGTGGTGTGTGTTTTCTAACCTTCTGAAAGTACTCGGATTTACATACTAGTTAACAAAATGACCTTACAAGATACTGAATGGACAGTGTGCGTGGCCACCGGATGACTTGGAACATAAAGAGCTAAATGTGTGTCTTCATGCTTTAATTAAATTTACCATTTTCATTGTCTGTTTGAAGATAGATACATGCTTTATCAGATAGGACCCATTTTCAAATAATATATATTCCTGTTGAACCGAAACGTTGCTGTGTTGAGGTGAAATAAATCCACTTTTGCTTTCATCTACCTTGAAGTCCTGGTGCCGTTACTGCGCTCTATATCTTTCTCTATTGGATTTTGGGGAATTGATTCACCCCCAGGTAACGTGCACATGGCCTGATTTGTTATAGCATTGGAGTGCTGTGTTCATCTACTCTGGACTGTATATATATATATATATACAGTGAAGGAAATATGTATTTGATCCCTTGCTGATTTTGTAAGTTTGCCCACTGTCAAAGACATGAACAGTCTAGAATTTTTAGGCTAGGTTAATTTTACCAGTGAGAGATAGATTATATTAAAAAAAAAAAAGAAAATCACATTGTCAAAATAATATATATATTTATTTGCATTGTGCACAGAGAAATAAGTATTTGATCCCTTTGGCAAACAAGACTTAATACTTGGTGGCAAAACCCTTGTTGGCAAGCACAGCAGTCAGACATTTTTAGTAGTTGATGATGAGGTTTGCACACATGTTAGATGGAATTTTGGCCCACTCCTCTTTGCAGATTATCTGTAAATCATTAAGATTTCGAAGCTGTCGCTTGGCAACTCGGATCTTCAGCTCCCTCCATAAGTTTTCGATGGGATTAAGGTCTGGAGACTGGCTAGGCCACTCCATGACCTTAATGTGCTTCTTTTTGAGCCACTCCTTTGTTGCCTTGGCTGTATGTTTCGGGTCATTGTCGTGCTGGAAGACCCAGCCACGAGCCATTTTTAATGTCCTGGTGGAGGGAAGGAGGTTGTCACTCAGGATTTGACGGTACATGGCTCCATCCATTCTCCCATTGATGCGGTGAAGTAGTCCTGTGCCCTTAGCAGAGAAACACCCCCAAAACATAATGTTTCCACCTCCATGCTTGACAGTGGGGACGGTGTTCTTTGGGTCATAGGCAGCATTTCTCTTCCTCCAAACACGTCGAGTTGAGTTAATGCCAAAGAGCTCAATTTTAGTCTCATCTGACCACAGCACCTTCTCCCAATCACTCTCAGAATCATCCAGATGTTCATTTGCAAACTTCAGACGGGCCTGTACATGTGCCTTCTTGAGCAGGGGGACCTTGCGGGCACTGCAGGATTTTAATCCATTACGGCGTAATGTGTTACCAATGGTTTTCTTGGTGGCTGTGGTCCCAGCTGCCTTGAGATCATTAACAAGTTCCCCCCGTGTAGTTTTCGGCTGAGCTCTCACCTTCCTCAGGGTCAAGGATACCCCACGAGGTGAGATTTTGCATGGAGCCTCAGATTGATGTCGATTGACAGTCATTTTGTATGTCTTCCATTTTCTTACTATTGCACCAACAGTTGTCTCCTTCTCACCCAGCGTCTTACTTATGGTTTTGTAGCCCATTCCAGCCTTGTGCAGGTCTATGATCTTGTCCCTGACATCCTTAGAAAGCTCTTTGGTCTTGCCCATGTTGTAGAGGTTAGAGTCAGAGTGATTAATTGAGTCTGTGGACAGGAGTCTTTTATACAGGTGACCATTTAAGACAGCGGTCTTTAATGCAGGCACCAAGTTGATTTGGAGCGTGTAACTGGTCTGGAGGAGGCTGAACTCCTAATGGTTGGTAGGGGATCAAATACTTATTTCTCTGTGCACAATGCAAATAAATATATATAATTTTGACTATGTGATTTTCTTTTTTTTTTTTAATATAATCTATCTCTCACTGGTAAAATTAACCTAGCCTAAAAATTCTAGACTGTTCATGACTTTGACAGTGGGCAAACTTACAAAATCAGCAAGGGATCAAATACTTATTTCCTCCACTGTATATATATATATATATATATATATATATATATATATATATATACTGCCAGTAGCACAATCGAATAACTAAGGGCCTGTTCACATCAGTGTCACCCTTCCGTTCTTGGGTTCCGTTAGACCTTTCCGTTGGAGGAACCCATGAAGGAAAGTCAAGCGGAAAGCATAATTTCCGTTTTCATTACTATTGATTTCAATGGTAATGCTTCCGTTGCAAATGGTTTCCATTTGTTTCCGTTCCGTAAGGTTTCTTTTATTTTGTTTTGAAGTTGACTGCTCTATTGTTTCTGCAAAAAAAACCAAAACAGAAACTGTAATGATGGGGGTAGGGAAACGGACAAGTGAGCCCTAATCTACACGCCACTCTGACCCTGCCTACTTGCAACGACCCGCCCTAGGCGACGGGGTACAACTGGGCGGCGGTCCCTACGCTCAGTAAGTGCACGAGACAAACAGACAAGGGTACACAAAGCTAAGAGAAAAGGGGCAGTTGCCCACGGCAACACCGTGAGCAACAGAGTGGTGAACGAGCCGAGTCAAACCAGGAGAGAGCGAGTTACCAAACGCAGAGCAGGAGAGTAGTCAGTAAGCCAGGGTCAGTATGGAGCAGGATCAAATAGTAGAAGCTGTAGCTGGGCCAGGAAACCACACGAGAAGAATCACAAGCAAAGGAGGAACAGGAAAGGCAGGTATAAATAGACAGAGGGCGGGAGCTAGCTCCGTCTGGCCAGGCTGCGATAGGCTCTCCCACTCCTAAGCCTTCCATCCTGAGTGGTGGAAGATGTAGTCAGTCTCAGAGACATAAACTCAGGTGCAGACTGATTATCTATGGGCGTATACACAGAAGTTGTGCCTGGCAGATCCTTTACAGTACCCCCCCCCTTTTATGAGGGGCCGCCGGACCCTTTCTAAGTGGACCTGGTTTATTGGGGAAACTAAGGTGGAACCTCCTGACCAATACCCCAGCGTGAACATCCCGGGCAGGTACCCAAGTCCTCTCCTCAGGCCCGTATCCTCTCCAATGGACCAGGTACTGGAGGGAGCCTTGGACCATCTTGCTGTCCACAATCTTGGCCACCTCAAATTCCACCCCCTCAGGGGTGAGAACGGGAACAGGAGGTTTCCTCGAGGGAGCCAAGTACGGGGAGCAGCGTTTAAGGAGGGAGGCATGAAACACGTCGTGTATTCTAAAAGATGGTGGCAACTCCAGTCGGAAGGAGACAGGATTGAGGACTTCAATGACCTTATACGGCCCAATAAACCAGGGAGCAAACTTCTTGGACGGGACCTTAAGGCTCAAGTTCCTAGACGATAACCACACCAGATCCCCGACCATAAACAAGGGGTTAGCAGAACGTCTTCTATCAGCCTGAGTTTTTTGTACGCTCTTGGACGCCTCTAGGTTCTTCTGAACCTGGGCCCAGACTGTGCACAGTTCCCGATGAACGACCTCTACCTCGGGATTGTTGGAACTACCAGGTGAAGCGGAGGAGAACCGTGGATTAAACCCAAAATTACAGAAAAAGGGGGAGACCCCTGACAAATTACTGACCCGGTTATTAAGGGAAAATTCGGCGAGGGGAATGAATGAGACCCAATCATATTGACAGTCAGAGATAAAACACCTTAAATATTGTTCTAGAGATTGATTAGTCCTCTCCGTTTGGCCATTAGTTTCAGGATGGAAGGCAGAGGAGAAGGACAGATCAATCTCCAACTTTTTACAGAAGGCTCTCCAAAACAATGAATCAAATTGTACCTCTCTGTCCGAAACAATATTGACAGGGACCCAATGGAGACGCAGGATGTGTTTGACGAACAAGGTAGCTAACTTCTTGGCATTGGATAGTTTCTTGAGGGGCAAAAAGTGGCACATCTTACTGAAGCGGTCTACCACAACCCACACCACGACTTGCCTGGATGGAGGCAAATCGGTTATAAAATCCATGGAGATATGGGTCCAAGGTCTCTGGGGAATGGGCAAAGAATGTAGTAAGCCCGCTGGTCAGGACCTGGGAGTCTTGGACCTAGCACAAACCTCACAAGCGGCGACGTAGGCCTTAACGTCTTTAGGCAACCCAGGCCACCAATAGTTTCTGGCAATGAGGTGTTTGGTACCCAGGACGCCTGGATGACCAGATAGTGCGGAGTCATGACTTTCCCTAAGTACCCTTAACAGGAATTGCAGGGGAACAAACAGCTTGTCCTCAGGAATGTTCCCGGGAGCTGAACCTTGATCAGCCGCAATTTCAGAGACTAAATCAGAATCAATAGAAGAAATTATTATACCAGGAGGCAAAATACAAGCAGGATCTTCCTCCGAAGGAGGGCTGGCCATGAAGCTACGCGACAGTGCATCGGCCTTAATATTTTTAGACCCAGCCCTATAGGTAACCAAAAAGTTGAATCTGGTAAAAAATAGCGCCCATCGAGCTTGTCTCGGGTTTAGCCTCCGGGCAGATTCTAGGAAAACCAGATTCTTGTGGTCGGTAAGGACCGTTACCTGGTGCCTAGCCCCCTCCAGGAAGTGGCGCCACTCTTCAAATGCCCATTTAATGGCTAAGAGTTTGCGGTTGCCAATATCATAGTTACTCTCAGTGGGCGAAAACTTAGTGGAGAAGTAGGCACAGGGGCGGAGATGGGTGAGGGACCTGGTACCCTGGGACAAGACAGCCCCCACTCCCACCTCGGATGCGTCAACTTCCACGATAAATGGCTCCATTTGGTTGGGCTGAACCAGCACCGGGGCCGAGATAAAACACTTCTTAAGGACCTCAAAAGCCTGGACAGCCTCAGGAGGCCAGTGGAGGAGATCAGCACCTTTGCGAGTGAGGTCCGTAAGAGGCTTAGCGATGACCGAGAAGTTAGCAATAAATCTCCTGTAATAATTAGCGAACCCCAAGAAACACTGTAACGCCTTTAGGGAGGCAGGTTGGACCCATTCCGCCACAGCCTGGACCTTGGCGGGGTCCATGCGGAATTCATGAGGAGTGAGGATTTGACCCAAAAGTGGTATCTCCTGTACCCCAAACACAAATTTTTCGGTTTTAGCAAACAGTTTGTTTTCCCGAAGGACCTGGAGCACCTTCCTGACATGCTCAATGTGGGAGGACCAGTCCTTGGAAAACACCAGTATGTCATCAAGGTACACTACAAGAAATACCCCCAGGTAATCTCTTAAAATCTCATTAATGAAATTCTGGAATACCGCAGGAGCATTACACAACCCAAAGGGCATGACGAGGTATTCGAAGTGACCTTCGGGCGTGTTAAACGCAGTCTTCCACTCATCCCCCTCTTTGATGCGAATAAGGTTATACGCCCCCCGTATATCAAACTTAAAGAACCATTGGGCCCCCTGAACCTGATTAAAGAGATCAGGAATCAAAGGAAGGGGATACTGGTTCCTTACAGTGACCTTATTCAAGTTACGGTAGTCAATGCATGGCCTAAGACCACCATCCTTCTTCCCTACGAAGAAGAAGCCAGCACCTACCGGAGAAGTAGAGGGGCGAATGTAACCCTTGGCCAGGCATTCCTGGATATACTCTCTCATGGCTTCACGTTCGGGACAAGAAAGATTAAATATCCTACCCTTGGGGAGCTTAGCTCCTGGTACCAATTCGATAGCGCAATCGTATTCTCTATGAGGAGGTAACACTTCGGAGGCCTCCTTAGAGAAAACGTCAGCGAAGTCCTGAACAAACTCAGGTAGCGTGTTTACCTCCTCAGGGGGAGAAATAGAATTAACAGAAAAACATGACGTCAAGCATTCATTACCCCATTTGGTAAGCTCCCCAGTATTCCAGTCAAACGTGGGATTATGCAACTGCAACCAGGGAAGGCCTAAAACCAAATCGGACGATAATCCCTGCATCAACAGTACAGAGCACTGCTCCAAATGCATGGAGCCAACAAGGAGTTCAAAAACAGGGGTGTGCTGTGTAAAATAACCATTAGCAAGAGGAGTGGAGTCGATACCCACTACTGGGACAGGTTTAGGCAAATCAATCAAAGGCATGTCTAGAGACATAGCAAATTCCACAGACATGATATTAGCAGAAGACCCTGAATCCACGAAGGCACTGCCGGTAGCAGACCTACCACCAAAAGAGACCTGAAAGGGAAGCAAGATTTTATTACGTTTCATATTTACGGGAAATACCTGTGCGCCCAAGTGACCTCCCCGATGATCACATAGGCTCGGAAGTTTTCCGGCTGCTTATTCTTACGCCTAGGACAGGTGTTCACTTGATGTTTGTCATCCCCACAACAGAAGCAGAGACCATTCTTCCTGCAGAACTCTCTACGTTGTCGGGGGGACACGGAGGCCCCGAGTTGCATAGGTACCTCCGAGTATTCCGTGGAAGAGCGAAGCAACGGGACCTCGGGAGGCATCATGGGGGAGTCAGAGGGGAAAACACAAAACCGTTCAAGTTGTCGTTCTCTGAGACGTCGGTCAAGTCGTACCGCTAAAGCCATAACCTGGTCTAAGGAGTCAGAACAGGGATAGCTAACTAGCAGGTCTTTCAGGGCGTTCGACAGACCCAACCTAAAGTGGCACCTTAAGGCAGGGTCATTCCACCGAGAAGCTACGCACCACTTCCTAAAGTCAGAGCAATACTCCTCCACAGGTCTCTTATCCTGACGTAAGGTCACCAGCTGACTCTCGGCAAAGGCAGTCCTGTCAGTCTCGTCATAAATGAGTCCGAGAGCAGAAAAGAAATTGTCAACGGAGGAAAGTTTAGGGGCGTCAGGAGCCAGGGAGAAGGCCCATTCTTGGGGCCCTTCCTGGAGCCGGGACATAATTATACCCACCCGCTGGCTCTCAGAACCTGAGGAGTGGGGCTTTAAGTGAAAGTAGAACTTACAACTCTCCCGAAAGGAGAGAAAAGTCCTCCGGTCCCCTGAGAACCGGTCAGGCAACTTGAGGTGGGGTTCAAGAGGTGAGGTGAGGGGTACTACCATGGCAGCGTCAGGCTGGTTGACCCTCTGAGCCAGGACCTGGACCTGTAGTGTGAGACACTGCATTTGCTGGGCCAGGGTCTCAAGGGGGTCCATAGTAGTGTCAGGAACCAGGGTAGACTAGGTATAGTGGCTTGTGATTATGTAATGATGGGGGTAGGGAAACGGACAAGTGAGCCCTAATCTACCCGCCACTCTGTCCCTGCCTACTTGCAACGACCCGCCCTAGGCGACGGGGTACAACTGGGCGGCGGTCCCTACGCTCAGTAAGTGCACGAGACAAACAGACAAGGGTACACAAAGCTAAGGGAAAAGGGGCAGTTGCCCACGGCAACACCGTGAGCAACAGAGTGGTGAACGAGCCGAGTCAAACCAGGAGAGAGCGAGTTACCAAACGCAGAGCAGGAGAGTAGTCAGTAAGCCAGGGTCAGTATGGAGCAGGATCAAATAGTAGAAGCTGTGGCTGGGCCAGGAAACCACACGAGAAGAATCACAAGCAAAGGAGGAACAGGAAAGGCAGGTATAAATAGACAGAGGGCGGGAGCTAGCTCCGTCTGGCCAGGCTGCGATAGGCTCTCCCACTCCTAAGCCTGCCATCCTGAGTGGTGGAAGATGTAGTCAGTCTCAGAGACATAAACTCAGGTGCAGACTGATTATCTATGGGCGTATACACAGAAGTTGTGCCTGGCAGATCCTTTACAGTACCCCCCCCTTTTATGAGGGGCCGCCGGACCCTTTCTAAGTGGACCTGATAGATGTGTATCCCTTGTTCAGCTGTTTCTGTAACTCCCAAAAGAATCAATGAAAAGAATCGCGCAAATGCACATTTCCATTCAACCTCCGCCAGGATGCGGCTGCCAGAGGCCGCATCACCAAGCAACATGTGGGGCAAATGACCCTACACTCTTATGTGAGATTAACCTTTCAAGGATGTTGCCAAGTTGGGACCTTAAGGAGGCAGTGATTTTTTACAGTGAAAAAGTCATATCTTTTATATTTTTTCATCAACGTGACCTTATGAGGGCTTGTTTTTTGCAGATTGGGATATTTTAATGACACCATTTTAGGCTAAATATACTACATTGAATTACTTTAATAAATTGAATTAAATAATTTTTTTTGTTGGGGGATGATGCCTAAAAACAGCAATGCCGCTATTGCTTTTTTATTTTTTGCTTTTAAGGTTCACCATGCGGTATCAATCATATAACTTTTTCTCTGGGCCGATATGATTACGGCAGTACCAAATGTAAAAAGATTTATTTATGTTTTACTACTTTTGCACAGTAAACACAATTGCTGCATTCTAAATGCCATAACATTTTTATTTTTCCGTCAATGTAACTTTATGAGGCCTCTTTTGTTGTTGGACGAGTTAAAGTATTTTGGGAGACAGGATAAAAAAAACCCACAGCAATTCTGGAGTAGTATTTTAGTTTTTTTTTTTATTGCATTCAACGTGTGTGATAAATAACATGATCATTTTATAGTTTGCGTCAATATGGATGCGGCTGTGCCAATTGTATATTTTTTTTTTACATTTTTTCTATTAAAAAAAGCATATTTTGTTGGGAAAAAAATGTTGTTGCTGATGTTTTTTTCTTAGGAATTTTTTTTCTTTAAACTTTATTTTATTTTTTCACAATATTTTTTAGTCCTGCTGCTGGATTTGAAAATGCGATTGTTTAATCACTTCAATAAAACACTGCAATACCTCTGTACTGCAATGTATTATGCCTGTCAGTGTTTCACTGACAGGCATGCATTTATGCCCAGCAGGACTAGCGTTAGGGGGGAAAACTGGGCAATTGCCCAGGGCCCCCCTCTTAGGGCCACCTGCCCGTGGCCCAAGGCATGTTTCGGCATAACATTTATGGGACGAGCCCCCTCATGCCCGGGTGGTATCACTAGCACCGGAGGGGGTCCCTGTGCTGGCGACAGAGATCTTCACTTGTATCTGAGTCCGCAGGACGCAAATACAAATGAATCCTATAGGCTGCAGGCCATATTAGGCCCATGGACTCCCTGCGCAACTAGCGTGATGACTTCACTGCATCACACTGGTCTGTGCAAGCGTCCCGCCGAGAGGCTGTGCAGCGATCTATCTATAAAGGGAGGATTACTGTGTAACACTATATACAGGGGAGGGGTGCTGTGTGGCACTATATACAAGGTGGGGGCTGTTTGGCACTATATACAAGGGGTGTCTGTGGTGAAATATATATAAGGGGATCTGTATTGCACTATATACAAGGGGGGCTGTGTAGCACTATATACAAGGGGGGGCTGTGTGGCAATATACACAAGGAAGACTGTGTGACTCTATACACAAGGGGGAGCTTTGTGGCACTATATACAATGGGGGCTGTGTGGCACTATACTAAGGGGCGCTGTGTGGCACTATCTACTAGGGATGTTTGGCACTATTTACAAAGGGGAGGGTTGTGTGGCACTATCTACAGGGGGCTGTGTGTGGCGCAATCTACAGGGGTCTGTGTGTGGTACTATCTACAGGGGGATGTATGGCACTATGTACTAAGGGGGTGGCTGTGTGGAACTATATACAAGGGAGGGGGCTGTGTGGCACTATATACAAGGGAGGGGGCTGTGTGACACTATATACAAGGGGGCTATGTGGCACTATACAAGGGGGCTATGTGATACTATACAAGGGGCTATATGGCACTATATACAAGAGGGGGGTTGTGTGGCACTATTTATCAAGGGGTGGTTCTGTGGCACTGTCTATCAAGGGGTGGCTCTGTGGCACTCTCTACCAAGGGGTGGCTGTGTGGCACTATCTACTACAGCCCCCTGGCTGTTTGGCACTATAAACAAGGGGGGGAACTGGCACTATCTACAGGGGGCTGTGTGTGGCGCTATCTACAGGGGAGCTGAGTGTGGCGATATCTACAAGGGACACAAAGCGGGCATTATTACTGTGGGAGCACAAAGGGGGCACAATTACTGATGGGGCACTTTTATTGTGTCGAGCGCTGAGGGATCATTATTACCATCTGGAGCACTGTCGATTACAAGTTTGTTTAGATTTTATTGGGGTATAGGTGTGGTCACGTGGCCGGCCTTAGCTATGTTCGACAAGTGCGGTCGCACAGGGCGCCAGCCGCCACACTGCAAGAGGGGCACCAGCGGGTGTGTGTATCCCCGCGCCGTTGCAACTACCAGCGGGGATACACACACTAACTGCAGTCGCCTTTCCACCCGGGCGCTTCTTCACTTATTGGCCGTCACTACCGTTGTAGCAGCCATAGTGGCTGCTAGCGGTGACACCGGGCATGAGGGCGGTGGCGCCGCTAGCAGCTGCTGTGGCTGCTATAGTGGTAGTGACGGCACTATAGCAGAGCAGGGAGGTATCTCCCTGCTCTGCTGTCTACTAGCGCCACTGTAGCTCCCTGAAGGAGCGGAATCCCCGTGTGGCCGGGGATTCCGCTCCTGGAGCGCTGCTTGATGTTTCTGTCCATATATAAACAGTGACATCAGGGGAAACTCCTGAAGCAGAATCCCCGGTCACAGTATTGCAGACTCTATGACTGGGGATTCCACTCCAGGAGAAGCCAATGATGTCATGGACACAGACGACAGGAGCTTCTCCTGGAGTGGAATCGACGGTCATAGCATCTGCAACGCTGTGGACGGGGATTCCGCCTCAGGAGTTTTCCCTAATGTCACTGTCCATCTATGAACAGAGGCATCAAGCAGCGCTCCAGGAGCAGAATACCCGGCCACACGGGGATTCCACTCCTTCAGGGAGCTATAGTGGCGCTATCTTTACTGGAAGGGGGGGGGTTGCTATCTACAGGGGGGCTGTGGGCTGTGTGGCACTACCTACACAGGACTACTGTGCAGGAGCACACAAAATACCCAGCTTTCCTGGGTATAAAAAAAAGTGTGGAAATAAACTAAGATATAACTTTTATTTAATCTAACTAAAAGGATTAATCCTTTACTTAGACTAAATAAAAGTTATAACTTAGTTTATTTCCACACATTTATTTGATAGCTGGGAAAGCTGGGTATTTTGTGTGCTCCTGCACAGTTGTCCTTTTTTGAATGTCTATTGCCCGCCAGCTATCAGAGTCATTTCGTAGTCCTTGCACTACCTACAAGGGGGCTGTGGGCAGTGTGGCACTACCTACCAGGGGCTGTGGGCTGTGTTGCACTACAAACCAGGGGGCTGTGGGCTGTGTGGCACTACCAACGAGGGGGCTGTGGGCTGTGTGGCACTACCAACCAGGGGGCTTTGGGGCACTACCAACCAGGGGGCTGTGGGGCACTACCACCCAGTGGGCTGTGTGGCACTACCAACCAGGGGGCTGTGGGGCACTACCAACCAGGGGGCTGTGGGGCACTACCAACCAGGGGGCTGTGCGGCACTCCCTACCAGGGGTCTTTGCGACACTTCCTACCAGGGGGCTGTGCAGCACTCCCTTTTTGGGGGCTGTGCGGCACTCCCTACAGGGGGCTGTGTGGCACACTCTACAGGGGGCTGTGTGGCGCTATCTACAAGGGGGCTTTGTGGCGCTATCTACAAGGGGGCTGTGTGGCGCTATCTACAAGGGGGCTGTGTGGCGCTACCTACAAGGTGGCTGTCTGGCGCTATCTACAAGGGGGCTGTCTGGCGCTACCCACAAGGGGGCTGTGTGGTGCTACCTACAAGGGGGCTGTGTGCCGCTACCTACAAGGGGGCTGTCTGGCGCTACCTACAAGGGAGCTGTGGGCAGTGTGGCACTACCTACCAGGGGGCTGTGGGCTGTGTTGCACTACAAACCAGGGGGCTGTGGGCTGTGTGGCACTACCAACCAGGGGGCTGTGGGCTGTGTGGCACTACCTACGAGGGGGCTGTGGGCTGTGTGGCTCTACCAACCAGGGGGCTGTGGGCTGTGTGGCACTACCAACCAGGGGGCAGTGGGCTGTGTGGCACTACCAACCAGGGGGCTGTGGGCTGTGTGGCACTACCAACCAGGGGGCTTTGGGGCACTACCAACCAGGGGGCTGTGGGGCACTACCACCCAGTGGGCTGTGGGGCACTACCAACCAGGGGGCTGTGGGGCACTACCAACCAGGGGGCTGTGCGGCACTCCCTACCAGGGGTCTTTGCGACACTTCCTACCAGGGGGCTGTGCGGCCCTCCCTACAGGGGGCTGTGCGGCACTCCCTACAGGGGGCTGTGCGGCACTCCCTACAGGGGGCTGTGTGGCACTCCCTACAGGGGGCTGTGTGGCACACTCTACAGGGGGCTGTGTGGCGCTATCTACAAGGGGGCTTTGTGGCGCTATCTACAAGGGGGCTGTGTGGCGCTATCTACAAGGGGGCTGTGTGGCGCTACCTACAAGGTGGCTGTCTGGCGCTATCTACAAGGGGGCTGTCTGGCGCTACCCACAAGGGGGCTGTGTGGTGCTACCTACAAGGGGCTATGTGGTGCTACCCACAAGGGGGCTGTGTGCCGCTACCTACAAGGGGGCTGTCTGGCGCTACCTACAAGGGGCTGTGTGGTGCTACCCACAAGGGGCTGTGTGGCGCTACCTATAAGGGGCTGTGTGGCGCTACCTACAGGGGGAATCTGTAAGTGGGTGGCTTATGGTCATTTTACTGTGAGTGGTGGGCTGATGGTCATTTTACTGTGAGTGGGGGGTTGATGGTAATTTTACTGTGAGTGGGGGGCTGATGGTCTTCAAGTGGTTTCCACCTCTGACCTCCAATTGAAATTAATAGGAGGCAGAAAATACCTGTGGCTCCCGTTTGGAGCTTTTTTTTTCCTGCGTTTTTTGCATTCGCTTCAACAGCTTAAGAAAAAACACAAAAAAAATGTCACACAACGCTGTCAGTTGCTAAAGGAATTTTGAGGCAGATTTTTTTTGCCTTACAAAAAACGTGTGTGAACATGCCATACGAGTGGAGTGCTTGTTCTTAGACGTTTTCTGTCTTTCTCAAAACTATTTCTGGTAGGGGGCCCTGAGGAAATTTTGTTTTTCCAGTGCTGCCTCGAGTCCTAAAAGGTTGGGAAACTCTGTACTAGGCTACACGGTCCCGTCATGGAGCAGCTCAGTTCGTCATGGGAATGGGGCCTAGGTGAGTACAATTTTTGTTTTTGTTTGTCGGTACTGTCTACAAAGGGGAGGTGCGGGGACTGTATGGCACGATCTACAAGGGGGAGGTGGGGGACTGTATGGCACTGTCTACAAAGGGGAGGTTGGGGACTGTATGGCAATGTCTACAAGGGGGAGGTGGGGGGCTGTATGGCACGATCTACAAAAAGGAGGTGGGGAATTATGGCAAAATTTACAGGGGGGCACTATACTGTGTGGGGGCCACTAAGTATACTGTGTGGGGGCCACTAAGCGGACATTATACTGTGTAGGGGTACTACAGATGGCATAATACTGTGGGCACAATTAGAGGACAAAATACTGTGTCCTTGAAGGGGTTGTAATATATTATATTATTAAATACTATTATTATACTGTATGGGGGCACTTAAGGGGCATTATAATTTTTTTATGGGGCATTTTTTTTAATGATGGAGTGGGGCGCCGAAAGATCATTTCGCACAGGGTGCCATCTATCCTAGGGCCGGCCCTGGGTGTGGATGGTGCTGGAAAAGCGAGAAACCAACATGTCTGTGTGTCAAATTCTGCAGAGATGAGTTGTGGCTGAAATAAGTCGTCACAGTGGTTTTGGCCGGATGGACAAAAAAAAGGGAAAGTGAACGACTAATCAGAGAAAACATCACCTGTGATTCACTGGATATAAATGTACTGTAATCTCTTATATAGTCTGCAGAGCACCTGTGTATTACTGCCATCTACCACTATATGTTGGTGATATTATATTGTCTGCAGAGCAGGGAGACATATGCTTTGGGGCTTGCAACACTCCTGGATGCGCTAGAAATCAGCAATGTAGTTCTCTGCACACCGGCATCTGAATTTGCTGCATTATTGATACAGCAAGGGCCTGTTCACATCAGCGTTAGGTTAGGTTAGGTTATGTTGATGGATTCCGTGAGACCTTTCCTTCGGAGGAACCCATCAACGGAAAGGCAAATGGAAACTATAGCTTCCGTTTGCATTACCATTGATTTCAATGGTAATGCTTCCATTTTTGGGCGGAATCAATAGTGCAGTCGACTGCACTATTGTTTGCTTTCATGGGTTCCCCTGACGGAGGGGTCTGACGGAAGTCATCAACGAAACCCCGATGCAGAAGTGAACAGGCCCTTATTCAGCATTTGGGGCCCCACTTTTAACTTTGCCCAGGGCCACACTTTGTCTAAAATCGACCCTCATGCCCTGCATTAGGCAGGGCCTAATAGATTCAAAGCCATGGCATACCTGGAGGCCTCTGCTAGGCCCCCAGATGCAGTGGGAATGCATCATCACCTCACAATCATGTCATGGGGCAGCGTAGGGCTTCTAGATAGAGCCACCTCCCTCTATAAAAACCACTTAGGTTGATATTGACTACCTGCCACTAGCCCCATAAATGTACGGCATGGTGTGGGAAAGAGTTAAGCAAGTTTGAACCAAAAACATCTTGTTGAACTTCACAGCTTGGCTGCAAATAAGTAAATATGCATATTTCTTTGTTTGGCTTCAAAAAAGCTTTTATGCAGAGATTTTTATTATAATGTAAAACAAGTGGTACAGAGCAGTTCATCTCTCTCTGACATAGAACTATAACTAAAATAATGATGCAAGAAAGCAACAACATCCCTGAGGAGCATACATAACCGAAATGTAGGGCAGTGCTATTATCATTTCCCCTGAAGACTAAAACAAAACCGTAGGATAAAAAACTACATTTACTGGTTGTATCCTTCATTAACAACATTGTAAAAAGACAGTGATTGAAAAAAGAATATATTGAAATACCAGTGGAAAACAGTAATTCACTGATTTTATTTAAAAATTGAATTAAGTAAATGTAAATATTGCCTTTTTAATGCGGTGAACTGTAAATATGAAACTATAATACATTAAACTAAGTGTTGAGCTTAAAAAGGTAGAGAGGCCAAATGAATAAACACATGCAGGAAATTATTTACAAATGAACAACATTACTATAATTGAAGAAATATACAGTACTGCACAAAAGACACTGTTTAGTTTATTTAATTTCCAGTCCAAGTAACTATATAAACTATAATTGTAACTTATATAAAATATGACCACAGGGTGTGGTCGTATTTATATATATAAATATAGCTAATTTACAGCATACATATATGTACATATATGTACACACATATATATATATATATATATATATATATATATATATATATATAGCTAATTTGGAGTATTCCATGCTGATGTCAAATCTGGAATTTTTATATGGGATATTATTGTCTCTATTATGGGTTAATACAACAAGCTAAACAATGCATCAAGGTAACCAATTGCTCTAAACATAAAATTATTTGTTTAGGATTTTATTTCTAGTTATTAAGAAGTACAGTTTTCAAACGGAAATTAATAATTTAAGATAATAATTACTACTTCTGGAAATCAAGTAGTAATTTCACATTTGAGAAATCCATTGAATTTCTCCTAGCACAAATCAGTCAGGTTTTATTCCTACATAGCAATGTGCACATTACTATTTAACAATAGACAGATCTTTTATAACATATAAAGACCTCAAAGTGACATTAGTCATATTGTATGCCATGTTATTGCCCTTATACCGTAAGCTAAGCAAAATTCTGAATACTTTCAAGATGTTAATCCACTATTTGCACTAGATTGGCATTTCTGTTTAGAACTTTATGAATAATTCATGAACAAAGGGTTTGTCCTTCACAGCCTGGGATTTTTTCTTTAGTGTTATTTTTTTTTAAAGCAAAAATAAAGACAAAATGTTCAGAAATAATATTAAGGTGTCATACGCAGACAATGTCAAGGGTAAATCTCATATTTTTACACTATACATGGCACTGACATTGGGTATAATCTTATGGGTAGTGTGATATCTGATGCCTTGTAACTTCAATTCTAAAAAAATGACTAGCTAGATGGTCCAGCAATTCAATACGGCCACGACTTTGGAGGGTAGATGGATAAAGACTGCAGCTAAAATTGAATCTTCATCTCAAGGTTTCATTATATTGAGCCTTAGTTATAATAACTACAAAATAACCTAATATTAGCTAGCTTATAGTAAAAAACGTGTGACAGTTTAGATAATATACATGAAGAGGAATAGCGGGTATAAGCAGGTCTATGATCGCACACCCATAGCTGTGGATTCTAAGCACCTATGAATAAAATGGTCTTCTGAATGTTTGCTTTTAGAAGTATCTGTATTATTGGTTACTGATAGTTTTTTTTTATAAATGCCCATAATGTCCATAATATACTGTTTACTATAGTATTTAGATTTAAAACAGAGCTGGCACATCATTTGCTTAACCTGTTCCATTTATACACTGAACATTCTAAAGATAATTGACGATATTCCGGGGTCAAAGGCGACACTGGAGATTAGATTAATACTTTCATGTAAAATACTCAAAATATCCCTAGATACTACTTTATTGTAAATGGCAATACCTATAAAGTCCAGGCCAGACAGAAAACTTGTTTCAGCAATAACATACATATACGTCAATACTGGATATAGAATACCTATGAAGACATATATAGACAACAATACTAGAAGTGTAAATAACCATAGTACAAGTAAAGCACTAACCAATATTAAAAAAATATATTTATTTGGAAAATATTTTAAAAACATACATAGACCATCACATACAATATAAAACAACACATAATAAAAATGTGGTAGTGGTATCTAGGAGCAACAAATGTATCATATTATACATCCATGGAATCAAACAGTGTATTGTCAAGGTATTGACAATACTGTACAAGAATACCTCAACAGTTAACAGTATACTAAATATGTACACACTGGACAAAAAATACAAGTGGGTTGGTATTTGACATGGATCTGATCCTGATTTTATATATTTTTCATATCTTGGATCAGTCTCTCTGACACTGTCATTTGTATTTTTTGTCCAGTGTGTACATATTTAGTATACTGTTAACTGTTGAGGTATTCTTGTACAGTATTGTCAATACCTTGACAATACACTGATTCCATGGATGTATAATATGATACATTTGTTGCTCCTAGATACCACTACCACATTTTTATTATGTGTTGTTTTATATTGTATGTGATGGTCTATGTATGTTTTTAAATATTTTCCAAATAAATATATTTTTTTAATATTGGTTAGTGCTTTACTTGTACTATGGTTATTTACACTTCTAGTATTGTTGTCTATATATGTCTTGATAGGCATTCTTTATTGTAAATGGGTCTTGGTATTCATCCCAGACAATCAGAGGACAGTAAGGACTGCTTTTGCTAGTCACTTGGTGTTTTCCCTAAGGCTGGGTTCACACGACCTATTTTCAGACGTAAACGAGGCGTGTTATGCCTCGTTTTACGTCTGAAAATAGGGCTACAATACGTCGGCAAACATCTGCCCATTCATTTGAATGGGTTTGCCGACGTACTGTGCAGACGACCTGTTATTTACGCATCGTCGTTTGACAGCTGTCAAACGACGACGCGTAAAAATACAGCCTCGTCAAAAGAAGTGCAGGACACTTCTTTGGACGTTTTTGGAGCTGTTTTCTCATAGATTCCAATGAAAACAGTTCCAAAAACGGACTTAAAAAACGCGCGAAAACGGCGCGAAAAACGCAGCGAAAAATGCGAGTTGGTCAAAAAACGTCTGAAAAGCAGGGTCTGTTTTCCCTTGAAAACAGCTCTGGATTTTCAGACGTTTTTGGTCACTACGTGTGCACATACCCTAACTGGAAATACTTGTAACAGCATGTAACTTTCTGAAGTGCTAAAAGGTATATATTGAGTTTTCTCCCAGGCACCTTCATCGCTGCGTTTTCTACTATAAGAGCATGTGTTGATATATTGTTTGTGTATTTAATGCTGGATATCTTTGATAGCTATGGTACAGAAATTATTGTGCCACAAAACCACCACATATGCCATATTGATGATGATGATGATATGGAGGATGATGATGATTAGTAGCATTAATAATAATAGTACACATTATTCCCATTTAAATGTCAATAAAGATACTGTAATTACTCACCAAATGCCTTCCCTAACCAATCTAACCTTACCTCTAGATCTATGTACATAACCTATTTACTATATTATTCAATTCTTTCTACTTATCTGCATTCCATCCTTTAGTTGAAGCCTGAATTGTCCCAACTTAGCCCAGGACTAAATGCCATTTTCCAGAACTGCTTTTGTTTCATGGATGGAACTTCCTGCCTAGTTCTTTCATAGGCCCCTATTTGAAATGTCTTTTCTGTGACTATGGTAGTTGGTTTTGTTATGGAGACTAGACTTCATAGTCACAGAGACAGTAAGCGGATGTAATTGGATGGAGACAGGAGGATATTATTTGAAACAGAATGGCAACACTCTTATTATTGCAATCGTTATATGACATGTTTTACCTATTACTTTAGTCACTGTTGCAGTCTCACTTACTTCAAGGCTGGGCAGCTCGCTAGAGTACTGAGATGCCGAATCAATCAGCTGTCAGGTCCAGCGTCCACTCATATTAGGCAGCACCCTAGTTATAGTGCCTCGTCCTGGCCTCATGTGCCAGTAATTGTTTAGTCTACCTGGATCTACTGCTGCTGAAACTCTGCTAAGTATCTCATCGATGGACTTCTCTGATTTCACTCTGACTATTCTTATTGTTTTTCTTGTGTGCAGACTGGGCTGGGTCTGGATTTCTCTGTGTTGTTTTGTGTGTTCAGACCCAGCAATTATATTTTACTACAGTGATGGAACTATGTTTGCTTGTCAGTTTAGTTTCTTTGTTTGAACCCGGATTCTTCTTGGTTTAGTGTGGATTGTATATTATCCTGCAGGATTTGTTACTTCTTTCAAGTTTACCTTTTATTTTAACTGCTTGATTTATTATGTACTTTCTGGTTTACCATTTGCTTTTCTTCTCATATTGCCAGTCAGCAGCTGCCCAGTAGTTATTCTAATATCCTAATATTATCCTAATATACCATAGCTTCTAAAAGGGATTACTTAGAGTTACTAGTAGGTTCCTGATAGTGGGATCACTCTTATCAGGGTGGCAGTTCGACTGTAGGTAGAGCTCCTCTAGAGTCAGGGTCATTTTAGGGTTTGCCCTGGGGACACCAGAGGTTGCTTACTGGGTAGCTTACCCCAAGTCTGACTGCAATTCCTTTCTGAGTTTAACATTGCAAGTCACTGAACATACAGTTAGGTCCAGAATTATTTGGACAGTGACACAATCTTCATGATTTGAGTTCGGCATGCCAGCACATTGGATTTGAAATGAAACAACTGAGATGCAGGTGTAGACTTTCAAGTTTAATTCAAGGGGTTGAACAAAAATATCATGTGAAATGATTAGGAATTGCAACCATTTTTCTACACAGCCTCCTCATTTCAGGGGCTCAAAAGTAATTGGACAAATTAACATTACCATAAATAAAATGTTATTTTTTAATACTTTGTAGAGAATCCTTTGCAGGCAATGACTGCCTGAAGTCCAGAACCCATGGACATCACCAAACGCTGGGTTTCCTCCTTTGTGATGCTTTGCCCGGTCTTTACTGCGGATGTCCTCAGTTGTTGCTTGTTTGGGGGTCTTTCTGCCCTAAGTTTTGTATTAAGCAAATGAAATGCGTGCTCAATCGGGTTGAGATCTTGCGAGTGACTTGACCATTGCAGAATATTCCACTTCTTTGCCTTAAAAAACTCCTGGGTTTCTTTCGCAGTATGTATTGGGTCATTGTCCATCTGTACTGTGAAGCGACGTCCAATCATCCTTGCTGCATTTGGTTGAATCTGAGCAGAAAGTATATGCCTGAACACTTCAGAATTTATCCGGCTGCTTCTGTCTTCAGTCACATCATCAATAAACACTATTGACCCAGTACCTTTGGCAGCCATGCATGCCCATGCCATCACACTGCCTCCACCATGTTTTACAGAGGATATGGTGTGCTTTAGATCATGAGCCGTTCCAAGCCTTCTTCATACTTTCTTCCTCCCATCATTCTGGTACAGGTTGTTCTTAGTTTCATCTGTCCAAAGAATGTTGTTTGGCAAAGTCTAATCTGGCCTTTCTATTTTTGAGGCTGATTAATGGTTTGCACCTTGTGGTGAACCCAGAAGTATTTGCTGCCATGAAGTCTTCTCTTTATGGTAGACTTTGATACTGATACACCTACTTCCAGGAGAGTGTTCTTCACTTGGGCAGATGTTGTGAATGAGGTTTTTCTTTACCATGGAAAGGATTCTGCAATCATCCATCACTGTTGTCTTACGTGGACATGGAGGCCTTTTGGAGTTCAAGATATCACCAGTGCGCTCTTTTTTTTTCAAGAATGTACCAAACTGTTGATTTGGCTACTCCTAACATTTGTGCTATCTCTCTGATGGATTTCTTCATTTTTTTTTCAGCCTAACGATGGTCTGTTTCACTTTAACCTCATGTTGTGGGTTCACAGCAACAGCTTCCAAATGCAAATGCCACACCTGGAATCAACTCCAGACCTTTTACCTGCTTAATTGATGATGGATTAATGAGGGAATAGCCAGTACAGGCCGTTAAATAGCTTTTGAGATAATTGTCCAATTACCTTTGGTCCCTTGAAAAAGAGGCAGCTACATAATAAAAAGCTGTAATTTCTAAACCCTTCCTGAAATTAGGATGTGAATACCCTCAAATTAAAGCTGCAAGTCTGCACTTTAACCCCTTAGTGACCACCAATATGCCTTTTCACGGCGGTCACTAAGGGGCCTTAGGCTAGGCCCCTTAGTGATCATACCGACCCATAGAATAAAAGTAATGTGTTATTTATGCCGCACAGTGAACGCGTCAATTTAAAACGCATAGAACAATGGTGGAATTTCAGGTTTTTTTTCTAATCCCCCCCAAAAAAAGTTAATAAAAGTTAATTAAAAAATGATATGTACCCTAAAATGGTGCCATTAAAAAGTACAACTAATCCCGCAAAAAACAAGTACTCATACAGCTATGTCGACGGAAAAATAAAAAAGTTATAGCACTTTGAATGCGACTACAGAAAAACAAATAAAATAGCTTGGTCATTAGGGCCTAAAAAAGGCTGGTCACTAAGGGGTTAAGCCCATATTGATTATATAACTGTATATTCAATATGTTTTGGTAAACAGCTAAAATGCCAAAACCTGTGTCACTGTCCAAATAATTCTGGACCTAACGGTATGTTCATATGTGGATTTTCTGTGCGAATTCTACATAAAAATATAACAAAAGAATGCTTTTTCTAAACCCAATTCACCTACAAAGTTTTATTTCTGTGGAAAAGTGATGAATTTCACCTATTGTAATGTAATGCGTGAAATCCACAACAAAATCTTGGATGTGGATGTATGTTTAGATGTATGTATGTATTGGGCTGTGCTGTAATTTTATAAAGAAAAATAACATTTTACACTACAGTACACAAAAAAGTGTTGCTGAGGCAGGAAAAACAGAACATTAAAAATCCAATGGTATGACTATATGAGTTGTGGTCTCTTGGCGAAAGATCATTAGTGTAAGTTTGGAAAAGCTATAATTAAATATATATATATATAACAAAATCCATCATATCAGAACTAGTATTACTATATAATCACCAGGGATGCTGGTTGTTATTAAAGTTTCAGAAATTCCATTTACTTAACCTGTGATTTACAATGTTTGCTTGTGTAGAATAGATAGCCCAGAGGTTAAACATAACATAACTCAAATTAATAGTATGACAGCAAACACAGTAACCTTTACAGTCCTTTTTCAACATCAGTTTAATATTCTTAATGCTTATAGCCTATAATGTAGTGTATTTTAAATATTTATATATACTCAATACAAGGAAAGGAACATTACAAAAGCTCCTATTTAAAATATTTATCTTGTATTGACACGTTTATATACCTGAGGTCTTGTGATGGTCCCGCTCGTATATATGGTGTTTCTACTGAATGGCCAAATACAGCTCCCTCTGTTCCTGCAATAAAAAAAAAAGCTCATGTCAGCGATCATTTCAGTAGTATTTTAAAGTAATAGTTTGGTTTCATGCTCAAATATGCCCACAAAGCTGTCTTTAAAGAAATTGTTTCCTTCTTTCTCTTGAAGGAGGAAGAAGTTGTTTTGCAGTGAAAAAGGAATATTCATATGTTTTTCTATGACAAAGCTGTTAAATCACAAATATATATATATAGAAAAAAAAGTAAATTAGCAATTTAAATTTAACTAATTTGGCATAATAAGGGATTAAAGTATGACATAAATATCACTAATAATAGGTGGTGTGGCTTGCGCGCTAAACGAGATGGCCGCATGAAGAGAGAGCTCCGAGAGAACTAAGGAGAATCTGCTGACATCTTGCTTGATTTGAAAGATTGGTACCAGGGATCACTCTTAAAAGACTGCCATAATTTCCTGAGTGTCCGACGACGCGAGGAGGCCCAGACATCGTGGTCCCCGTCTGACTTACCTGCTCTCTCAGGCTTACCTGCTCCCCTCCGGATATTATATCACAGTGAGTGCATTGATTCAACACCCTAACGGTGTTGCGGGTCACCCTACTCCTTTGCTCCTGGCTGCGGGAGTTGTACCTGTGCATCGCGGGAGCGTTTGGGCCCAAGCTGCGGTCTAAATCACAGAAAGTATGATAAGGGGCAGTGCTGCTCGTGGCCTCCCTGTCTCCCGCTGATGTTTAGTACTTTGAGACCGCATCACGTTCTGCTGCCTCATTAGACACAGCCTCTCTGAACAGGGGAGGGTTAGGAGTGATGGACATAGAGGTTTACAGGAAACGACAAGTTACGGCCCAGTCATTACAATCGAGGCAACCTAAGAGCCACTCCACCTTACATTACCAGACTCATATTTCACCTTTTCAATTGAAAGTTGAGGTGATGGCTTTATTCTAATCGGCTGGATTGGAGAGAAAGGGGACTTAACTTTAAAGACGACTATGTGAGAGCCAATCTATACTCACCATGTTGAAGGGTTCTAAACAGGAAGGCTGTGGCACACCAAAACAACAGAAAAAAGCATTGACTGACATTGATAAATTAATAAGAAAACGATCCCCGCCACCCA
Source organism: Rhinoderma darwinii (assembly GCF_050947455.1). Taxonomy (NCBI): domain Eukaryota; kingdom Metazoa; phylum Chordata; class Amphibia; order Anura; family Rhinodermatidae; genus Rhinoderma; species Rhinoderma darwinii. The sequence continues at coordinate 79,765,168 of NC_134687.1, forward strand.
AACGGGATAATTGCAAAGCTGCGTCTGCTAGGCTTGCTCAACTGGACCAAACAGAATCGTCAGGAGAAAGTTCAGGAGTCGAAAGAACACGAGGAGATAGCTCTTCCATACATCTCTCACAAAAGACTATGCAAAAAATTATTGAGAACGCCCTTAAGCCTGTTTTGAAGGAATTGATGAATATTAAGCAAGAAATGCGACAAATTAATAACAGAGTGGATCATCTGGAGGAGACTCAAACTTCTATGATAAGATTTGGTAAATCCACTAATAAATCCTTTGGGAGGTGTCAAGCGCATTTAAACAACATATTATCGTATGTAGAAGACCAAGACAATCGGGGTAGAAGAAATAACCTTCGTTTGAGAGGTATCCCGGAGTCTATTGTCCCGTCTGATATTATGGGAGCTATCTACGAGATCCTAAAATCATTATTGCCAGCTGAACAGGTTGATGATCTGGCCGTTGAATGGGCACATCGGGCCTTACGGCAAAAGCCGAGAGATGGAGAACCATCTCGTGACGTTATATGTAGGATTATGAACTCCACGCACCGGGGTATTGCTCTTAGAAAAGCCTGAGATAATCCAGAGCTTTCATATGAGGGAAATAGTATTCTGATTTTTCAAGGTATCTTTCCGATTACTTTGAGCAAACGCAGACAACTGAAGCCCCTTACAGATGCTTTGCGGGCTAAGAATATTCTCTATCGGTGGCTGTTCCTGTTAAGGATCTGCCAGACACAGCTTCTGTGTCAACGCCCATAGGTAATCAGTCTGCACCTGCTTCTATGTCTGTGAGACTGACTCCATCTTCCACCACTGAGGATGGCAGGCTTAGGAGTGGGAGAGCCTATCACAGCCTGGCCAGACAGAGCTAGCTCCCGCCCTCTGTCTATTTATACCTGCCTTTCCTGTTCCTCCTTGCTTGTGATTCCTCTCGTTTGGTTTCCTGGCCCTGCTGCAGCTTCTTGAACTTTTTGACCCTGCTTCATATTGACCCTGGCTTACTGACTACTCTCCTGCTCTGCGTTTGGTACCTCGTACACTCCTGGTTTGACTCGGCTTCTTCACTACTCTCCTGCTCTGTGTTTGGTACCTCGTACACTCCTGGTTTGACTCGGCTCGTTCACCACTCTTGTTGCTCACGGTGTTGCCGTGGGCAACTGCCCCTTTTCCCTTGCTTCTGTGTACCCTTGTCTGTTTGTCTGTCGTGCACTTATTGAGCGTAGGGACCATCGCCCAGTTTTACTCCGTCGCCTAGGGCGGGTCGTTGCAAGTAGGCAGGGACTGAGTGGCGGGTAGATTAAGGCTCACTTGTCTGTTTCCCTACCCCCATCATTACACAATCACAAGCCTATATACCTAGTCTACCCTGGTCCCTCACACTACTATGGACATCCTTGAGACCCTGGCTCAGCAAATGCAGGGTCTCTCCTTACAGGTCCAGGCCCTGGCTCAGAGGGTCAACCAGTCTGATGCTACCATGGTAGTGCCCCTCACCTCACCTCTTGAACCCCACCTCAAGTTGCCTGACCGGTTCTCAGGGGACCGGAAGACTTTTCTCTCCTTTCGGGAGAGTTGTAGGCTCTATTTTTGCTTAAAGCGCCACTCCTCAGGTTCTGAGAGCCAGCGGGTGGGTATAATTATGTCCCGGCTCCAGGAAGGACCCCAAGAATGGGCCTTCTCCTTGACTCCTGACGCCCCTGAACTTTCCTCCGTTGATCTTTTATTTTCTTCTCTCGGACTCATTTATGACGAGACTGACAGTACTGCCTTTGCCGAGAGTCAGCTGGTGACCTTACGTCAGGGTAAGAGACCTGTTGAGGAGTATTGCTCTGACTTTAGGAAGTGGTGCGTTGCTTCTCGGTGGAATGACCCTGCCTTAAGGTGCCAGTTTAGGTTGGGTCTGTCAAACGCCCTGAAACACCTGCTAGTTAGCTATCCCTCTTCTGACTCCCTAGACCAGGTTATGGCTTTAGCGGTACGACTTGACCGACGTCTCAGGGAACGACAACTTGAACGTTTTTTTGTTTTCTCCTCTGACTCCCCCATGATGCCTCCCGAGGTTCCGTTGCTTCCTTCTTCCCCGGAAGACTCGGAGGTACCTATGCAACTCGGGGCCTCCGTGTCCCCCCAACAACGTAGAGAGTTCCGCAGGAAGAATGGTCTCTGCTTCTATTGTGGGGATGACAAGCATCAAGTGAACTTCTGTCCTAGGCGTAAGAATAAGCAGCCGAAAAACGTCCGCGCCTAAGTGATCATCGGGGAGGTCACTTGGGCGCACAGGTATTTCCCGTAAATATGAAACATAATAAAATCTTGCTTCCCTTTCAGGTCTCTTTTGGTGGTAGGTCTGCTACTGGCAGTGCCTTCCTGGATTCAGGGTCTTCTGCTAATATCATGTCTGTGGAATTTGCTATGTCTCTAGCTATGCCTTTGATTAATTTGCCTAAACCTGTCCCGGTAGTGGGTATCGACTCCACTCCTCTTGCTAATGGTTATTTTACACAGCATACCCCTGTTTTTGAACTCCTTGTTGGCTCCATGCATTTGGAGCAGTGCTCTGTACTGTTGATGCAGGGATTATCGTCCGATTTGGTTTTAGGCCTTCCCTGGTTGCAGTTGCATAATCCCACGTTTGACTTGAATACTGGGGATCTTACCAAATGGGGTAATGAATGCTTGACGTCATGTTTTTCTGTTAATTCTATTTCTCCCCCTGAGGAGGTGAACACGCTACCTGAGTTTGTTCAGGACTTCGCTGATGTTTTCTCTAAGGAGGCCTCCGAAGTGTTACCTCCTCATAGAGAATACGATTGCGCTATCGATTTGGTACCAGGAGCTAAGCTCCCTAAGGGTAGGATATTTAGTCTCTCTTGTCCCGAACGTGAAGCCATGAGAGAGTATATCCAGGAATGCCTGGCCAAGGGTTACATTCGCCCCTCTACTTCTCCAGTAGGTGCTGGCTTCTTCTTCGTAGGGAAGAAGGATGGTGGCCTGGGTTGCCTAAAGACGTTAAGGCCTACGTCGCCGCTTGTGAGGTTTGTGCTAGGTCCAAGACTCCCAGGTCCCGACCAGTGGGCTTACTTTGTTCTTTGCCCATTCCCCAGAGACCTTGGACCCATATCTCCATGGATTTTATCACCGATTTTCCTCCATCTCAAGGCAAGTCGGTGGTGTGGGTTGTAGTAGACCGCTTCAGTAAGATGTGCCACTTTATGCCCCTCAAGAAACTACCCAATGCTAAGACGTTAGCTACCTTGTTTGTCAAACACATCCTGCGTCTCCATGGGGTCCCTGTCAATATTGTTTCGGACAGAGGGGTACAATTTGTTTCTTTGTTTTGGAGAGCCTCTGCCTTCCATCCTGAAACTAATGGCCAAACTGAGAGGACTAATCAGTCTCTAGAACAATATTTAAGGTGTTTTATCTCTGACTGTCAATATGATTGGGTCTTATTCATTCCCCTCGCCGAATTTTCCCTTAATAACCGGGTCAGTAACCCGTCAGGGGTCTCCCCCTTTTTCTGTAATTTTGGGTTTAATCCACTGTTCTCTTCCGTTTCACCTGGTAGTTCCAACAATCCCGAGGTAGTGGTCGTTCATCGGGAACTGTGCACAGTCTGGGCCCAGGTTCAGAAGAACCTAGAGGCGTCCCAGAGCATACAAAAAACTCAGGCAGATAGAAGACGTTCTGCTAACTCCTTGTTTATGGTCGGGGATCTGGTGTGGCTATCGTCAAAGAACTTGCGCCTTAAAGTCCCGTCCAAGAAGCTTGCTCCCTGGTTTATAGGGCCGTACAAGGTCACTGAAGTCCTCAATACTGTCTCCTTCCGTCTGGAGTTGCCCCCATCTTTTTGAGTACACAACGTGTTTCATGCCTCCCTCCTTAAACGCTGCTCCCCGTTCTTTGCTCCCTCGAGGAAACCTCCTGTCCCTGTTCTCACCCCTGAGGGGGTGGAATTCGAGGTGGCCAAGATTGTGGACAGCAAGATGGTCCAAGGCTCCCTCCAGTACCTGGTCCATTGGAGAGGATACGGGCCTGAGGAGAGGACTTGGGTACCCGCCCGGGATGTTCACGCTGGGGTATTGGTCAGGAGGTTCCACCTTCGTTTCCCCAATAAACAAGGTCCATCTAGAAATGGTCCGGTGGCCCCTCATAAAAGGGGGGGTACTGTTAAGGATCTGCCAGGCACAGCTTCTGTGTCAACGCCCATAGGTAATCAGTCTGCACCTGCTTCTATGTCTGTGAGACTGACTCCATCTTCCACCACTCAGGATGGCAGGCTTAGGAGTGGGAGAGCCTATCACAGCCTGGCCAAACGGAGCTAGCTCCCGCCCTCTGTCTATTTATACCTGCCTTTCCTGTTCCTCCTTGCTTGTGATTCTTCTCGTTTGGTTTCCTGGCCCTGCTGCAGCTTCTGAACTATTTGACCCTGCTTTATTCTGACCCTGGCTTACTGACTACTCTCCTGCTCTGCGTTTGGTACCTCGTACACTCCTGGTTTGACTCGGCTTCTTCACTACTCTCCTGCTCTGCGTTTGGTACCTCGTACACTCCTGGTTTGACTCGGCTCGTTCACCACACTTGTTGCTCACGGTGTTGCCGTGGGAAACTGCCCCTTTTCCCTTGCTTCTGTGTACCATTGTCTGTTTATCTGTCGTGCACTTATTGAGCGTAGGGACCATCGCCCAGTGGTACCCCGTCGCCTAGGGCGGGTCGTTGCAAGTACGCAGGGACTGAGTGGCGTGTAGATTAGGGCTCACTTGTCTGTTTCCTTACCCCCATCATTACAGTTCCCCTTTGGGATTTAATTTTCCCTAAATGGCTCGAAGAAAGTTATCAGACAACCTGATGATCTTGTTCCTTTATATGAGGACATAGGACCTGATCCACAAATTCACCTGTCATGGCTTGAGATAACGGATGTCGCAACTTTCGGCTTCATTGGAGTTTCATTCGGATGACACCTAGTCGGACTCTACGAATGGATGGCTGTCCTTTTTCGTAGCTCACAATATCCTTTGAGATGTTGTTTTGCGTTACACTATGGTTCTGATATGTTATTGATACCTTCTGGGTCTCAAACTAATATAGATTCAGGTGGACTGCTAGTTATTATTTTGAATGATAATATTTTTTGAATGTTTTCAATGTCCTTCTTTCTCTCTATATACAGCTGATAATTGGAGTTGCAGTTGCTTCAATTGTAAAGTAATATCGTTGGTAAATTGTATACAGAAACTTAGATACTGTTGAATATGTCTACAATTACGGTTACCACAAGGAATGTGAAAGGGATGAATCCCCCAACTAAAAGGTCTAGATTGTTGCATTTATTACGGAAACAGCATACAGATGTAGCTATACTTCAAGAAACCCATTTTGTAGATAGGAAAACCCCGTCACTCTCTACTTCCTATTTTTCTAAGTGGTACCACTCACAACACCCTACATCCAAAAAAAGAGGCATATCTATTGCAATTAGAAAATCCGTACCGTTTACTCTTATCTCTCAATTAGCTGACCCGGGGGGGTCTATTTTTGAAAGGCCAAATAGCGGGTACTTTAGTAATGATTGCAGGATTATATTCTCCTAATGATCAGCAGATACCCTGGATCATAGATACTATGTCTCAGCTGAAACTCTTTCAGTCTGGGATTTGTATTCTAGTGGGAGATCTCAATGTAACATTGGAACCTCTGAAAGACTCTTCTACAGGTCATTCTCAACAGTCCTATAGAGGCCTCAGAGCTCTACATAGATTGTTCTTGGATATGGAACTTAGGGATGTCTGGAGGTCCTTTTTCCCGACAGGAAGGGATTACACTTTTTATTCAGTTCCTCACAAGACATATAAAAGAATAGATTATTTGTTTGTTAGATCTTCTCATCTCCCTCTGGTTACTAATGTGTCTATAGATGTCAGGTGGTATTTTTATTCCTTCCACCAAAGGTTTTTTATAGCATAAATACTCTATTTAGAATTAGTAAAGAATCACTGGAATAATGATAGAGCTTTATAAAATATAACTTTTACTTCATATTGTTTAAAATAATGTGCAAAACATACACACAGGACAAATTTAAAGGCTAAAAAAGGAGGTTTCCCAGTCCCCAGCTACAGGATCAAGATGGACTTGGACACACTATAGAATGGGTAGGGGGGTGGATTACCCCAAAATATACCTTTGAAAAAACCTCCTCCTTTATGCAGTAATTTTTGGAGCTTTGCATTTACTCTGCACAAAACGTACAGAATGTCAGTTGCATTTACTCTGCACAAAACGTACAGAATGTCAGTTTTTCTCTCACAAAAGAGAGCACATTTTTAGCCTTTAAAACTGTAATGTGTCTATAGGACAGATTGTGGTCTCTGATCATGCACCGGTCTCTCTGTCAATTGGGATTACATCAATGCCGAAAAAGACAACTGGAGGCTCAACGAAGCTCTCTTGAAATCAGATGGTCACAAAAAAAGCATAGCCAGCTTACTTACTAAATATTTTGAAGAGAATTTTGGTCCTGCGGTGTCCATGTCAATAGTTTGGGAAGCCCATAAAGCAGTTATAAGGAGCGAGTTTATTTCTTTAGGTTCAATGGTAAAGAAAGTGCAATGTAAAGAAGTGGATTAAACTTTGCACAAGGTCTTACAACTTGAGGGTAAACATAAAAAATCACTCACTAGTGATCCTGGCAAATAGACTACAAGTTTTTTTACCTGAGTTGGTAAACCCAGAACAAGTAGGGTTTATCGCCTGGAGAGAGGGTAAGGACCACACTGTGAAAATACTTCATTTGATTCAATGCGCTAGACAAAAGAACATTCCATTGGCCCTCTTATCTACCGACGAAGAAAAAGCGTTTGATAGAGAGGATTGGTCATATATGTCTAATGTTCTTAGGAAATTTGGTTTGCCTAATTTTGCTATTGCACAGATAATGGCACTATATAAATGCCCCTCTGCCCGAATTCGATCAAATGGTACCTTGTCACCGAGCTTTAAAATATCTAATGGGACTAGGCAGGGATTTCCTCTGTCCCCTCTTTTGTTTGTTCTTACTATTGAGACACTGATTCAGCACATTAGGCAAGACCCTCAGATCAGAGGTGTTAGCATCAGGAATCGGGACTTCCAAACTGCAGCTTTTGCAGATGACCTGTTAATAATTACTTAAAATCCGGATGAATCCTTTCCAATACTGTCTGAGATATTCGAATGCTTTAAGACATTCTCTAATTTTAAAATAAATTCGGGCAAATCAGAAGCTCTGAACATCTCTTGTCCTAAACGCATGGTTTTGTTGGCTCAAGCGAACTCTCCATTTACTTGGTCATCAGAGTTCATAAAATATTTGGGTCTAAAGCTGTCGTCTTCTCCAGACTCCTGGTTCTCTCTTAATTATGTACCTTTACTCACTAGCATAGACAAGATTATGAAAGACTGGAAGATCCCATACATTTCTTGGATAGGGAGGTGTAATTTGATTAAGATGTTAATTATCCCAAAGTTGACGTATGTACTCCAGACAATGCCTATATTCCTTCCGCAAAGCTTTTTTCAGAAAATTCATAGTAAGTTGCTTAATTATATCTGGTATGACAAAGGAAACCGCTTGGCCTTTAAAACCTTGAATCGCCCTAAGCCCTTAGGAGGGCTTAACCTTACTAATATCAAAACTTTTTATCAGGCGATCCACTTGGGTAGGATCAGAGACTGGCATGGAGACCCTCTTTTTTTCCATCACTGGCACAACTTAAAATGGCATTTCCCCTTGCTCACCTCACTCCTTTACATCACCAGCAATTGTCGCTAAATTACAAAATGTTGGGGAAGCTTGGGAATATTAATAGACAGATGACATGGTATGAGTCCCTGATTTCTGTTTTGACCCCAGTTCCCAGACTTACTTCCGTTATATACAAGAAGATTAATGCTTTTGATACAGAAGTTCCATTAACATATATAACTTCATCATAAAAAGAACTTGATATCCAGCTCAGCTCTTCCGAGATAGATAGGGTTTATGGGTCGAGTTGTGGTCCTTCAAGATGTATAAATCTCCAGGAAACTTGCTACAAACTTGTGAGTAGGTGGTATAAAACCCCGATTTTACTTAATAATATGGATCGCTCTATTTCATCAGAGTGCTGGAGGTGTCACAAACATATTGACACATATACCCATATCTGGTGGGAATGTGAGTTGATTAAACCCTAGTGGCAACAAGTAGAAAATGTTATTCAACTATTGTGTGCACAAGCTCCCACTTTAAATATGGTTATTATTTTTCTAAACATAATAAGTAGTTCTGCTAATTTTGTAGGTAAGCCATTATGGTTACAACTGGTATTAGCTGCTAAAGCTTTGATACCGCTATATTGGCAGAGGGAAGATGCTCCGCCTGTCTCGCAATGGCTGACAAAAGTAGCCCAAGTTTCTAGACTGGAGGAGTTAAGTTATTTGGCACAGAGGAACCCGATGAAATATAAACAAATATGGCTCCCTTGGCTCAATTTCCTCTCTGATACTAATGGTTATGGAAGATATGCATTATAGTAGAAACCTTTATGTTACAAGTAAGGGGGTGGGTTTTAACCTGGAAAGGATAAATCTGACCACTTTGGATTGCATCATGAGAACTAGGAGTTTTCGGGGGTTGAGTGTATTTTTTTTTTTCGTTCGCTTTTGACTTAATTGTCTTATGTTTGAAATTTTTTGTCGGTATAGACAAACATAAATGAGCCTTTACTTTTGATACTTCTTGTTAAAGAGATAGAAAGCTCTATTAAGTGCTGTCTACATATGTTTATTTGTCCAGAATGTGAATTTGCATTGTTATACAATATAATGTCTAAAATAATAAAAAGATATTTGACATACATTTCACTAATAATAATAATCATAATAATAATAATAATAATAATATATTAACAATAAAAAATGGCATATTATAATAAAAAACAAAATTAGGTAACTAATTTATTAAAGCAACCCTCAGGTCCTAGGTAAAAATGGCACTAAACATGGCAACTGTATAGTAAACACACCTGGTGCCCTCCTTTTGAAAGATGCTGCCACCGTTAGTCCATTCTGGTGCCCCCTTTCCATGTAGGTAAAATAGCTGCCACAGTCTCAGACTACACTATGCACAAAGTGCTTTGGTAGTTTGAGACCAGACCTGGTGCCCTCTAAATGGACCAGCGGCACTGTGTCCATCCTGCAGATCCCTTTGCACAGTTTCCGGCTGAAGTGGAAGAACTGCATAAAAAGAGACACAGCAGAACAGAGTAGCATGTCAGAAGATTCAGCATGCAGCAAGGAGGAGAAAGACAACGCCGGAGACATCAAGAATTAACATCTTTATCTTGCTATTAAGTTCTTTCGCTGCAGCTTCAACTGGATCCCCTGGAACGGGACCTGCAGTGGAAGACACAGACAGGATGGACACTGCGGTGTTGGTCCATCCGAGGGCGGCGGGGCTCACACTGTGAAAAGGAGAGTCTGAGACCGTGGTGACCATTTTAAATAAATGGAAAGGGAGGACCAGAACGTTCTAACAGTGGCAGCATCTTTTAAAAGGAGGGCACCAGGTATGTTTACTGTACATTTACCATGTACAGTGAAATTATTACTTTAGACCGGAGGGTTACTTTAAGTTTAAAATGATAAATTAAAGTATTTTTGTTTGATATTTATACAGGGATTCAATAAGCAATAGCATTTGAATAAATTGCAAATCAGGGGCATAAGTAGAAACTGCTGGGCCCCATATGAAAATTTTGAATACACCCTAAGCAAGCCGACAGCAAGAAGAGATTTTAAAAATAGTGAGGAACTGAAACAAAATATATTGGAAAGCTGCAAAATACAATGATTGAACTTTTTTTTATACATAAAACCAATTAACCTCTTTAATCCTTACTATCTCATCTCCTCAAAAAAATACTTTAAATACTCCCTCTTTGTTTTCTTCCATAGAATGAACCTCTTTATACCTTACTACCTCCTCTCCCCCCAAAACGACTTTAAATATTCCCTACCTTTTTTCCCCCCATACAATATAGTTTGTCCCAGGTAATAACTGATTATAACTCCAGCGGCATAAATGACTTACATAGTAGCATAGTAGTCTGGGGTGACAGTGGGTATATTCTCCAGCATCCAATGCTGCAACTCAATGTGGTTAAAAACCAAAGACACTGGCTGGATGTTCTGCTGGGGTACAGCAAGTAAAATTCCTGATGCAAAATCAAGCCACATGCATCCTGACCTGCAGAGCTCTATGCTGGCAGCAGGGGGCACACTAAGAAGGAGCAGGGAGGCAGCATCATGCTGTTGGAGACAGTGAGGGTCACAGGTTGTGTGCCACAGCGCATACAAGATCCCAACACTGGCCAATGTCGGGAAATTGTAGACGAAGCCGAACACAACGTCCTGATGCTGCTTAGTGTCAGAACCTTGTATGTGGCCCGGCACATATAGTATTCCAATACACCAATATTCGATACTGTCCCCCACGTCTGACTTAACCTCACTGGCAGTTGATGGCTAGGCTAGACATTTTTGCATCATAGACCTAGCAACTTGGTCCAGTCAAAAATACATTGCCTTGGTTCCTACGGATCTACCCAAAGAATTAATAGCCAGAGAATCACCTCGTAAAAGTCCTAAGGCTAGCAAGCAGAGTCGTAAGATTCAGACTGAAGTTGCGAGGAAAAGGGGTCCTGAATGGTGGGTTTCTGATGACTTGAACCTACAATAATCCTGACAACAACTCATTGACTTAATACAAGTACATTGTTAGATGCACTTTTAAATGTCTAGTCTCCTTGGCCTAATCTCATTGAAATGACACCATTTTTAGGCAATAATAGAAACTGTTCTTTGGACAATGTTTTTGAACATGAAAGAACAGTAAAGTTACTTATAAAATTTATGTTAAGAAAAGGATGTTAGAAGTGTTAAGGCCTTGGACCATTGGTGGAGGCACTTGTAAAACAAATAGCTACTTTAAGCAAGGACCTTTGTTCCTTCTTTTTCTGTTATTCTTTCCCTTAGAGAACTGCTTGTAATGTCAACAGAAATCTTGTAGAACATAGTGTGTTTTATTGTTTTGGAGACAGAAGCAAACTTTATGTCCTTTTACTTTATATAGTGTAAGTTATCTTGGAAAAATGCACTTGAAAGGAAAAGCAGTATCTGTACTGGACTGTTTGGAACTTGTTAAGTGCATAAATGTGCGGCAATAAGTCACTTGACAGACTTGAGTTGTGTGCAGTAGAGCAGAAGATTAGAATACAACACTGCTCCTGTAGAAAATCTTAACCAAGATTAGTCTCTCATTCTATAGTTGAGACCCATTAAATGTGTCCCTTTATTCACCATAACAATACAAAACGAACGCTCCAATAACAAGTTTATATATTCCAAATCAATTACAATATTTTAAGTCTAACACTCTTTAACATGTCCTATCTGACCAGTTTTAGTATCGCTCTGCATTTTATTTTACTTCCCTGAATTTATTTGACTTCAAAAGAAGCTCGATATCTGCTTGTTTTACTATTAATTCCATTATACAAAGTGCCAGAAGAAGAACTAAGAACCTTATTGATGTTTATGATATACATTTTTAGAAGGGTCAAGAATAGGAAGTCAATAGAGCCTTACAAGATCTTGACATGGGTCTAGAATTATTGTGCTCATCAATTAACAATTTTTTTTTAGACATTTTTATTCCATTTTTTAATTTGGCAGTGGTTTCCCTGTGATTGAAGAGAACTGGTATTATCCATGTATCATAAGATGAATGTCCTAACTGACTACTGTCCAATAAAATGTATTTAGAAATTGGTTTTATGTCATATCAAGTATTGAAATGGAAGGATCTGATCCATTGCATTTGCATGCCGTGATATCGTTCTATAGATGACACAGTTGTTTTGGCGCTCTATAAAGTCTCCATCTACTGGAGAAGGAGGATGTGGTTGTAAGATTGTTATTAATAGATTACAATTCTGCCCTCAATACAGTTGTAACATGTAATTTATCATTTATACTGAAAGCTGCAGGATTGTCTACTGCTAATGTTTAGAATTAGATAGTGGATTTTTTATTAACTGGTAGACCAGGGGAGAGGCCTGTACATCCTCAGTAAAGATTTCTAATTTAGGTGTACCAAAAGGATGTTGTTTGAACTGAAGCCTGTTCTTTTTATTCCCTTTCCAATTGCATTATTCAATTTTAAAATACCCTGCTAATACGACAGTAGTGGGTTTAGTCTTCATAGGATTAGTGGTATTTACCACCCATGTTTTTTAAATCCGAAATTTAGGGTTAACAATTCCTCATTATTTAAAGTGATCTCACACAACAGCAATTTGCCATAATAGTATGGCGCTGGTCGATCCTGTGAACTGCTGTACTATTACAGCGCAGTGATGGTGCGGGCACAGAAGCCTGTTTTAATAAAACTGTTTTAATGGATCAGAGAACTCCAATCAATAGCGACTGCAAGAACTATGGAGTTCAACAAGGGGACTTCATCTGTCAGCCTATTGGGGGTCCTAGCGTTATGATCGTGCGGTGCCGATGGGTTACCATGGCAGCTGGGTACCTAACAAAGCGCCCAGGTCTGCTTTAAATATACCTCTCTTAGGCCATGCTAGAGGCAGATGTAAGTCTGCTAGTGGAACTAATAAAAAATAAAGTGTAAGGTTACAATCACATGCGACAGATTTTGTTGCCGAAATTTTCTGCAACTGAAAATCTGTTCCTTTCGTCTTAATAGGGCAGTTACTGCAGCAAGTGCATGGATTTCTGCTAGCTCCATTCATAATAAATTGAATAAACCTTTTTTAATAACATTATTTTATATAGTAAAAATTGTAAACCATAAAAAAATATATACATGATCTTACCCAATTATAATGACCTGTAGAATAAAGATAAAGCTAAGTGCACCAGATTGCTGTCTCAATTTGCTTTAAAAACAAACAGTAATAATAAATACCTCTAATATCTATACTGCTTAGCGAATTTTAAAGGAAATCCCCAAAAACGCTGGATATACAATTTTTTTTTCAATCCCCCCCTTAAAAATATGTAATAAAATGCAATCAATAGGTTCAATAATAATAGTTTTTCTAAAAAAAACTACAATTTGTCCTGCAAAAATCAAGCCATTCAACTACATTGAAAAAGTAATTATGATTTGCGGGATGATATTTTTGTTGTCCATAAAACATACTTGTATAGTTCAAATGTACTAAAACAAAAAAAAATCTATACATATTTAGTAATAACCCGTAGAATAAAGTTATCATGTCAAATAAAGCGCATAGTAAACAGTCTAATATAACCTCCAAAATCAACTGCAGAATTGCACTTTTTTTTCATTGTAAATATGGGCTATCAATATCGGATCACTGGGGGTATAACTGTTGATCTGCTGAATGTGGAATTGTGGCTTGTCTGCAGCCTGCTGGGAACTGGTGTTTGAACCTGCCCTTGTATCATTAAGCATAGACTTTTTGTGTGATTTTTAAGTAAATATATTTCCTTTTTCTGTTTGTAATGATTTTAGGGACTCGCAAGATGATGAGGACGATGTCTGGGTAAACATTAAAGTGGACACAGTGCCTAAGGCTAGGCCATCTACATTACAGTGCCTGAAAACCCCTTTAGGCCCTGTTCACACTGAGTTTTTTTGCAGGTATCCAAAGATAGGGCATGTCGCATCTTTTTCCCGCAAGCGTTTTTTACCGGAAAAAACACCATTAAAATCAATAGGAGGCGATATCAGGCATTTTTTAGTGCTGTTTCCACGTCAAAAACAGCGCCAAAATACTCCATGTGAACTACCCCTTATAGTGTGAAGGCGATTTAGGTTGGTGAACTCTTTATCAAATTGCTGAACGTAGAATACCATAACATTCTAGGTTGGTATAAGAGAGGGCACACAGAGGCATTTTTTGTAGTCCTAGATTTCAAAACTGTAAATTTCTTATTTATCTGGTAAGTTTGTAAATAAACAAGATCTTTACTGCTGAGAGATTTTTATTTTGTGTTAACATCTGCGTTGGATGCTCCATTTTGAGTCTTTGTCACAGATACCGTCAAATTTGAGGGGGAAAAAAATAGCACCTCATGCAATGCTATTTTACCAAATGGTTAAAATGATGGACACCATGGCGGAACCCGACGGGTCCCATTGTAAGTCAATAAGGGTCGTCTGGTGCCGTTGGTATGTGCCTTGTGACACTGCGTAACGGTTTCTATTTTTTCAACACAAATGTGAACAGAACATTAGTTGCATAGAGGACTTTTGAAAAATTCTTATTTTTTTTATGTATAGTTTTCCTTAGAAATGTAAACCAATTGAAATATCTTAGGCCAGTAAATTATAATAGTGCCCACATGATACGGTAAAATTTTTTAATCACCTCTTTAAATGTACTTCATATATCCTTCACTTTCATCATTATCAAAAGCAGTACATATAATGTTATAGCATATCTAGCACGTAATAGCAGAAAGAATTTCCAGCTAAACTGTAAGTAAATAAAAACATGTAGAACTACCAGCGAAGGCCATTGATTTCAATAAGCTGTCAGTCTCTCATTGCTATAGTGCTTCACAATATTTGTGCTTGTACTGGCTTAGACATAATGATATACAGTAAATCAGGAACCATGCCCATAATTCACACGTGCACATGAAGCACCTAGAGAAGAAGTAGGAAATCTCTAACATAAGAAAAATAAATTCACTCTTACAGTGCTCAGTACATATTCCTTGGCTGTCCTGCCTCTACTCAGATGTGATAAACCTCTCTAGCACAACATAACCAACGGGATGTCGAAGATTCTTACTTTGTCTGTTTGTCAAATTATTTCTCCAACAGTCACTCTTAGTAAATATACTGCCATCTGGAAAATAAATTGTGTGTGTTTTTCTGTATGGGCAAAAAAATCTAGTCATATACATGAGCTAAAATGCTAAGACAGTTCTAAACTTTTTAGAAACTGGTGCTATTAGTTAAGCTTGCAAAGTAGTTTTTTTTTATTCTGATGCATGCTATCCACAGATGTATATATGTCTGTCCTGCAATTGTTTTATCTTATTTAAGTTCTTTTCTTTTAAGAAACATTATAGGAAATACTGATTCAAGGTGCAGTCACAAGCGGAAGATTAGGTTTCAGAAAATCAGTTCCGTTCATCGAAATGGGGCTGTTTCTGCAGCAGTTCATGGATTTCTGCAAGATTTATTAAGATGAAATGGAACAAATTTTTGCAGCAAAATATGCCATATGTGACTGCAACCTTAGGCTGAAGTCACATATCCTGGATTTATTGCGGATTTTGTTGCAGGTTTGATGCAAATCTTATCCTTTTGCATTGCAAAGGGTAAAATCCACAATAAAAATACGCGAATTTGTCAACTCAGCGAACTGTGTTATTTCTAGTGCAGGCTCTGTGGGGGAATGACACAGGCAAACCAGGTGCAATGTTCCGTTCAGGCTGCTTTGCCTAGAGTGAATCTTTAAAGTGTACCTAAATTTTCTGGTGACTTTCAAAATAATCTGTCATACTATAGTCCTGTGATGTGCATGGAACAGGCAGTATTCCAGAAAATACAACCTTGGAGGTCCTTCCCTTCAGCTTTTAGCCTAGTTCTTTGAAATAATTCTTATGGCTCCTCCACCTACCATGTATTATGTCGTTGGTACCCACATGAACCACGACAGCTGGATCATCACCAGCCCCTCACAGTAATTTATCCACGCGTTCCACCACATGGCAAACCCTGGCACCAGGGAGACAGCAAACCATTCGGTGGAGGCGGTCTTGGCGACAAATCATTCAGTATAATGCCCCAATAGCTGCCCCAAACAGTATAATTCCCCTATAGCTGCCCCCACACAGTATAATGCCCTTAGAGGTGCCCCCATAAAGTATAATGCCACTTTAGCTGCCCCCACATAGGATAAGGCTCCTATAGCTGCCTTCCCCACAGTATATTTCCCCCCATAGCTTTCCCCACAGAGTAAAATGCCCCCATTGCTGTCCCCACAGAGTATAATATCCCCATAACCGCCACCATAGCTGCATTCCACACAGTATAAAATCCCCCATAGATGCCACCTCACAGTATTAAGCCCCACAGCTGCCCCAATAAAGTATAATGCCACAACAGCTACCTCCACACAGCCCCAATAGTGCCTAATAAAAATAATAAAATACATACTCACCTATGCCCATTCACACGATGGGTGGAGGTGATCCTGTCGCAGACAGGCATGATGACGTCAATACATCGCGCCTGTCTGTGCCGAGTCACTCACGGCATAGTGAATGCTGGAGCAAGGAGCCGTCAGTTCCTTGCTCCAGCTTTGAATTCAACTGTATCTGCTTCCTGAGGATGCAGATACAGTTGAAACCAGGAAATCCGTTAGTGGCTCGCGAACCCCTGGAGGTCCTCACACGACCCCCCAGGGGGTTACAACACACAGTTTGGGAAACAGTGCTCTACATAGAAGATTTAAAGCATAACTTTCTGCCTACCTGCAGCCGCCACGAGAGGGAGCTTGCTGCATAAAGTTATACAGTGAACACAATGATAAAACAATATGCACTCATGTTCCCACTAGTGCCTGGACTGCAGGTAGACAGCATGTTATGTTAAAGAGATTTTTGGGGATTAAAGGGTAACTAAACTTTTAAAAAACTTTTAACATGTCATAGTGACATGTCAGAAGTTTTGATCGGTGGGAGTCCGAACTTAGTCACCGTCACCGATCTCTAAAACGAAGTGGCAAAAGGGCTCAAGTGAGTGCTGTCCCACTTTGTTTCTGATCGCCTTTCCTAGGATAGCCGATCGAGTGGTGTTCGGACTCAAACTTTCTATTGAACCCATACACCGCTTGCTCGGCTTTGCAAGGAAAGCTGAAAAGAAAAAGCAGCACAGCACTCACCCAAGCGCTTTATTTTAGAGATCGGTGGCGGTCTCAGTGCTCGGACCTCCACCGATTAAAACTTCTGACATGTCACTATTTCCTCTTCATAAATGATAATAATATGTTTTATTTAATTTTTTTATTCTAATAATTTTAAACAATCCTCCAATGACACGTCTTCTATATTTGTTTCAATATTTCTGTCTTTATTTATTTTATCAGCTTTATTTTCTATATTTGTCATACTTCTGTTCTCTTGACACAGAAACAGCACCTAAATATTAACTAAATATAAAAAAGAATCTTAATATCATGTTGTTTTCCAATCCTTACCCGTAACTCTGAGTCTGTCAGCACCAATAGTGATTTCCTCCTCATCAGCTGAGAACAGCATCTTCCCGTCCTCATTTGACTTTACTTCAAATCTTTTGCACTTTGCTTCCACAGCATCCGCACCTGCATTGCAAAGAGAGAATAAATTAATTGAAAGCATAAATGTATCAAAGTGGATTTACCAAAGGACCAGCAAAGTGCTGACTTGATAGATTGTATGCACTTAGCTTTACTTAGCAAGGCATGACTTTGCTTGGACAGAGATGATGGGTAAACTGTCAAGATAAAAGGTAAAACAATCTGCTATGTTGTGCATGTCACTTTTAGGATGGAGTATTAGTATTTTCAACAGGTTGTGTGGTCATTAGGAAGGACTTTAATACAAATAAGTAATCACATTGTAATCAAATGCTGAAATAATGTGTGTAAGGAAATAAATAACACTGGCAATGTTATACACATTAAAGGGTAACTATCTTTTAAAAACTTTTGATATGTGATAGTGATAGTCTTCTTTTTAGTTTGTCTGTGGACCTTTTAAATGTATATTTATGTCTTAGATTTGTCAAAAATATTGTTTCATATTTTTTGATACCGCAAAATTGACTATTGCATCCTTCTTTGTTTTTGGTTTGTCTATGTGATAGTGATATGTCTGAAGTTTTGATTGGTGGGGACTAGGTGGTGATCATTAATTGCTAGAATGCAGGGATAGAAGCCCCTCCAGTTCTGAATGTCTTTTCTCAACTCTCCTAGTAGATGCGGGGTCAGAACTTTTTTTAAACCAGTACCCCACTTTCCTCAGTTTTCATTGTTTAAGTGGTTAGATTTTTTTTTTTACAAGACTTGTATGAATCGCATTATTAGAATGTGCTTTCTTTACAAATTATCTCTATTCACTGCCACGACCTCTTCTGTGTTGGCCGCCAGTCAGTATGTATATTGCAGTATATGTAGTATCATGACTGTGGCCACCAATTAAATCCCCTCTGTGTTTATGTTAATAGACCCCAGTGGACTAACTGGTGACAGCAGCAGATTAACCCCTTCCCTCTTTAGCCACTTTTGACCTTCCTGACAGAGCCTCATTTTTCAAATCTGACATGTGTCACTTTATGTGGTAATAACTCCGGAATGCTTTCACCTATCCAAGCGATTCTGAGATTGTTATCTCGTGACACATTGGACTTTAGGTTACAGGCAAAATTTGCTCGATACATTCAGTATTTAATTGTGAAAAACACCAAAAATTAGCGAAAAATTGCAAAAATTAGCATTTTTCTCAATTTAAATGTATCTGCTTGTAAGACAGGCAGTTATACCACACAAAAATGTTGCTAATTAACATCACCCATATGTCTACTTTAGATTGGCATCGTTTTTTGAAAATCCTTTTATTTTTCTATGACCTCACAAGGCTTAGAACTTTAGCAGCAATTTCTCACATTTTCAAGAAAATTTCAAAAGGCTATTTTTACAGGGGCCAGTTCAGTTGTGAAGTGGTTTTGAGGTCCTTATATATTAGAAACCCCAAAAAAGTCACCCCATTTTAAAGACTTCACCCCTCAAAGTATTCAAAACAGCATTTAGAAAATGTCTTAACCCTTTACACATTTCACAGGAATTAAAGCAAAGTAGAGGTGAAATTTACAAATTTCATATTTTTCTGCAGAAATACATTTTTAATACAATTTTTTTTATAAAACAGAAGGTTTTACCAGAGAAATGCAACTCAATATTTGTTGCCCAGTTTCTGCAGTTTTAGGAAATATCCCACATGTGGCCGTAGTGTGCTACTGGACTGAAGCACCGGCCTCAGAAGCAAAGGAGCACCTAGTGGATTTTGGGGCCTTATTTTTGTTAGAATATATTTTAGGCACCATGTCAGGTTTGAAGGGCTCTTGCGGTGCCAAAACAGTCAAAATCAACCAAAAGTGACCCCATCTGGGAAACTAGACACCTCAAGGAAATTATCTAGGGGTGTAGTGAGCATTTTGACCGCACAGGTTTTTTACAGAAATTATTGGAAGTAGGCCGTGAAAATTAAAATCAACATTTTTTCAAAGAAAATGTAGGTTTAGCGATTTTTTTTCTCATTTCCACAAGGACTAAAGGAGAAAAAGCACCGCAAAATTTGTAAAGCAATTTCTCCCGAGTAAAACAATACCTCACATGTGGTAATAAACGGTTGTTTGGAGACACGGCGTGGCTGAGAAGGGAAAGAGCGCTATTTGGCTTTTGGAGTTCACATTTAGCAGGAATGGTTTGCGGAGGCCATGTCACATTTACAAAGCCCCTGAGGTGTCAAAACAGTGGAAACCCCAAACAAGTGACCCCATTTTGGAAACTATACCCCTTGAGGAAATTATCTAGGGGTATAGTGAGCATTTTGACCCCACAGGTTTTTTGCAGAAATTTTTGCAAGTAGGCTGTGAAAATGAAAATCTACATTTTTTCAAATAAAATGTAGGTTTAGCGATTTTTTTTCTCATTTCCACAAGGACTAAAGGAGAAAAAGCACCGCAAAATTTGTAAAGCAATTTCTCCCGAGTAAAACAATACCTCACATGTGGTAATAAAAGGCTGTTTGGATACACGGCGAGGCTGAGAAGGGAAAGAGCGCTATTTGGCTTTTGGAGTTCACATTTAGCAGGAATGGTTTTCGGAGGCCATGTCACATTTACAAAGCCCCTGAGGGGATAAAACAGTGGAAACCCCCCACAAGTGACCCCATTTTGGAAACTACACCCATTGAGGAAATTATCTAGGGGTATAGTGAGCGATTTGACACCACAGTTTTTTTGCAGAAATTATTGGAAGTAGGCCCTGAAAATAATAATCTACATTTTTTCAAAAAAAATCTAGGTTTAGCTAATTTTTTCTCATTTCCAGAAGGACTGAAGGAGAAAAAGCACCACAAAATGTGTAAAGCAATTTCTCCCGAGTAAAACAATACCCCACATGTGGTAATAAACGGCTGTTTAGACACACGGCAGGGCTTAGAAGGGAAAGAGCACTATTTGGCTATTTGAGATCACATTTAGCAGGAATGATTTGCGGAGGCCAGGTCACATTTGCAAAGCCCCTGAGGGGACAAAACAATGAAAACGCCCAAAAAGGGACTCCATTTAGGAAACTACACCTCTTGAGGAATGCATCTAGGGGTGTAGTGAGCATTTTGACCCCACAGATGTTTCATAGAATTTATTAGAATTAGGCAGTGAAAATAAAAACAGTCCTTTTTCTTCAATAAGACGTAGCTTTAGCGCAAATTTTTTCATTTTCTCAACAAATAAAGGAAAAAAAGAACCCAACATTTGTAAAGCTATTTCTCCCGAGTACGGCAATACCCCATATGTGGTCATAAACTGCTGTTTGGGCAAACCGCAGGGCTCAGATGGAAAGGACCGCCATTTGGAGTGCAGATGTTGCTGGATTGGTTTCTGGGCACCTGTGGGCCCAAAACAGTGGAAACCCCCCAGAAGTGACCCCATTTTGGAAACTACACCCCTCAATGCATTTACCAAGGGGTGTAGTAAGCATTTTAACCCTGCAGGTGTTTTGTAGAAATTAGTGTGCGCTCAATGTTGCAGAGTGAAAATGGGATTTTTTTCCATAGATATGCCAATATGTGGTGCCTGGCTTGTGCCACCATAACAAGACAGCCCTCTAATTATTATGCGGTGTTTCCCGGTTTTAGAAACACCCTACATGGGGCACTAATCTTTTGTCTGGACATATGACAGGGCTCAGAAGTGAAGAGTACCATGCGGAGTGGAGGCCTAATTTGGCGATTTACAAAGTATTGGTTCACAACTGCAGAGGCTCAGATGTGAAATAATAAAAAGAAACCCCTGATAAGTGACCCCCACTATGGAACTGCACCCGTCAAGGCATTTATTAAGGGGTGTAGTGAGCATTTTCAACCCACAGGTCTTTTCCATAAATGAATGCGCTGTGGATGGTGCAAATTAAAAATGTATATTTTTCCCTAGATATGCCATTCAGTGGCAAATATGTCATGCCCAGCTTATGACACTGGAGACACACCCCAAAAATTGTTAAAAGGGTTCTCCCGGGTATGACGATGCCATATATGGGGAAGGAAACTGCTGTTTGGGGGCGCTGCAGGGTTCAGGGCCGAGGGAGCACCATTTGGCTTTTGGAGAGCGGATTTTGCTTGGTACTATATTTGTTTGAGTATTGCTGGTGTTTTATAATGTGAGGGTACATGTAAGCGGGGCGGAGTATATAAGGGGCATAGTCAGGTGGTATAAAAAAATAAAAATAATCCATAGATGTGTGTTACGCTGTGAAGCAATCCTTTCTGCACAGGCCGGTGTCGCACTGATAAATGGTGTCATTTCTTATCCCCCTTTTGGTCCACACTCCGCGCCTTTGTAGTTTGGGGAATTTTGCTGGGAAAGTATTATCCTGGTATAATACGGGCACCGTCGCTTCCAGCGGATATGTTTGGGCTCTCCCCTTCCTGGTTCCCTAATTTTAGGTCCTTGATAAATCGCCTCTTGAAACTGAAGAAATGTTCCCCTCGGGCACAACTGCATATTTTTTTATTTCCTGACTTATTGGAGCCATAACTAATTTTATTTTTCATAGACGTAGCGGTATGAGGGCTGGTTTGTTGCGGGACGAGCTGTAGTTATTATTGGTACCATTTTGGGGTACATGCGACTTTTTGATCACCTTTTATCCTATTTTTTGGGATGCCAGGTAAACAAAAAAACGCAATTCTGGCACAGCTTTTTTAGTTTTTTTTATACAGCGTTCACCACGCATTATAAACTACATGTTACCTTTATTCTGCGGGTCAGTACGATTCCGGCGATACCTAATTTATAGCACTTTTTTATGTTTTACAACTTTTTGCACAATAAAATTACTTTTGTAAAAAGAATGTATTTTTTCTTTCGCCAAGTTGTGAGAACCATAACTTTTTAATTTTTTTGTCGACGGACGTGTATGAGGGCTTGTTTTTTGCGGGACGAGCTATAGTTTTTATAGGTACCATTTTTGTATACGTGCGACTTTTTGATCACTTTTTATTGTAATATTTGTAGGGCAAAGTGACCAAAAAACAGAAACTCTGGTAACGTTTTTTACGGGTTTTTTTTACGCTGTTCACCGCGTGCAATAAATAATATAATATTTTGATACCTCCGGTCGTTACGGTCGTGGCGATACCAAATACATATGGTTTATTATTATTTTTCAGTAATAAAGGACTTGATAAGAGTAAAAGGGGGATTGTGTTTTATTTGATTACTTGAAACTTTTATTGTTTTCAAACTTTTATTTTTTGCACTTTTTTATACTTTTTTTACACTTTTTCTCAAGTCCCACTAGGGGACTTGAAGGTCCAACGGTCAGATTTTTTTTTTTTTCTAATACAATGCACTACCTATGTAGTGCAATGTATTAGATCTGTCAGTCATTCACTGACAGCAAGCCGTTTAGGCTTCGCCTCCCGGCGGGGCCTAAATCGGCTTCCGTAATGGCAGAGCAGGAGACCATTGTGTCTCCTGTTGCCATAACAGCAGTCGCCAGTCCCGATTGCCTGTCAGGGCTGGCGATCTGCTAGTAACCGCTACGATGCAGCAATCGCTTTCGATTGCTGCATCGAAGGGGTTAATGGCAGGGATCGGAGCTAGCTCCGGTTCCTGCCGTTACAGGTGGATGTCAGCTGTACAGTACAGCTGACCTCCACCGCTGATGACGCCGGATCAGCTCCTGACCCGGCGCCATCTTGCCGGCAGCTACGGAAGCCGATCAGGCTCCGCCGCCGGGCGGATCTTGACCGGCTTCGGTGCTAGGCAGACCGGGAGGCCAGTATTAGGCCTCCGGTTGCCATTGCAGCCACCGGAACCCCGGCAATTTCATTGCTGGGGCTCCGATGAGCTGCAAACACCTTAAGTGCAGCGATCGCGTTTGAGCGCTGCACTTAAGGGGTTAATGGCGGGGATCGAAGATAATTTCGGTCCCCGCCGTTACAGTCGGATGTCAGCTGTAAGATACAGCTGAGATCCGACGATGATGGCACCGACTCAGCTTCTGAGCCGGTGCCAAACGTTTGACGTACATGTACGGCATTTTGCGGGAAGTCAATGCTTTCCATGACGTACATGTACGTCAAATGTCGGGAAGGGGTTAACAGAGGGGCGAATGTTGCGGATGCCGGTGCCCAGGGCTGTGTCTGCACACAAAAATGATAGTGGAGTACAGAGCCATTGGATTCTTGCCCCACCATTTACTTTTGTAGGCCACAGGCGGGTTTAGACCTGCGGCTTATGAGACACCAGAAACGCTGATGACATTAGCGGGCTCTACACAGACGGCACAATGTCATCACTACATCCCGCTGCCTGCGCTATGCCCCAGAATGCACAGAGAGGAAGAAGTCCCAAATTGTTGTGGAAACGGGTTAGGTGAGTATACGTTTTTTTTTCTTTTCATGGGCGCAAAGGAGGCAATATTTAGGTAGATAAATGTAAAGTTATGCATCTGGGTACGAAAAACCTGCAAGCATCATATGTCCTAGGGGGAGCTACACTGGGGGAGTCAATTGTTGAGAAGGATCTGGGTGTACTTGTAAATCATAAACTAAATTTCATCATGCAGTGTCAATCAGCTGCTTCAAAGGCCAGCAAAATATTGTCGTGTATCAAGAGAGGCATGGACTCGCGGGACAGGGATGTAATATTACCACTTTACAAAGCATTAGTGAGGCCTCATCTAGAATATGCAGTCCAGTTCTGGGCTCCAGTTCATAGAAAGGATGCCCTGGAGTTGGAAAAAATACAAAGAAGAGCAACGAAGCTAATAAGGGGCATGGAGAATCTAAGTTATGAGGAAAGATTAAAAGAACTAAACCTATTTAGCCTTGAGAAAAGACGACTAAGGGGGGACATGATTAACTTATATAAATATATGAATGGCGCATACAAAAAATATGGTGAAATCCTGTTCCATGTAAAACCCCCTCAAAAAAGGGGGCACTCCCTCCGTCTGGAGAAAAAAAGGTTCAACCTGCAGAGGCGACAAGCCTTCTTTACTGTGAGAACTGTGAATCTATGGAATAGCCTACCGCAGGAGCTGGTCGCAGCAGGGACAGTAGATGGCTTTAAAAAAGGCTTAGATAATTTCATAGAACAAAAATATATTAGCTCCTATGTGTAGAAATTTTTTACTTCCCCTTTCCCATCCCACTTCCCCTTTCCCATCACTTGGTTGAACTTGATGGACATGTGTCTTTTTTCAACCGTACAAACTATGTAACTATGTAACTATGTAATATTAATGAGGGGAAATTACTGTGATGGGGCATTAGAAGGACTGAGTGGGGTCATAAAATGGGGATTTATTACTGAGTCAAGTCTAAAAAAATGTACATTATTACTAAATGGAGGGGTTATAAAAGGATATGACTACTGAGTAGGGACATAAAAGGAAGCATTATTACTGTGTGGCATAAAATGGGACACTATTACTGTGGGTGCATAAAAGGGGGTATTATTACTCAGTAGGAGTGTAAAGGAGGTATTATTACTAAGTGGGCATATAAGGGGCACTACTAGATTGTGTGGGGCACTAAAAGCAATACTATCATTGTGTGGGAACTAAAAGCAGCGCTTACTTTGTGCAGCCTATAGGAGACTCAAAGGGGGGTTCTATTACTGTGTGGGACCACAGGGGTGGCATTAGTACCATTTGGGGCACTATGAATAGCAAACTTGTGTAGAGGTTGGGAATAGGTGGGCAGTGTGCTGGAAAAGCAAGGCACTAAACATGTCTGTGTGCAAAATTTTGCGGAGACGAGTCGTGGCTGTAAGAAGTCGTCATGGTGGTCTGGGTCAGATGAAAAAGAAAAGGGAAAGTGAACGACTCCAATCAGAGAAGATATCGCCTGTGAGTCACTGGATATAACACTTATATGGAACTGGTATCTACTACTATGTGGTCACTGTATGGAGGTACATTTGTGTTGTATGTTTTATTCAGTAAGAGTATGGTGGTATTATTCAGTCACTATCTCGTGGTAATATGCAGTCATGGTGTGGTGGTATTATTTGGTAACAGTATGGTGGTATTTGTCATTCACTATGTGGGGATATTACGTATGTTATGGTATAGCATTATTATTTGGTAACGGTATGGCGGTGTTATGTTATTCAATCACTAT
The DNA here is from genome assembly GCF_050947455.1 of Rhinoderma darwinii. NCBI lineage: Eukaryota > Metazoa > Chordata > Amphibia > Anura > Rhinodermatidae > Rhinoderma > Rhinoderma darwinii. The sequence goes on from NC_134687.1 coordinate 79,790,664, forward strand.
GTTGTGGCAGTATGTGTTCATGGTCTGGCGGTATTATTTTGTCCTTATTTAGTGTTGTTTTTTCTAGTAATGTTGGTCTTTGTATACTGGGTTTTGATCAGTTATAGTATGATGGTAATATATATGGTGATCTTATTTTGCTATAGTGGTATTATTTGGTAACTATAGGACTGTATTATTTAAAAGTATGCAATTATAAATAGCTTAGTGCTTTTAATGAGGCAAATTATGTGTAAATACACACTGCTGATTTTTATCATAAAGTATATCCAGGGACAGTGTATTGCTGAGTCACTGCATATAACCTTGTCATGTGTTATAAATGGTATTATATTTTTTAGATTTTCTTTTCCGACTGGGGAGAGCAAAACATATTTTCTGTGTGAAAAAAAATGATCAGGCATGCTGAAATCCAACATGCTCGACCTTTCATTCTCTTGATATCTGCCATAGGGGGAGAGTCAGGACACTTCCAAACACATTGGATAGTCGGCCGGTCATGCTGAAATCGGAGAGTTCAACCAAAATTAATCTAATGTGTGGGGTTGGGGCCCACAGCTTATGCACAGCCCAGGACCCAAGATCATATTAATCCACCAGTAACTGGTGGCCATGGTCATGTGATGATACCGCACTGTAAAATCAGGCGGCAGGACATGAAAAGAGCTGCAGCAGTAAGGGAATAAGTGTGAACCAAATTTCTACAACAAATTTAAGATGTGGATGACAACCAAGACTTGGACTATTATTGATGGCCATTTGCACTCTCTTTACGGAGCATTCACTTTAGATGCCTGACATAGAAGTATGCTTAAGAACCAAACAGAATGGGGCAGATGTACTAATATGTATGCAACTCGAATGTGTTATAAGTTGGGCCAACATCTGGCCCATCTTGGCGCAGTTTGGCACATTTCTTGTTAAACCAGATGTTTGCACCTCGCTAGATACTTTTTAAAAGTGTTCTGAATAAGGGATCGTGGTTTAACTGAAAAAGGGGCATGTCTTAAAGATTCGCCATTGTGCACCATCTTGCATTAAACTGGCACAAAATTCTAATAGTTTAATTTTTCTTCGACTCAACCTGTTTTAAATTCACTTTTAAATAGTATAAACTATATACGCCCCATACGTCAGTTTGATTTCTATACAGTACACGCATATTTTACCTTTTGTAAATGAATATATTACTCAAGCGAGTCTATAGCATTTTATTTCCAGAGGTGTAACACAGGTCAATATTGTATTGATCTGCACATAACAAATATACTGTACATTGCCCACTCATTTCAATGTCTGTAGTAAATGCAGCTAATAATTGATGTTTTGAACAGCAGATGCTTGGACAGAAGATAAAGAGGAACATTGTACACAGGATAGCACTCAAGAGCCAAGTCAAATTAATGAGGCATTTTTATGAGTGTGTTAACAAAGCAATATTCTCTCATTTTAACCTCAAATGGAAAGGATTTGTGAATAGATACATACACTGTAAATCTCAATAAAAGGTCGAGAAGTAATGGACAGTGAACATGTTTCAAGCAATGGTTTATTGAAATGATCTATCAGTAAACAATAATGGAGTCATAATCTGTTAAATCGTTTCATTCAGATATAGCAAACATCATCATGGACAGCAGTTAATAAAAGACAATAATTTTGCATATTATTGCAACATATAAGAAGCAAAGAATGTTAAACTATTATCTAAATATCTTACCCTAGCTTTCAAAATACCAAAATTATAAATAGAGTACATACAATTTTAATTTATAGTATTTACTACACTATCATTTAAATGTCTCACATTTATTTATATTCTGAAAATCTCTTTACACATATACAGTGGCCCGCTGGTATTTTTTATTTAAAATACCTTAATTTTATGATAAAAATGCTTACGGAATATTGTACTGCATTTACATTACTATAGAGCTGGCCAGCGCAAAACTACAGAATCAGTGATTAAATGGAGAAAACAGTTACCTAGCCACTGCAGGATCAGATAATAGGGAGGGTAAAAGGGGCAGTAGCCCAGCGGACTTCCACATATGGGCCATTACCACCCAGTTCCCTTCAACCCTTCCCAGACACTCCCAACAGCAAAATATTATAGTAGAAAAGATAAGAAGCATTTTTCTAACAATATAAAACATTTAAAGGGAATGTGTTGCTAGCAAAAAATTTTTTTTTTTTTTTTAGTTAAACAATTAGTGTGTAGGTGATTAAACATTGTTCTAATTTTTTTTATTTTTTTCACGGGTCAGGAAATATTATAAATTAGATTCTAATTTATAATATTTCCCAGTGCTGGTCACTAGATGGAGCAATTCCCAAAATTGCAGCATTGCATGTGGTAAAGCAGCCACATTGCTTTATGCTGCAAAATTGGAAAAAAATCCCTCGCTCAAGTGAGCTCTCAGAATCCCCCCCTCCTTTATTCTGGCTAGTGCCGGGAGAAACGAGGGGATTGAATGGTCAAAACTCCTACACTGTGTGTCGCCATTTTTTGAGCTAACACACAGTGTAGTAGGTTTACATACAGTAGTAAACACACACTGAAACACGAACATACATAGAAATAACTTACCTGCTCCTGCCGCCGCCGCTCCCTCCGGGCCGTCCGCTCCGTCTGCTGCCGCTGCTCCAAGTGCACAAGTCCGGAAGCCGCGACCGGAACTAGTAATCTTACTGTCCGGCCGCGACTTCCGGTCCACAGAAAAATGGCGCCGGACGGCGCACAGTTCAACTTGGACTGTGTGGGAGCGGCGCATGCGCCGTTCCCACACAGACGGCGTACACCATAGTGGATGGAACGGGCCCCGTTCGCATTCACTATGGGACTGTAGCTGCCGTATTCCATGTCTGTATGTGTCGTTAATCGACACATACAGAAATGGAAAAAAAATGGCAGCCCCCATAGGGAAGAAAAAGTACAAAAATAAAAAAAAGTAACACACAAACACACAAATAAATATAAACGTTTTTAATAAAACACTAACATCAAACTGATATAAAAAAAATAATTTGTTGGTGACACTGTTCCTTTAATGTGTTAAAAAAGGTAGTAATGCAGATTTTACTAATGTGTACTACTATGGGTCAATGTTCCATTGGCATAGCTAACTAGTAGAAATCCGTTAGTTTAGCATGGATGTATTTTTTTGCCATAAGGAGATTCAGATAAGCAGCTGCCAGATATCTCTGGCAGCACTTATCTCCAGGCTGAACAAAGGATTGATATGTTAAAATCCAACTTGCCTAACCTTGTTTTCTCCAAAAGCTGACACTGGGTGACTCTCCTCATCAGAGTACAATCAGATATTGCTAGATCAGTGGACTTGCCAAAAATATGTAATGTGTATGTCCAGCATAAGTTATCCGTATATATTGTATGACACTGCTACTTGGAAGGGGCCCATTACCAAATGTTCTGTATGGGCCGCCACCAACGTTAAACCAGCCATGTAAACGTGCACTTCAGACCTATAAGTCATGCAATTGATCACACAAGCTATCAGTAATGCATCATGTTTCTGATGGCAGTGGTGCTTCAGCTCAGTGGAGCATCTGAAAAGCTCTATACAGTACTGTGTCATGAAGGGTACTGAATACTGTGGATCAGTCAAGATCCCTTGACTGTAGACTGTGAAGATAGGTAATGGCCAATGATAATAGTTAACAACACAGAGCCTGTTAGGAGTTGCCAAATGCATTCACCGTTAGAGGCAAACTCTTACAGGGAAATGACTGCCTAAAATAGATATTGTCTATCGTATAATAAGTGTATGTGTTCTCACCACTATATATTGTAAAATGTAGCTAATATAGTATAAACCCCCCTCTTCTACATCTGCATATACACAATTTAGTAAAGAAGTATGTTACAGGCAACATTTTCAGATTCCAAAACCCACCCACACAATTGCTCATATAAAATATTCTGCGTGATTTTGCCGCTGTGCTAAGGCTAATGAACATTATATATATATATATATATATATATATATATATATATACACAGTATTGTTCAAAAGTTTTGGGCAGTTGTGGAAAAATGCTACAAAGTAAGAATGCCTTAAAAAAAGTGTTAATAGTTTTTTTTTATCAATTAACAAAATACAAAGTAAATGAACAGAAAATAAATCTAAATCAAATCAATATTTGGCGTGACCACCCTTTGCCTTCAAGACAGCATCAATTCTTCTATGTGCTCTTGCACACAGTTTTTGAAGGAACTCGGCAGGGAGGTTGCTCCAAACATCTTGGAGAACTTTCCACAGATCTTCTGTGTATGCAGGCTTCCTCAAATCCTTCTGTCTCTTTGTATAATCCCAGTAAGACTCGATGATGTTGAGATCAGGGCTCTATGGGGGCCATATCATCACTTCCAGGGCTCCTTGTTTTTCTTTACACTGAAGATAGTTCTTAATGACATTGTCTGCATATTTGGGGTTGTTGTCCAGCTGCAGAATAAATTTGGAACCAATCAGAGGCCTCGCTGATGGTATTGCATGATAGATAAGTATCTGCATGTATTTCTCAGTATTGAGGACACCATTAATCCTGACCAAATCCCCAACTCCATTTGCAGAAATGCAGCCCCAAACTTGCAAGGAACCTCCAACATGCTTCACTGTTGCCTGCAGACACTCAATATTGTACCGCTCTTCAGCCCTTCCAGTGAACAAACTGCCTTCTGCTACAGCCAAATTTTTAAAATTTTGACTCATCAGTCCAGAGCACCTGCTGCCATTTTTCTGCACCTATGTTTTCGTGCATAATTGAGTTGGTTGGACTTGTTTCCAAGTCGAAAGTATGGCTTTTTGGCCCCATTTGTTCTATGGAGACCATTTCTGGCTAGACTTCACCGAGCAGTAGATGTGTGTACCTGGGCACTACAGGTTTCTGCCAGTTCTCAGCTGATGACATCTTCCGAATTCGAAGGGAAGTGAGCATGTTGAGACTACAGAAGCCTACAGAACTGTGTATACAACTGTGGATAAATTAGTTAAAATGCATGGTATAACACAGGATCAGTACCAAATATAGAACTAAGTGCTCAAAAAATGCGCTTCCTCCCATTAATTTTAATGGGAGGTCAGAGGCAGAGACCGCAGCAAGAAAGGACATGCCTCTTTTTTTTCCCACGAGCAGCCAAAAGCCACCCAGAAAAAAAAAGCCTCTGCCTCCTATTGAAATCAATGGGAGCGATTTCGGACTTTTTTTGGCGCGGATTCCGATGCAGTTTCTGCGTAGAAAAACTCTGTGTGAACTGACCCCAACAGGACAGAGCTAAAGTCTGCACAGTGTGCTAGGTCTGTTATCTGTCCACCTCTTTGCAGCCCAATATATTTAGTCTGTGTTAACTGGAAAAGCCAGCATTAATCTGAACAGCTCAAACTAAAACACAGCATGCAGTATTTGTCATAGTGAGGGTATGTTCACACGGCCTATTTACGGACGCAATTCGGGCGTTTTTGCCCCGAATTACATCCGAAAATAGCGCCTCAATAGCGCTGACAAACATCTGCCCATTGAAAGCAATGGGCAGACGTTTGTCTGTTCACACGAGGCGTAATTTACGCGCCGCTGTCAAATGACGGCGCGTAAATAGACGCCCGCGTCAAAGAAGTGACCTGTCACTTCTTTGGCCGTAATTGGAGCCGTTATTCATTGACTTCAATGAATAGCAGCGCCAATTACGTCCGTAATTGACGCAGCGTTCAGGCGCCTGCACATGCCGTTACGGCTGAAATTACGGGGATGTTTTCAGGCTGAAACATCCCCGTAATTTCAGCCGTTACGGACGCCCTCGTGTGAACATACCCTCAACCTGCTGACACCTGTATTTTAAGTTTGCTGGTCCTTTAATCAAAAACATTCAGTGCAAGGAAAAAGTATTGCATGCTGCGTTTGTCAGTTTGTGGTTCAAGCCTTTCTATTAAAGGAAAATTACATAAATGATATTTCCACGTATAAATAACTATAAATACAAGTTGACAGGCAATTTAATTACTTCTGAAACCCCCGACATTCCATAAAAAGGGAAAAAAATCCTGAGAAACTTTAGCTGATTAATCAATGTGCATTTTAAATTATATGGATTGCAGATTTTACATTAAACATACACAATTCTATTAAAATCCCTCTTGACTTTTATGTGTTTCAACCATTCACTTGCAAGATGGCATGGGCTATTTAAAATTAATGATGTGTCTAAATGTCAGATGAAAAAATGCAAGAAAACTCAAATCTTAATACCCTTTCATGGTCTCAGAAGTCTGTATATCATCTGTCTACAATAATTGTTGGAAGACAGATTGAAATAATAATCTGACAAATACTGTAACATAGTTTTCATGGTTCACCAGGCCATTTATTATTTTGCTCTGAGTATATAAATATTGCATTCAACTTACAATGTTACTGTCAGTGCCGACCTCCAACACATGCGATTGGCCGAAAGATTTAATCTGATCTATATCGACATTTAACTGGTAATATGCCTGTGAATTAGGCATGCACTAAAGGGCATACACTGATTGGTTGTCAAATAGTATCTCTCTGAGTTATAGAATAGTTTTACATTAAATGTTCTACATTCTGCCAGTAATATGTGTACTTTATAGAATATTGTACTCTACCTGTACTGCACTTCTATCTACCTGTACAACATGTACTGTTCTGCTCTCCACCTATACTACATGTACTGTTCTGCTCTCCACCTATATTACATGTACTGTTCTGCTCTCCACCTATACTACATGTACTATACTGCTCTCTACCTGTACTACATGTACTGAACTGCTCTCTACCCGTACTACATGTACTGTACTGCTCTCTACCTGTACTACATATACTGCACTTCTATCTACCTGTACTACATGTAATGTACTGCTCTGCAAATCTACTACATGTACTGTTCGTTCTCTACCTGTACTACATGTACTGCACTTCTATCTACCTGTACTACATGTACTGTACTGCTCTCTACCTGTACTGCATTTACTGTACTGCTACTGTACCTAAATGGAGGACACCAAACAGCTCCCTATAAAATCCGTTGTAAATGGCCCTTCACAATGATGTATAGGCTCTATAGGGAACCAGGCCACAGGCCCATAATGAGCATGGCGGTGACGGTGAACCCGCTAGATATGAAACAAAACCTATAACTTGGAGTCTGACACACGAGAAATGAAGTAAAACAGTGAAAGTTTATTGAATCAATTAAAATAAACACATATGTAAAAGCATAGAGATGATTACCACAAGGACAATGGACAACCAGAGCATATAGTACAAATGGCGGCACTATGTAGACAGGCTAAGCACAACTATGGCGGATAACATTTATGTTTGAAAGGTAATGTGCATTTATGGTTGAAGAGAGTAACTGAAAATGTATGCACATCATAATGCAAATACCTATTGCAATATGTAAAAATATCTCTTACCCATCTCCCCTGGGGTGGACGCCAGACATTCAACCTGGAGATGGGTAAGAGATATTTTTACATATTGCAATAGATATTTGCATTATAATGTGCATACATTTTCAGTTACTCTCTTCAACCATTCATGGGCTGTCGTCCCAGATGTATTATACAGAGAAATGATATAGTGTATTCAATATTGTTGCATTCATTACCCAGCACTTTGTATTGACATACAGTTGGCTGCTTGCACATTACCTTTCAAACATAAATGTTATCCACCATAGTTGTGCTTAGCCTGTCTACATAGTGCCGCCAGTTGTACTATATGCTCTGGTTGTCCATTGTCCTTGTGGTAATCATCTCTATGCTTTTACATATGTGTTTATTTTAATTGATTCAATAAACTTTCACTGTTTTAATTCATTTCTCGTGTGTCAGACTCCAAGTTATAGGTTTTGTTTGATTTACTGTACTGCTCTCTACCCAAACTACATGTACTGTACTGCTCTCAACCTGTACTTCATGTACTGTACTGCTCTCTACCTGTACTACATGTACTGTACTTTTCTCTACCGGTACTACATGGACTGTACTGCTCTCTACCTGTACTACATGTGCAGTACTGCTCTCTACCTGTACTACATGTACTGTACTGCTCTTTACCTGTACTACATGTAATGTACTGCTCTCTACCTGTACTACATGTACTGAACTGTTCTCTACCTGTACTACATGTACTGTACTGCTCTCTACCTGTACTACATGTACTCTATTGCTCTCTACCTGTACTTCATGTACTGTACTGTTCTCTACCTATACTACATGTACTGTACTGCCCTCTACCTGTACTACCTGTATTGTACTGCTCTCTACCTCTACTGTGCTTCACTCTACCTGTACTACATATACTTTACTGCTCACCACCTGTACTACATTTCCTGTACTGCTCTCTACCTATACTATATGTACTGTACTGCACTCTACCTGTATTACATGTAATGTACTTCTCTCTACCTGTACTACATGTCCTGTACTGCTCTCTACCTTTACTACATGTACTGTACTGCTCTCTACCTGTACTACATGTACTGTACTACTCTCTAGCTGTAATACATGTACAGTACTGCTATATACTGGCAATACATGTACAGTAGTTTACTGTTCTCTACCTATACTACAAATACTGTACTACTTTCTAGCTGTACTAAATATATTGCTATATAATAGTAATACATGTACAGCAGTATACTGTTCTCTACCTGTAATGCATGTACTGTTCTACTCTCTACCTGTACTATAAATGTGGTACTGCTATATACCGGTAATACATGAACAGTAGTATACTGTCCTCTATTTGTACTACACGTGTACAGTACTGCTATATGCTGGTAATACAGGAATAGTAGTAAACTGTTCTCTATCGGTACTACATGTACAGTACTACTCTCTACTTGTAATACATGTAATGTACTGCTATCTAGCTGTAATACATGTACTGTACTGCTCTCTACCTGTACTACATGTTCTATAATGCTTTCTACCTGTACTACATGTACTGTACTGCTCTCTACCTGTAGTACTTGTACTGTACTGCTCTCTACCTGTACTGTACTGTACTGCTCTCTACCTGTACTAAATGTACTGTACTGCTCTCTAGCTATATTACATGTACTGTATTGCTCTCTAACTGTACTGTATTTCTCTCTACCTATACTACATATACTATACTGCTCTCTACCTGTACTACATGTACTATAATGCTCTATACCTGTACTATATGTACTGTTCTGCTCTCTACCTGTACTACGTGTCCTGTACTGTTCTCTACCTGTACTACATGTACCGTACTACTATCTACCTGTACTTTATTTCCTGTACTGCTCTCTACCTGTCTGTACTGCCTTCTACCTGTACTACATGTACTATACTGCTCTATACCTGTACTACATGTACTGTACTACTCTTTACCTGTGCTACATTTACTGTATTGCTCTTCTACCTGTACTACATGTCCTGTACATGAATGCTGTATTATGTACATGACCCTAAACGAGCTGCTATCCTCAAAATAAGGAAGTGGTTCATTAGCTTCCGCAGCTCTTTCTGACTATTATAGGTAAGGACTTGAATAACCGGATTATATGGAGGACATGCAGGACATGTACCCTGGGTCCTCCACCAAGTGTGCTTCTTAGGGGGCCTGTAAGGAGGTGATTTGCAATAGTGCACTTGTCCCTTCATTGTTATATGTATATATATATATATATATATATGTTATACTCTGCTTCTCTTTATGTGTTTGTTATGTTGGCACTGTGCCTACAATTGTCAAGCCATGTTTACTTGACATACACGATGGGCATGCAGGAGTTGTTGACAAGCTCTGGTCATTCGTGAAGATGCTTCAGCATGGCTTCACACGGGTTCTGCATAGTATACTGTGTGAAAGTGCACATTAAAGAGAGCCTTAGTGGTACAGTGTGGCGCAAGTTTTCAGGTGCGAGGAAGAGGAATGGGACTGACAATACTGGAGAGACCAGAGATAGATCTGTGGACAGGGGTTGAGTTGTGTTGATGAAGAGGCAGACACTGTGGGGAAATTTAGGAACATTTTTATGCTAATTTTCTGGTGCAGAAAAGTAGGAGAAAGGCCCAAAAGTCACAAAAGTCTGCCATCAACACATTTTGTAAAAATGGGCGTGGCTTACAAATAGCAGCTGACAAGCTGTCAGAGTTTATTTTAATCATAGCCGAAATCTGCCTGAAGTTTATGACCTGGCCTTAGAACATTTCAGACAACGCGTCTGCCAGGATTAGTTGTTTCAGCTGTAACAAAATGTGTCTTCTCATTTAAATGCCTTGTCATATCTAGCTGTACCTGCGGCATCACGTGTGGCGCAAACACCACCAACCTCAAGATGCTGCTTACAGCCCTGGACTGTGACGATTGACTTCCTCTCACTATGATAGAGACTCCAAGTCCTGCAGAGGATTTTTGTATCAGTGCACAATCAATTTTGAGTTGATGGCATCATCTGCGGTATCCTTCTTATTCAAACTTTACCAAGGAACTTCATCTGTGGGATAATATATGCAGTTCAGTTTCGTACCCTAGCTATGGAGTTAGGGTGTAGCAATGAAGCACTAGTCGCTACTTTTTGGGAAGGTCTGGCAAGTCACAAGATTAACTAATAGGTCGGGATTTGCCTGCCTCCTTAGATGATTTAATTTCCTTAGCTAACCGTATTGACATTCAGCTCCGTGAAGGACAATGTGAAATGGACCAGGCTCGTCGCCCACCCACTTTTCATAAACCTCTACTTACCTCCACTTCTGATTGTCCTGCCGAACGTATGGAGGGGGAAATATTATCCCGTAAGTGACCGCCAATAGGTGTTTTCACGGCAGCCGCTACCAGGCTTTATTCCGATGCAATTGCCTTATTACGGTGCTGCATCGAAATAAATAAGCACCGCTAGGAGCAGTTAAATCTACCTTACCTCAGCTACCGGAGGTAGCTGATGGGCTGGGAGCAGATCTGCTCAAAGGGTCGAGATCAAAATCAATATAGATCAATCCGGTTTAACCCCTCCAAAGCCACTCAATAGTGAGCGCCACATCTGAGTGGTTTTGGAGGGAGGATGCTCCCGCTCTCACCCCACCGGCACCCTGCAATGAAATCACAGGGTTCTGGTGTTTCTATGGCAGACGGGGGCCTGATAAAGGCCCCCAGATCGGCCTCTAGTTAATGGTCGGCCTCCAGTTAGATGCCTGTCCGTTTTACATGGACAGGAAGTAATACACTTCAATACAGAAGTATTGCAGTGTATTATAAAAGGCTATCAGATGATTGCATAGTGAAGTCCCCTAGTGGGACTAATGAAAAAGTTTAACAAAGTTTATAATAAAGAAATAAAAATCCAAAGTAAAAAAAATTGAAAAACCCACTTTTTCTCCTTACAAAATGCTTTATTATAAAAAAAAAAAGGAAAAAAGTTACACATATTTAGTATTGCCGCGTCTGTAATGACCCCAAATATAAAGCTATTATATTATTTAACCCGCTTGGCAAACGGCGTAAAAAATAAAATAAAAAACAATGCAAGAATTGCTGTTTTCTATTCATCCTGCCTTAAAAAAAATGATAAAAAGTGATCAAAAAGTCGCATGTACTCCAAAATGGTATCAATAAAAAGTACAAGTCGTCCTGCAAAAAAAAAAGTCCTCATACAGCTGCATCGGTGGAAAAATAAAAAGTTATGGCTCTTCAAATACGGCGCCTCAAAAGCAAAGAATTTTGAAAAAAAAGTTTTTTTAGTGTGTAAAAGTAGTAAAACATAAGAAAACTATATAAATTTGGTATTGTTGCAATCGTAACAACCCGCTAAATAAACTTATTTTGTTATTTATACCAAACGGTAAACGGCGTAAATTTAGGATGCAAAAACGAGTGGCGAAATTGCTGTTTTTTTCTATTCCCTCAAAAAAAAGTCCAAGCCATTTTTGGATTTTCGTTTTTCACTCCCCGTCATCTATGAGCCATAACTTTTTTATTTTTCCGTCAATGGAGTTTTGTGGGGGCTTATGTTTTGCGGGAGAAGTTGTAGTTTATACTGGCACCATTTAAAGGACCATATAATGTACTGGGAAACTGAAACAAATTCTATGTGGGGTGGAATTGGAAAAAACTGTGATTCCTCCATTTTCTTTTGGGTTTAGTTTCTTTCACCATGTGTCAAAAACAACAATTTAACTTTATTCTGCTCGTCAATACAATTACGGTGATACCAAACTTATAAGGTTTTCTTAATGTTTTACACCTTTTACAAAGAAAAAAACTATTTGCTAGAAAAAGAAAATAATTTGTGTCACCACATTGTGTAAGCCATAACTTTTTTTTTTTTTTTTGTCGATTGAGTGGTATGAGGGCTTAATTTTTTGTGGCACGAGCTGTGGTTTTTATTGGTACCATTTTTTTGTACATAAGACTTTTTGATCACATTTATTTTATTATTTTTATTATCGTTAAGTTGACTTAAACACAGCGATTCTGGTGTTTTATATTTTTTATTTTTGCAGCGTTCACCGTGCAAAATAAATAATGCTACTTTGTTATAGTTCAGACTTTTATGGATGCATCGATACCAATTTTGTTAATTTGTTTTATTTTTTTCATTACCTTAGAGGAAAAATGGGAAAGGGGGGGTTTTCTGAACTTTTAATTTTTAATTTGTTTTTACGAATAAAAACTTTAATAAAGTTTTTTTTACACACGTCATTAGTCCCCCTGGGGCACTTGATCCAGCGATCAATAGATTGCTGGTACAATACACTGTAATTCTAATGTATGTGTCAAGTTTGGTGTGCAGACCCACTGGGCCGTACCACCATAGCGGGATAGCAGCTGGCCAACAGGATACCAAGTAAATGTCTATAGTTTGAATAAGGGTACCTGTGGTAATTTACACAGTAGCGATGGTTAGGCTCGGATGGGATCTTGGCAGCAGGCAGATACCAGGCGCGGTGTAACACAGCAGGCGTAATACACAGCACAACATGACTCCAACTCTCTATGGCACAGGAACAAGGTAGCACGGGATACAGGAGACAGGTAGCAGGTACGGAAACACTGGGAACTGGAAAACACTAAGGGACCATTTGCAAAGAGTAACACGGGTAAACACAACAATGCTCAGGCAATGAAGGAAGGGGCAGGGCCCTTCTTATAGTCCAGGGTGATCATGGGCTAATTTAAACTATTCAGGTGCACGCGCTGGCCCTTTAAGGCCGGGCACGAGCGTGCGCGTGCACCCTACAGGACACAGCAGATTGTAGCGGAAGTGAGCACTGGCGTCTCCTGAGGAGGACATGCGGGCCAGCACTCACAGATCCATGGCTGCGTCCGTCAGGGGTTGAGTAATCCCGATGGTCCAGGGCCATGGTTGTCACAGTATGGCATTTTATTGTCATTTTTACAGGCTTCTGTTAAGTCCTGCCAGAGGCACGGCTTAACAGAGGCATACAGAAGGCAGTCCTGGGTTCCTTCATTAGGCCCCTGAGCTGCCATGACAGCCATTGTCACTCCCTGATCGCGTTAAGGGGGGGGTGATGAGCTGTCAGAGGGGACCGCCCCCCTCCATTCAATGCCTCAGATGTTATGGTCACAACTGACCGCAGCATTTGGGGGGTTAAACAGCAAAGAACAGCACGATCGCTGTTCCTGGCCGTTAGTCCCGAGTGTCAGCTGCAAGACACAGCCGACACCCGCAGCATATGGAGCGCACTCAGCCTCTGAGCACGCTCCATACTTGTCCCCCTGCACCATGACGTGTTGGTATGTCATGGTGCATCAAGGGGTTAATCAATAAATTATATGTACCCCAAAATGGTACTATTAAAAAATACAACTTGTCCTGCAAAATCCAACCTTATACAGCTATATCGATGCAAAAATGTTAAAATTATAGCTCTTTGAAAGAGACGATGGAGAAACGTAAAAAATAGCTTTGTCATTTTGGCCTAAAATAGGCTGGTCACTAAGGGATTAAAGCTCCCTGCAGAAGAATGCCAAAGAAGGCACGCCAATAATCTGTGTCTGTACTGTGGGGGCAAGAGTAATTTTCGAACTGATTAACCGGTGAGACCGGGAAACTTCAAAGCATAGGGCAAGTGGGAGAGGCTACCCTAGGCTGTAAATCTACCTCTCAAACAAAAAAAGACAGTATCAGTTTAAATGTTCACTGTTCAAGCTCAAAATTCCTCTCTCAGTCTCTAGTCACCCATTATTGGATCCCTTTGCTCCAGCTGAATAAGCTTCTTTCTATTTTGTCTGTGGATGGAGAATTATTGCCAGGAACTATCTACCATGTTACTAAGCCTATCTTGATGCTAGTTGGAGCTCTTCATCACAAACAAAATTATTTATATGTTTTAAAAAAAAAAACTACTTCAGTCCTCTTCTCCTGGGCCTTCCCTAGTCATTGATTGGACTTCTGGTCAAATAACTCGATAGGGTGAAAATTGCCATCAATAATGCTTGTCTGTCATCTGTCCCCTAAGACTCGGCCAGTGGAACCTGTTTTGGATGGTTTACCAAAACCTTATTCCAGTTTTTTGGATGTCTTCTGTAAATGTTAAGCTGACTCTTTCTCCTCACAGACCCTACGACTGCGCAATTGAATTGATACCCAATTCCACTCCTCCTTGATATAGAATAAATCTACTCTATCCTAGAGGCTGAAACTATATCGGGATATATCCATAAAAACCTGAAAAGGGGGTTCATTTGTAAATGTTCATCCCCTGCAGGAGCTAGCTTCTACTTAGTTGAGAAGAAAAGACTATTCTTTACAGGCCTGTATTGAATATTGATGGCACAATGACATCAACATAAAGAACAAATATCCTCTGCCAATAATTGATGAGCTTTTTGACCGAATGCAAGGAGTGATTTTCATCAAGCTGAATTAACATGGCTCATATGTGAAGGGAATGAATGAAAAAACGTATTTAATACTTGAGATGGCTACTTTGGGTATTTGGTCATGCCTTTTGTGCTGATTAATAATCCAGCTGTTTTCCAAGAATTTGTTAATTAAATTTTCTGAGATCTACTCTATAGTTGTGTATTTTGGGGACATTCTTGTTTTTTTCCCCAGTTCTCAACACTCATCGCAATCAAGTGTGAATTGTCTTGCAATGTCTGAGGGAGAACCATCTTTATACCAAGCTGAAGAAGTGTCTTTTTGAAAGAACCAGTTTACCTTTACTAGGTTATATACAGTGAAGGAAATAAGTATTTGATCCCTTGCTGATTTTGTAAGTTTGCCCACTGTCAAAGACATGAACAGTCTAGAATTTTTAGGCTAGGTTAATTGTACCAGTGAGAGATAGATTATATTAAAAAAACAACAGAAAATAACATTGTCAAAATTATATATATTTATTTGCATTGTGCACAGAGAAATAAGTATTTGATCCCTTTGGCAAACAAGACTACAAAATCCTTGTTGGCAAGCACAGCAGTCAGACGGTTTTTGTAGTTGATGATAAGGTTTGCACAAATGTTAGATGGAATATTGGCCCACTCGTCTTTGCAGATCATCTGTAAATCATTAAGATTTCGAGGCTGTCGCTTGGCAACTCGGATCTTCAGCTCCCTCCATAAGTTTTCGATGGGATTAAGGTCTGGAGACTGGCTAGGCCACTCCATGACCTTAATGTGCTTCTTTTTGAGCCACTCCTTTGTTGCCTTGGCTGTATGTTTCGGGTCATTGTCGTGCTGGAAGACCCAGCCACGAGCCATTTTTAATGTCCTGGTGGAGGGAAGGAGGTTGTCACATGGCTCCATCCATTCTCCCATTGATGCGGTGAAGTAGTCCTGTGCCCTTAGCAGAGAAACACCCCCAAAACATAATGTTTCCACCTCCATGCTTGACAGTGGGGACGGTGTTCTTTGGGTCATAGGCAGCATTTCTCTGACTCCAAACACGGCGAGTTGAGTTAATGCCAAAGAGCTCAATTTTAGTCTCATCTGACCACAGCACCTTCTCCCAATCACTCTCAGAATCATCCAGATGTTCATTTGCAAACTTCAGACGGGCCTGTACATGTGCCTTCTTGAGCTGGGGGACCTTGTGGCACTGTAGGATTTTAATCCATTACGGCGTAATGTGTTACCAATGGTTTTCTTGGTGACTGTGGTCCCAGCTGCCTTGAGATCATTAACAAGTTCCCCCCGTGTAGTTTTCGGCTGAGCTCTCACCTTCCTCAGGATCAAGGATACCCCACGAGGTGAGATTTTGCATGGAGCCCCAGATCGATGTCGATTGACAGTCATTTTGTATGTCTTCCATTTTCTTACTATTGCACCAACAGTTGTCTCCTTCTCACCCAGCGTCTTACTTATGGTTTTGTAGCCCATTCCAGCCTTGTGCAGGTCTATGATCTTGTCCCTGACATCCTTAGAAAGCTCTTTGGTCTTGCCCATGTTGTAGAGGTTAGAGTCAGACTGATTAATTGAGTCTGTGGACAGGAGTCTTTTATACAGGTGACCATTTAACCGGTTAAGGACTAGGCTGTTTTACAGCTAAATGACCAGAGCAAATTTCACAATTTTGCTATGCGCTTATTTAGATGACTATAACTCAGCAGGTGAATAAAGTTCATCTTTGAATTTTACACTCTTTTTAAAGGACAGATAGGGCTTTGTTTTAGTGGCATTTGTCAGTATATATCATTTTTATTTTTTTCTCTAAAGTGGGCAAAATTGGAAAAAAATGCAAGAATTTAGCAATTGCGCCAGATTATGCTAGCATTTTTCACACACGGTATGGACCACGGACAAAATTAATCTCCTTTCACATTCTTCCACTTCTCCCGTGCATGGGGATACCCAAATATGTGTGCCTTATTCACTGTGCGGGCATGTGCCAGGGCTTGGCATAAAAGGAGGCTTTTCTGCCTTTTCGGTCCAGGAATTTTGCATTTGATTTTATAGCCGCATACTGTTTTCTGGGGGGTGTAATGCTGCTGAAACATTAGAATCACCCCATAAATGACTTCATTCGCACAAGTAGACCCCACAAGGTTTCCTTCAAGGGGTTTATCATATTTTTAGCAAGTCCAGTTTTCTTCTGAAAGTTTCTTGAATAAGATGGAACAAAAAAAAATCAGCTATTTTTTAGCAAATGCGTCAGTTTAGGCTAGTATTTTTCACACACGGTATAGACCACGGACAAAATTCATCTCCTTTCACATTCTTCCACTTCTCCCGTGCATGGGGATACCAAATATGTGTGCCTTATTCACTGTGCGGGCATGTGCCAGGGCTTGGCATAAAAGGAGGCTTTTCGGCCTTTTCGGTCCAGGAATTTTGCATTTGATTTTATAGCCGCATACTGTTTTCTGGGGGGTGTAATGCTGCTGAAACATTAGAATCACCCCATAAATGACTTCATTCACACAAGTAGACCCCACAAGGTTTCCTTCAAGGGGTTTATCATATTTTTAGCAAGTCCAGTTTTCTTCTGAAAGTTTCTTGAATAAGATGGAACAAAAAAAAATCAGCTATTTTTTAGCAAATGCGTCAGTTTAGGCTAGTATTTTTCACATACGGCATAGACCACGGACAAAATTCATCTCCTTTCACATTCTTTCACTTCTCCCGTGCATGGGGATACCAAATATGTGTGCCTTATTCACTGTGCGGGCATGTGCCAGGGCTTGGCATAAAAGGAGGCTTTTCGGCCTTTTCGGTCCAGGAATTTTGAATTTGATTTTATAGCAGCATACTGTTTTCTGGGGGGCGTAATGCTGCTGAAACATTAGAATTACCCCATAAATTACTTCATTCACACAAGTAGACCCCACAAGGTTTCCTTCAAGGGGTTTATCATATTTTTAGCAAGTCCAGTTTTCTTCTGAAAGTTTCTTGAATAAGATGGAACAAAAAAAAATCAGCTATTTTTTAGCAAATGCGTCAGTTTAGGCTAGTATTTTTCACACACGGTATAGACCACGGACAAAATTCATCTCCTTTCACATTCTTCCACTTCTCCCGTGCATGGGGATACCAAATATGTGTGCCTTATTCACTGTGCGGGCATGTGCCAGGGCTTGGCATAAAAGGAGGCTTTTCGGTCCAGGAATTTTGCATTTGATTTTATAGCAGCATACTGTTTTCTGGTGGGCGTAATGCTGCTGAAACATTAGAATCACCCCATAAATGACTTCATTCACACAAGTAGACCCCACAAGGTTTCCTTCAAGGGGTTTATCATATTTTTAGACAGTCCAGTTTTCTTCTGAAAGTTTCTTGAATAAGATGGAACAAAATAAAATTACCTTTTTTTTTAACAAATGCGTCAGTTTATGCTAGCTTTTTCACACACAAAATGGACCACGGACAAAATTCATCGCATTTCACATTCTTCCACTTCTCCTGTGCATGGGGATACCAAATATGTGTGCTTTATTCACGGGCATGTGCCAGGGCTTGGCATAAAAGGAGGCTTTTTGGCCTTTTCGGTCCAGGAATTCTGCACTTGATTTTATAGCCGCATACTGTTTTCTGGGGGGCCTAATGCTGCTGAAAGATTAGAATCACCCCATAAATTACTTCATTCACGCAAGTAGACCCCACAAGGTTTTCTTCAAGGGGTTTATCATATTTTTAGACAGTCCAGTTTTCTTCTGAAAGTTTCTTGAATAAGATGGATCAAAATAAAATTAGCAATTTTTTAGCAAATGCGTCAGTTTATACCAGCATTTTTCACACACGGCATAGACCACGGCCAAAATTCATCTCCTTTCACATTCTTCCACTTCTCCTGTGCATGGGGATACCAAATATGTGTGTCTTATTTATCACATAGAGAAGTAGGAGGGCGGACGATAGAAGAAGCTTATTTCACAAATCGCTTTTTTTCAAAGCTGGTTTTGCAAAACTCAACAGAGTTTCTATTACACTTCCAAAATATCTGCTCTTGAAGCAGAAATCCCAAAATATTCATCTAGGGGTATAATGGGAATTTATTTTTTGGGGTTTTCTAAAATAAGAAATTGCAGGTTTATGCAAATGGAGCTCTCCAGCAGATGAACTTTAGAGAATATGCAAACATGACATCCACCCCCCACTTACCCATTCCCTCCCTCACCCTTGGAGTAAAATCAGGGGAAAAATAAAAACGTAATGTAGGGCAAATATATTTTCAACGAATTAACTAAAATCTAATAATTCAGAACAGTGTGGTATTTTTTAAAACATGGCTCAATGCACAGGCCTGGTTGTGAGGGACATGAAGGACAGAAATATCGGGAATCTTTGCGGTGCCCGTCTTTTCTGCAGACGCGGCACTTTTTCTGGGGGTTGCTTCTGGTTGGTGTTGGGGGAATCCGACTGATGAAGTGTCTTTCAGTCAGTCGCGTGACATCCTCAGACAGGGGGCATTCTCGGGTGTCCTGAACATCAAAAATGAAGCCTTCAATAATTTTTTCCTGGAAATCCAGGTATGTGTCTCTGCCTCTGTTTTTTTTGTAGAGCACAAATGAGTTGTGGATGGCCACCTGTAACAAATAAATGGCCACTTTTTTGTACCAGGTTTTAGTTTTGCGTTTTACTAAATAAGGCTGTAAAACCTGGTCGCTTAAATCCACCCCCCCATGTACTTATTATATTCGGACACGCTCACTGGTTTGTGCTTGTCCGATGTTGCCCCTCTTTCCCTCACTGCCACTGTTCCTGCGGTATGAATCGTGCTTAGCACATACACATCTTTGCGATCCCTGAACTTGACCGCCAGCAATTCTTCAGATGCATAAGCACAGGAGTCCCCCTTTACCATGCGCTTCCCCACTAATTGCTGTGGAAAACCAATTCTGTTTTTGCGCATGGTACCACATGCCCCAGTCCTTGCAGCATGCAAATGCCTAAACAGGGGCACACTGGAATAAAAATTATCACAGTACAGGTGGTACCCCTTGTGAAGCAGAGGCTGCATGATCTCCCACACGATCTTACTGCTGGTGGAAAGATCAGGGGGGCATCCAGGAACATTTATTGTGCGGTCCCGCCCTTCATAAATTCTGAAGGCGGTGGTATATCCTGACCCGCTTTCACACAATTTGTAGAGCTTAACGCCATATCTTGCCCTTTTTGAAGGTAGATATTGGCGAAAGCTAAGTCTGCCATGAAAGTTGAGGAGGGATTCGTCCACACTTACATTCTGCTCAGGGGTGTAGAGTTGCAGAAATAAATTATTCAGGGAATTTATTAGCGGTCTTATTTTGAACAACCGATCCCGGTTTGCATCGGTACTTGGGGGGGCCTGTGCATTGTCATTGAAGTGGAGGAACCTCATTATTGTCTCATAACGAGACCTGGGCATTACTGCAGAATATACAGGGGTGGGCGGGTCTTGTTGACCAATAAGACCTAATGGAGGGCTTTTTGACAATACCCATATTTAGGGTGAGCCCCAAATTTTTTTTTAATTCCAGCAAATTGGTGGGCGTCCAATCTCTGGCATGGGTGGATGAAGGTTTCTGCCTTATATATTGAGTGGCATATAAATTTGTTTCGTGGACAATCTGATTTAGGATGTCGTCCGTTATAAATAAATGGAAGTAATCCATTTGGACAAAATTTGTATTGTCCACGGTTATGCCAGGAGTGGCAGTAAATCCGTGGATTCTAGGCCCAAAAGATGGGGCAGGTGCCCATACAAGAGCCTGGACTGAAGGGACCAGGCTGTCCCGTGCTACAGCGCTACTTGGCCCTGCGCTTTCAAGTTCTGCAGTTTCAACTGCATCAGGGACAACGTCCCCTGAAGATGAACCTGAAGTGACGCTGTCATCGTCACTACCTAAAACAGGTTCCATCTCGGACGCCATCTCTGATGCGGTCTCCGACTCAGACCACAGCATGGCGTATGCCTCCTCGGCGCTAAACAACTTCCTCGCCATAACGTAACTAACACTAACACTAACTAAACAAATTGTTTTTTTTTTGTTTTTTGTTTTTATATAAAACACACAAACTAACTGCTATATATATCTACACTACCGCTAACAAAAAAATAAACCGCTATTGCTATATATATTATATATATGTGGATATATATATAATTATATACTCCCTACCTGCCTATTCTAATAGAATAAAAGATAGAAAGGTAGATATATAGAAAAAAAGATAGATGGATCGATAGATTGTATAGATAGATAGAAATCTATCTATACAGAGAATGTTTTAGAGTGTAACTGTATTTTTTGTGTAAAACTGTAACTGTAATCTTCTGGCAGCAATTCTCCCGAGTCTCTTCTTCTCCTCAAACTGAAACAATGTTTGAGGAGAAGAAAAGAGGCAGGAGATTTACTGCCAGAAAAGTCTAAATAAAACAAATGTGGTCGCTGTGATAGGTTTTCACAGCGACCACATGTTCAGGGACCATCAGATTGGTCCCTGATACTCTGCCCAGTGCCCAGAGCTGTTGGTAACAGCGTGGGCACAGGGCTGTGTGCACGCGATCGCGTGCACACTGTTTTCTATGCAGAAATGCATGTGATCGCTGTGATTGGTTGTCACAGCGATCACATGTTCAGGTGCCAAAAGATTGACCCCTGACATTCTGCCCAGTGCCCATGGCTGTTAGCAACAGCCAGGGCACAGAGCTGTGTGCACGCGATCGCGCGTGCACAGTCTCTGAAGTGCCGCCGTAAATAGTCTATACGGCGGACTTTAGAGACCCTGACCGCTGGCCGTATATTTACGGCCAGCGGTCGGGAACCTGTTAAGACAGCTGTCTTTAATGCAGGCACCAAGTTGATTTGGAGCGTGTAACTGGTCTGGAGGAGGCTGAACTCTTAATGGTTGGTAGGGGATCAAATACTTATTTCTCTGTGCACAATGCAAATAAATATATATATAATTTTGACTATGTGATTTTCTGTGTTTTTTTTTAATATAATCTATCTCTCACTGGTAAAATTAACCTAGCCTAAAAATTCTAGACTGTTCATGACTTTGACAGTGGGCAAACTTACAAAATCAGCAAGGGATCAAATACTTATTTCCTTCACTGTAATTTCAGATAAGGAACTTTAAATGGATTCAGCAAAATTGTCCGCAGTATTCATCCACAAGGACTCAAAGCTTTGCAGTGATTTTAGGAATTTACCAATTATTTGCAGCAATTCATTACTCATTTTTCTTCTCTGGTAGCTCCCATCTCAGCTGTTACTTTAAAGGGTGTTAATGCTAAAGATTGAACTCCTGAAGCCAACTGAGCTTTTCTCAGCCTTAAACAAGTCTTCTCCTCTGCTGCAGTTCTCCATAGACCAGATCCCAATAGAAATGTCATTCTGGAAATGGATGCTTGATCAGTAGGAGTAGGTGCAGTTCTCTCTCAGAAAGGAGATAAAGGTAAAACCTTTTCCAGCAGGTTTTCCTCCGAAGCATTCTCCTCAACTGAGAAAAATTAATTGTCTCACGAAGAATGAAGACATTTGTTGGAAGGTGCTCGTCGTGCCATTACCATTTACACTGACCATAAAAATGTATTGTACCTGCAGACGGCACATCATCTGAATCCTCGTCAGGCTCGTTGGGCTTTGTTCTTCTCTTGATTTAATTTCTTCCTATACTACCGACCTCCAGACAAGAATGTCAACGTTTATTTTATATCTCCCATCGCATTCTGAAGATCAAGATCCTGAACAACAATACATCATTCACCCCAGTTGCATTTTGTCTATGGCTCCTGAAGAAGTTCTCTATTTTACTCCTGGAGGACTTTTGTTTCTCCTAACCAAAGAAAACAAATTCTTCATCAAGTTCATTCTTTAAAGTTCTTAGGACATGCTGGAATACGGAAAACTCAAGAATATGTCTCTTGTCATTTCTAGTAGCCATCCTTGCCCTGGGACATTAAGGATGCTGCATCTTACTCCATTTGTGCTGAAAACAAAGCTTTACATAAAAAGCCCTATAGGGTTGCTTCATTATTTGCTTATTTTCGACTCTCTCTGGACTCATATCGCTGTGGATTTTATTACCAATTTACTAAGTTTCTCCGGCTGTACCGTAATCTAGGTCGTAACTGAACATTTCTCTGAAATGGCACACTTCGTTACACTACCTAATCCTCCTACCTCTATTCGCATGGCTGGTTTCTTCATTGAGCATATTTGTCACCTGCAAGAACTCCCTAAGCATATCGTGTCTGACAGAGGTTGTCTTCAAGGTTCTGGAGAGCACTCTGTACTAGAAGCTAAGCTGGATTTCTAGTTCGTTTACCACACTCAATCTAATGGACAGGTGGAATGTATTAATCAAATTCTGGAGCACTTTCTCAGAAATGTTGTGTCTCCTCTTCAAGACGACTAAACTAATAGGCAGAGTTTGAGTAGATTTACCAGTATGGTTATTATAGGCAATCTTCTCCTTTCGTTTTGGTGTATGGAGAGTATTCTAGACTCCCTCTATAAGTTTCTACTTTATCTGAAGTTCCCATGCTAATTTATGGAGCAACTGGCAGAAGGCCAAAGTCTATAAACAAGAATGTAGTTAGATTTAAAATAAATGCTGACAAAAATCACAGAATTCCTCCTCAATTCCATCCTGGAGATAAAGTGTGGCTTTCCTCAAAAACATATTAGTCTGAGGACTCTTTGTTTTAAATTAGCTCCTCGGTTTTTGGGTCTATGTCATCTTGAAGCGAATCAACCCTGTTTATTACTAGCGCCGTCCTCCTCAGTCCCTGTGTATACCCAATGCTTTTTATGTATCGCTTTTCAAACCCCTGGTCCTGGATTGCTTCTCCAAGAAGACTTCGCATCCACCAGTTTCCTCTTCCGGTCCTAATGTAGAATTTGAGGCTAACAATATCTCTTCCTCATTGATTGGAAGAATTTTGGTCCTGAGGAGGGATCCTGGGAGCCCAAGGAGAACATCCATGCTCCTGCCCTCATTTGGAAGTTTTACCAACAATTTCCACACAAACCTAAAAAAGGAGCATAAGGAGTGTGTACTGTAATGGTTGCCACTGCCTCCTTTTCCCGCGGCCTCCATATAGTTACTGGTCCCTGGCGTCTTCTGGCTCCTGGTTGGCGCACTCCTCTTCTACTGCTCATGCTGCTGGCGGCCTCCCATGTCACCGGCACTCACCTCCTGGTTCTCCAGCCACTCCTCCTAGCGCACACGCTGAACCTTCCCCTCGTAAAGGCCCAGCACATTAAAGATTACACCCACCTTTTTTTGTATAAAAGTGTACCTCCAACATTGCTCCATGTCTGAACAATTAGATTCTTACTTTACCTTTCTAGCAATCTTCTGGCAATATCTATTTGGACTTTCTGTTACTGACCCTGCCTGTACTTTACCATTCTTGTCTTCTGCCTGCCTTGATCACTTGCCTGTTCCCCATGGTGACCGTCTGCAGCCTGCCATGAAATCTGGCTCTGATAATCGTGCGTGACCTGCCCTTGCTTACTCTACATTTCTGACCTTACGTTTAACCCCTTAAGGATGTGGGCAAGTTGGCACCTTCAGGATGTGTCGCTCTTTGTAGTAATAACTTTGGAATGCTTTTACCTATCCAAGCAATTCTGGGAATGTTTTCTCGTGACACATTGGACTTTATAGCATTGTTAAAATGTGGTCGATATATTCAGTATTTAACCCCTTCCCGACATTTGACGTAAATGTACGTCATGGAAAGCATTGACTTCCCGCAAAATGCCGTACATTTACGTCAAATGTTTGGCACCAGCTCAGAAGCTGAGTCGGTGCCATCATCGTCGGATCTCAGCTGTATCTTACAGCTGACATCCGACTGTAACGGCAGGGACAGAAATTAGCTTCGATCCCCGCCATTAGCCCCTTAAGTGCAGCGCTCAAACGCGATCGCTGCACTTAAGGTGTTTGCAGCTCATTGGAACCCCAGCAATGAAATTGCCGGGTTTCCGGTGGCTGCAATGGCAACCGGAGGCCTAATACTGGCCTCCCGGTCTGCCTAGCACCGAAGCCAGTCAAGATCCACCCGGCGGCGGAGCCTGATCGGCTTCCGTAGCTGCCGGCAAGATGCCGCCGGGTCAGGAGCTGATCCGGCGTCATCAGCGGTGGAAGTCAGCTGTACTGTACAGCTGACATCCACCTGTAA
Source organism: Rhinoderma darwinii (assembly GCF_050947455.1). NCBI lineage: Eukaryota > Metazoa > Chordata > Amphibia > Anura > Rhinodermatidae > Rhinoderma > Rhinoderma darwinii. Next base: position 79,815,766 of record NC_134687.1, read on the forward strand.
CGGCAGGAACCGGAGCTAGCTCCGATCCCTGCCATTAACCCCTTTGATGCAGCAATCGAAAGCGATTGCTGCATCGTAGCGGTTACTAGCAGATCGCCAGCCCTGAGAGGCAATCGGGACTGGCGACTGCTGTTATGGCAACAGGAGACACAATGGTCTCCTGCTCTGCCATTACGGAAGCCGATTTAGGCCCCGCCGGGAGGCGAAGCCTAATCGACTTGCTGTCAGTGAATGACTGACAGATCTAATACATTGCACTACATAGGTAGTGCAATGAATTAGAAAAAAAAAAAATCTGACCGTTGGACCTTCAAGTCCCCTAGTGGGACTTGAAGAAAAGTGTAAAAAAAGTGTAAAAAAGTGTCAAAAAAAGTGCAAAAAATAAAAGTTTGAAAACAATAAAAGTTTCAAGTAATCAAATAAAACACAATCCCCCTTTTACTCTTATCAAGTCCTTTATTATTGAAAAATAATAATAAACCATATGTATTTGGTATCGCCACGACCGTAACGACCTGAGGTATCAAAATATTATATTATTTATTGCACGCGGTGAACAGCGTAAAAAAAAAACGTAAAAAACTTTACCAGAGTTTCTGTTTTTTGGTCACTTTGCCCTACAAATATTAGAATAAAAAGTGATCAAAAACTCGCACGTATCCAAAAATGGTACCTATAAAAACTATAGCTCGTCCCGCAAAAAAAAAGCCCTCATACACCTCCGTCGACAAAAAAATTAAAAAGTTATGGTTCTCACAACTTGGCGACAGAAAAAATACATTCTTTTTACAAAAGTAATTTTATTGTGCAAAAAGTTGTAAAACATAAAAAAGTGCTATAAATTAGGTATCGCCGGAATCGTACTGACCCACAGAATAAAGTTAACATGTAATTTATAACGCATGGTGAACGCTGTATAAAAAAAAAACGAAAAAAGCTGTGCCAGAATTGCGTTTTTTTGTTTACCTGGCATCCCAAAAAATAGGATAAAAGGTGATCAAAAAGTCGCATGCACCCCAAAATGGTACCAATAATCGCTACAGCTCGTCCCGCAACAAACCAGCCCTCATACCGCTACGTCTATGAAAAATAAAATTAGTTATGGCTCCAATAAGTCAGGAAATAAAAAAATATGCAGTTGTGCCCGAGGGGAACATTTCTTCTGTTTCAAGAGGCGATTTATCAAGGACCTAAAATTAGGGAACCAGGAAGGGGAGAGCCCAAACATATCCGCTGGAAGCAACGGTGCCCGTATTATACCAGGACAACACTTTCCCAGCAAAATTCCCCAAACTACAAAAGGTGCGGAGTGTGGACCAAAAGGGGGATAAGAAATGACACCATTTATCAGTGCGACACTGGCCTGTGCGGAAAGGATTGCTTCACAGCGTAACACACATCTATGGATTTTTATTTTATTTTTATACCACCTGACTATGCCCCTTATATACTCCGCCCCGCTTACATGTACCCCCACATTATAAAACACCAGCAATACTGAAACAAATATAGTACCAAGCAAAATCCGCTCTCCAAAAGCCAAATGGTGCTCCCTCGGCTCTGAACCCTACAGCGTCCCCAAACAGCAGTTTCCTTCAACATATATGGCACCGTCATACCCGGGAGAACCTTTTAACAATTTTTGGGGTGTGTGTCTCCAGTGTCATAAGCTGGGCATGACATATTTGCCACTGAATGGCATATCTAGGGAAAAATATAATTTTTTAATTTGCACCATCCGCAGCGCATTCATTTATGGAAAAGACCTGTGGGGTGAAAATGCTCACTACACCCCTTAATAAATGCCTTGAGGGGTGCAGTTTCCATAGTGGGGGTCACTTATCAGGGGTTTCTTTTTATTATTTCACATCTGAGCCTCTGCAGTTGTGAACCAATACTTTGTAAATTGACAAATTAGGCCTCCACTCCGCATGTTACTCTTCACTTCTGAGCCCTGTCATATGTCCAGACAAAAGATTAGGGCCACATGTAGGGTGTTTCTAAAACCGGGAAAAACCGCATAATAATTAGAGAGCTGTCTTGTTATGGTGGCACAAGTCGGGCACCACATATTGGCATATCTATGGAAAAAAATCCCATTTTCACTCTGCAACATCGAGTGAACACTAATTTCTACAAAACACCTGCAGGGTTAAAATGCTTACTACACCCCTTGGTAAATGCATTGAGGGGTGTAGTTTCCAAAATGGGGTCACTTCTGGGGGGTTTCTACTGTTTTGGGCCCACAGGCGCCCAGAAACCAATCCAGCAACATCTGCACTCCAAATGGCGGTCCTTCCCTTCTGAGCCCTGCCGTTTGCCCAAACAGCAGTTTATGACCACATATGGGGTATTGCCGTACTCGGGAGAAATTGCTTTACAAATGTTGGGTTCTTTTTTTCCTTTATTTGTTGAGAAAATGAAAAAATTTGCGCTAAAGCTACGTCTTATTGAAGAAAAAGGACTGTTTTTATTTTCACTGCCTAATTCTAATAAATTCTATGAAACATCTGTGGGGTCAAAATGCTCACTACACCCCTAGATGAATTCCTCAAGAGGTGTAGTTTCCTAAATGGAGTCCCTTTTTGGGCGTTTTCATTGTTTTGTCCCTTCAGGGGCTTTGCAAATGTGACCTGGCCTCCGCAAATCATTCCTGCTAAATGTGATCTCAAAAAGCCAAATAGTGCTCTTTCCCTTCTAAGCCCTGCCGTGTGTCCAAACAGCCGTTTATTACCACATGTGGGGTATTGTTTTACTCAACCTAGATTTTTTTTGAAAAAATGTAGATTATTATTTTCAGGGCCTACTTCCAATAATTTCTGCAAAAAAACTGTGGGGTCAAATCGCTCACTATACCCCTAGACAATTTCCTCAATGGGTGTAGTCTCCAAAATGGGGTCACTTGTGGGGGGTTTCCACTGTTTTGTCCCCTCAGGGGCTTTGTAAATGTGACATGGCCTCCGCAAACCATTCCTGCTAAATTTGAGTTCCAAAAGCCAAATGGCGCTCTTTCCCTTCTCAGCCTCGCCGTGTGTCCAAACAGCCGTTTATTACCACATGTGGGGTATTGTTTTACTCGGGAGAAATTTCTTTAATAATTTTATGGTGCTTTTTCTCCTTTAGTCCTTGTGGAAATGAAAAAAAATTAGCTAAACCTACATTTTGTTTGAAAAAAATGTAGATTTTCATTTTCACAGCCTACTTGCAAAAATTTCTGCAAAAAACCTGTGGGGTCAAAATGCTCACTATACCCCTAGATAATTTCCTCAAGGGGTATAGTTTCCAAAATGGGGTCACTTGTTGGGGGTTTCCACTGTTTTGTCACCTCAGGGGCTTTGTAAATGTGACATGGCCTCCGCAAACCATTCCTGCTAAATGTGAACTCCAAAAGCCTAATAGCGCTCTTTCCCTTCTCAGCCACGCCGTGTCTCCAAACAACCGTTTATTACCACATGTGAGGTATTGTTTTACTCGGGAGAAATTGCTTTACAAATTTTGCGGTGCTTTTTCTCCTTTAGTCCTTGTGGAAATGAGAAAAAAAATCGCTAAACCTACATTTTCTTTGAAGAAATGTTGATTTTAATTTTCACGGCCTACTTCCAATAATTTCTGTAAAAAACCTGTGCGGTCAAAATGCTCACTACACCCCTAGATAATTTCCTTGAGGTGTCTAGTTTCCCAGATGGGGTCACTTTTGGGGGATTTTTACTGTTTTGTCACTGCAAGAGCCCTTCAAACCTGACATGGTGCCTAAAATATATTCTAACAAAAATAAGGCCCCAAAATCCACTAGGTGCTCCTTTGCTTCTGAGGTCGGTGCTTCATTCCAGTAGCACGCTACAGCCACATGTGGGATATTTCCTAAAACTGCAGAAACTGGGCAACAAATATTAAGTTGCATTTCTCTGGTAAAACCTTCTGTGTTATAAAAAAAATTGTATTAAATATTTATTTCTGCAGAAAAATATGAAATTTGTAAATTTCACCTCTACTTTGCTTTAATTCCTGTGAAATGTGTAAAGGGTTAAGACATTTTCTAAATGCTGTTTTGAATACTTTGAGGGGTGAAGTTTTTAAAATGGGGTGACTTTTTGGGGGTTTCTAATATATAAGGCCCTCAAAACCACTTCACAACTGAACTGGCCCCTGTAAAAGTAGCCTTTTGAAATTTTCTTGAAAATGTGAGAAATTGCTGCTAAAGTTCTAAGCCTTGTGAGGACATAGAAAAATAAAAGGATGTTCAAAAAACGATGCCAATCTAAAGTAGACATATGGATGATGTTAATTAGCAACAATTTTGTGTGGTATAACTGCCTGTCTTACAAGCAGATACATTTAAATTGAGAAAAATGCAAATTTTTGCAATTTTTCGCTAATTTTTGGTGTTTTTCACAATTAAATACTGAACATATCGAGCAAATTTTGCCAGTAACATAAAGTCCAATGTGTCACGAGAAAACAATCTCAGAATCGCTTGGATAGGTGAAAGCATTCCGGAGTTATTACCACATAAAGTGCCACATGTCAGATTTGAAAAATGAGGCTCTGTCAGGAAGGTCAAAAGTGGCTAAAGAGGGAAGGGGTTAATTGTGAAAAACACCAAAATTTAGCGAAACATTGTAAAAATGTACATTTTTCTAAATTTAAATTTATCTGCTTGTAAGACAGATAGTTATACCACACAAAATAGTTGCTAATTACCATTTCCAATATGTCTACTTTAGATTGTCATTATTTTTTGAACATACTTTTATTTTTCTAGGATGTTACAAGACTTAGAACTTTAGCAGAAATTTCTCACATTTTCAAGAAAATTTCAAAAGGACCAGTTCAGTTGTAAAGTGGCTTTGAGGGCACATACAATCCAAACCCCCATAAGTCACCCCATTTTAAAAACGGCACTTCTCAAATTATTTAAATCAGCATTTACAAAGCTTCTTAACCCTTTAGGCGTTTCACAAGAATGAAAGCAAATTAGGGGTGACATTTACAAATTTAATTTTTTTGCAGAATTTCAATTTTAACCCTTTTTTCTGTAACACAGAAGGTTTTACCAGAGGAACGCAACTCAATATTTATTGCCCAGATTCTGCAGTTCTTATAAATATCCCACATAGTGTGCTACTTTAATGAAGCACAGGCCTCAGAATCAATGGAGCAGCTAGTAGATTTTGGAGACTCCTTTTTATTAAATTATATTTTAGTCACCATGTCAGGTCTTGTTGTAGCAAAACAAAGGAAACACCACCCAAAATACCCCATTGTGGAAACTGCACCCCTTGAGGAATTTATCTAGGGGTGTAGGGAACTTTTTGACCCCACAGGTGTTTCATAGATTTTATTAGAAGTTCGACGTGAAAATTAAAAATTGTAATTTTTTACAATAAGATGTAGTTTTAGCTAAAAAAAAAAACTATTTCCACAAGGAATAAAGAAAACGTCCCCAAAATTTGTACAGCAACTTCTCCAGAGTACGCAAGTACCCCATATGTAGTCCTAAAATGTTGTTTGGGCACATGTCAGTTCTCAGAAGGGAAGGAGCACCATTTGGCTTTTGAGCACAGATTTTGCTGGAATATTTTCCAAGCGCCATGTTGTGTTTGCAGATCCCCTGAGGTACCATTACAGTGGAAAGTCCCAAGAAGTGACCCCATGTCGGAAACTACACCCCTTAAGGCAGTTATATAGGGGTGTAGTGAGCATTTTGACCCCACAGGAATTTTCCAGAATTTGATGCAAAGAATGAAACATTAAACATTTTTCACAATTATGCCATTTAAGTGCCCAATATATTGTGCCCAGCTTGTATTATCGGAGATACTCCCAACATAAATTGTTATACAGGTTCTCCCAGATATTGCAATACCCCACATGTGGCCATTATCTGCTTCCTGGGCACACAACGGGGCTCAGAAGGAAAGGAGCACTATTTTGCTTTTGAGCACAGATTATTCTGGCATATTTGTCAAGCGCCATGTTGTGTTTGTAGAGCCCCTGAGGTACCAGTACAATGGAAAACCCCAAGAAGTGACCCCATTTTGGAAACTACACGCCTCAAGGAATTTATCTATGGGTGTAGTGAGCATTTTTAACCCAAAGGAGTTTTCCAGAATTTGATTCAAAGAATGATAAATTACATATTTTTCATAAATATTCCATTTCAGTGCCCAATATGTTGTGCGCAGCTTGTGTTATCAGAGATACTCCCACCATAAATTGTTACACAGGTTCTCCTGGGTACGGAAAATCCCCCACATGTTGCCGTTATCTGCTTCGGCACACAGCAGGGCTCAGAAGGGAAAGAGCACCAATTAGCTTTCGTAGCTTATATTTTGTTGGAATGGTCTTTAGTATAACATTTTTTTTATAAAATTTATACTGAAAAGTTTATATGGCTTTGTATAAGTTTGCATAAAATTTGGGTAAAGTTGGAAATCCGGATAGTTTGGATAAAGTTTGGATGAAAGTCACTGATCAGCCACAGGAATACAGGACTATAATATGTGCAACTGTGTTCAGCTTGTGATTCCTGGGTACGGCCTAGGCACACAGCAGATCTAAGAAGAAAATGTTATTAGAAAGTTTGGATACAAATTTGGGGAAAAAGTCCTGGATTATAAATCAGTCATGGCAATGTCACTGTTAACCCCTTCAGAACTGAGCCTGTTTAGGCCTTCAGGACGAAGCCAATTTTTCAAATCTGACATGTGTCACTTTATGTGGTAATAAATGTGGAATGCTTTTACCTATCCAAGTGATTCTGATTTCTAAATTTAAATGTATCTACTTGTAAAACAGATAGTAATACCACACAAAATACTTACTAGTTTATATTTTCCATACGTCTACTTTATGTTTGCATCATTTTTTGAACGTCCTTTTATTTTTCTAGGACATTACAAGGCTTAGAACTTTAGCAGCAATTTCTCATATTTTCAAGAAAATTTTAAAAGGCCATTTTTTTCAGGGACCTGTTCAGTTCTGAAGTAGCTTTGAGGGCCTTATATATTAGAAAGTTCCCATAAATCACCCCATTTTGAAAACTGCACCCCTCAAGGTATTCAAAACAGAATTCATAAAGTGCTTTAAGCCTTTAGGCGTTTCACAGGAATTAAAGCAATGTAGAGATGAAATGTACAAAATAAATTTTTTTTTGCCAAAATTCATTTGTGATACATTTTTTTCAGTACCACAGAAGGTTTTACCCAAGAAACGCAGCTCAATACTTATTGCCCAGATTCTGCAGTTTTTAGAAATATCCCACATGTGACCCTAGCATGCTAATGGACTGAAACACCAGCCTCAGAAGCAAAAGAGCACCTAGAGGATTTTGGGGCCTCATTATTTTAGAATATATTTTAGGCACCATGTCAGGTTTGAATAGGTCTTGTGGTGCCAAAACAGTAAAGACCCCCAAAAGTGACCCCATTTTGGAAATTACACCCCTCAAGGAATTTATCTAGGGGTATAGTTAGCATTTTGAACCCACAGTTTTTTTTCTAAATTTATTTGAATTAGTATGTGAAGATGAAAATCTACTTTTTTTCTGAAAAAACATAGAAATGTTAAATTTTTACAAGGAATAAAGTATAAAAAACACCCCAACATATGTTAAGCAATTTCTTCTGATTATAGCAATACCCCATATGTGGTAATAAACTGCTGTTTGGACCCACAGCAGGGCTCAGAAGGGAAGGAACACCATTTGGATTTTGGATTTCTGATTTTTCTGGAATAGTTTTCAGTGCCATGTCGCATTTGCAATGCCCTGGAGGAACCAAAATAGTGGAAAGCCCCCAAAAGTGACCCCATTTTGGAAACTACACCCCTCAAGGAATTTTTTTTAGGGGTAAAGTTAGCATTTTGACCAAACAGTTGTTTTGTGAATTCATTGGAATTAGTCTGTAAAGGTAAAAATCTACTTTTTTGCTGAAAAAACATAGCCATTTTTAATTTTTACAAGGAATAAAGGAGAAAAAGCACCCCAACATTTGTAAAACAATTTCTCCTGATTACGTAAATATGCCATATGTGGTAATAAGCTGCTGTTTGGACCCACACCGGGGCTTATAAGGGAAGGAGCGCTATTTGGCTTTTGGCGCTCAAATTTAGCTGGAATAGATTTTGGGTCTCATGTCGAATTTGCAAAGCCCCCGAGGGACGGAAACAGTGGACGCCCCCCAAAATTAACCCCATTTGGAAAACTACACCACTTAAGGAATCTATCTAGGGGTATAGTGAGCATTTAGACCCCACAGGTCTTTTTGCAGAATTTATTAGAATTGGGCCGTGAAAATTAATATCAACATTATTTTGACCAAAATGTTGCATTTTTTTAATCTCACAAATGATAAAGGAGAAAAAGCTGCCCAACATTTGTAAAGCAATTTCTCCCGAGTATGGCTATACCCCACATGTCATCATAAATGCTTTTTCATTAGAAAGTAATTAACCCTTTCCGGACTGATGCATGTTTTGCTTTTTCTTTTTAATTTTTCTCTCCCCGCTTTCCGAGAGCCATAACGTTTTTATTTTTCTGTCAATAGAGTGGTGTGAGGGCTTATTTTTTGTGGGACGAGCTGTAGTTTTTATTGGTACCATTTTTTGGTACATACAACTTTTTTAGCACTTTTTATTACATTTTTTGATAGAGCCAAGGTGACCAAAAAACAGCGATTTTGCCGTTTTAAATTCTTTATTTTTCACGGCATTCACCGTGCGAGTTAAATAATGGTATATTGTAATAGTTTGGACTTTTACGGATGCAGCAATACCAATTTTGTGTTTTGTTTTGTTTTTTTACATTACTTTTGAGAAAAAGTTTATTTTTTTGGACTTTAAATATTTATTAATTTTTTTCCACTAATAATAACTATTTACTTTGGTTTTTACACATTTTATTAGTCCCCATAGGAGACTTGAACCAGTTTGAGGGTCTCTGTACTGGTACCCCGTACAGGGACAAGGGTTCTGCCATGGCCATGTATTGTTGTCAAAATGTATTGTTGTTATACTTGACACACAATAGGTTGTCGCTGCGTTGTGCCCTACTCTCACCTCTTCTGAGCTTTTGCCCGAGCAGCGACCTAGGAAGGCTTCACTGGTTCTTGTGAACTGTGCCGCATGCCACTGTACTTCTAGAAGTGAGGCTCCTGAAAAGTAGTATGCTGGTATAGTAATTATCCAGGTGGAGGTGATAGCCCTTGTCCAGCAGGGCATGCACCAAATCCCACACTATCTTGCCGTTAACTCCCACGAAGGTAGGGGAATCTGGGGGATGAATAGTGGTGTCCTTCCCTTCATATATTTTAAATTTGTAGGTGTACCCTGATGTACTTTCGCACAGCTTGTACAGCTTGTCCTCCTATTCTGCAGCTACCGGCAGAATTGAAGACTCTCTTTAGAATGAACTAGCAATGCACTTCTCGGGGGTGTATACTTAGGAAAATTTGGCACTGAAATGGTCTAATAGGGGGTCTAATTTTTAATAGCAAGCTGGGGTCACCTTGAGGTGGGCACTGTGCATTATTCTGAGAATTATCTCAAAACGAGTCCTGGCCATCGCCATCGCCATGGGGGTGGGGTACAGTATATCTGTGCTCCAGTATGGTTTTATGGATGGCTTTTTCAGAATCCCCATACTGAGCACAATACCCCAGAACTTCCCAATTTCCATGGTGTCTACAGGGTTCCACCTGTTGGGCTTGGCATAACTATATGAGGCATTCTGGGTGATAAACTGTTGGGCATATGTTAGTTTGGGTCACCATTAGGTCAATACATTCATCAGTGAAATAAGCTTTAAAAAAAAGTATATTTCCTGTAACCCTGCCATTTCAAATTGAATCCCTGGGGTGCCCATAAACCCAGGGACCTGGGGCTCATAGTTCTCAGGGATTGGGGTTCACATGGGGTCACTACTCTTGGGAGCTGGTGTAATAGACGTCCGAGGGTGACGTCTTGGTGGTTCCTCATCCTTACTTGATGAGGAAGAGGAGAGGTAGAAGAGAGTTTCTATGTCACTTCCGGACTCGCTGTCTGAAGCAATAATGGCATATGCCTCCTCAGTCTAAAATACTTTACGGTCCATTATGCTCTTTATTAGATAGGTATGTTGTGCAAAACCTACCTAATTAAACTCCTATATATATTTAATTGAGTTCTATATTTTTGTATTTTTTTGTCGTTTTTTGATTATAAAAAAAGATTTTTTATAAAAAAAGAAAAAAAACAAGTGTTCAGAAAAAACCTAGAGCAAGGCTTGTATTAGTTGACTACTTATGGTGATGTCACTGATCTGCCAGGGGGTGCAGAAGACGAGTTTGTGTCACTAGCTAAACCTACCTAACTAAACTCCTATATATATATTTTTTTGAGTTTTATATATTTTTACATTTTTGTAGTTATTTATAGTTTTTTTTATAACAAAATAATAAAACCTAGTGCTCAGAAAAAACCTAGAGCAAGGCTTGTATTAGGCGATCAGTTATGGCGATGTCACTGATCCGCCAGGGGGTGCATCATCAGATGAAGGGTTCTCAGTGCAGGGAAGGGGAGAGCCCATTGCAAATTTTTATTATTTGCACTCTCATAGACGTCAGTCAAGATGCACAACAAGAGTCATAGCACCCTTTAAGGTCGAGAGCGGAGGGTCATTTATTAGGATATCTTTCAAGGTTTCAGAAAGGCCTTGGCGGAATTGACATCGGAGCACTGCATCATTCCACTATGAAGAGACAGACCACCGTCTAAATTCCGAACAGTATTCTTCGACAGGGCACTGTCCCTACTGGAGAGATAACAGATTGGACTCAGCCACTGTAGTGAAATCTAGCTCACCATATATAGGGCCGCAAAGAAGGTCTAAGCAGAAAAGAGTTGAGGGGCAACAGGTCGCACCGAAAAGGCCCAGGTTTGAGGATCTCCTTGCAACAGGGAAATAATGAGATCAACTAGCTGCTCCTAAGTTCCAGAGAGAACAGGTTTAGCCGAAAATATAAATTACAACTCTCCCGAAAAATAATAAAAGACTTACGAAAACCAGAAAAACTATCAGGTAAGTTTGTCTTTGGTTTGACCGGCGTAGCAACTGGAATCACTGCTTGGAGCTGTGTAGCCTCATAGTGTTGAATCCTTTCGGCCAGATCTTGTACCAGCTGAGTCAGACCGATCTGTTTAACTAGGCTGTGCATGGGTTCCATAGTGGAAAGATAATTTTTAAAGGGCTTGATAATATGTAATGGAATCACTAGTTGAACAAATCAGGAATAAGCATACTAATAATCTGCTACCTCAAGTCTGTCACTACTCTGATCAGCAGAGTCTAAGTCTACTCTATTGTATTCACCAGAGCCCACCGCAAGGCGGGTTGGATTTGGCTGCATAGAACCCAGCTTGCATTAACAGAATACGTTGTTGTACAGGAGGTGCAATGCAGGCAATACCAGAACGGAAAACGAGACAGCCAGAGGGTAAACAGCAACAGAGTTCACTACCAGGAGGGAGTGTAAGTTCAAATCAGTAAACAGAAGAATGCCAGGCATTGCAGAGGTCAAAACCAGCCGAGAGCAGAATTTCCAAATCAGTAAGCAAAAGGGTTAATCTAAACACAGAGCTGAGGTCCAGTTCCAAAAATCCAAATAGATCATGTGATACAGGGAGTAGCCGGGACCTTGATGAGAAACTGCATACACAAAGAAAATCACAAGCAACAATGAAAGAACTGACCAGACTTAAAGAGGCTCTGTCACCAGATTTTGCAGCCCCTATCTGCTATTGCAGCAGATAGGCGCTGCAATGTAGATTACAGTAACGTTTTTATTTTTAAAAAACGAGCATTTTTGGCCAAGTTATGACCATTTTTGTAGTTATGCAAATGAGGCTTGCAAAAGTCCAAGTGGGTGTGTTTAAAAGTAAAAGTCCAAGTGGGCGTGTATTGTGTGTGTACATCGGGGCGTTTTTAATACTTTTACTAGCTGGCCGTTCTGATGAGAAGTATCATCCACTTCTCTTCAGAACGCCCAGCTTCTGGCAGTGCAGACAGAGCGTGTTCTCGAGAGATCACGCTGTGTCGTCACTCACAGGTCCTGCATCGTGTCAGACGAGCGGGGACACATCGGCACCAGAGGCTACAGATGATTCTGCAGCAGCATCGGCGTTTGCAGGTAAGTAGCTACATCGACTTACCTGCTAACGCCGATGCTGCTGCAGAATCAACTGAAGCCTCTGGTGCCGATGTGTCCGACACGATGCAGGACCTGTGAGTGACGTCACAGATCTGCACTGCCAGAAGCTGGGCGTTCTGAAGAGAAGTGGATGATATTTCTCGTCAGAGCGCCCAGCTAGTAAAAGTATTAAAAACGCCCCGATGTACGCACATAATACACGCCCACTTGGACTTTTACTTTTAAACACACCCACTTGGACTTTTGCAAGCCTCATTTGCATAACTACGAAAATGGTCATAACTTGGCCAAAAATGCTCGTTTTTAAAAAATAAAAACGTTACTGTAATCTACATTGCAGCGCCTATCTGCTGCAATAGCAGATAGGGGCTGCAAAATCTGGTGACAGAGCCTCTTTAAATACTCCACCCTAGAATCTAATAGCATGAAAACAGAGAAATGGGATTGGCTCTGCAACTCAAAACAGAGCCGCCCAGAAGCTAGGCTAGTAGTCATGACAACCTTAAAGAAACTAACGTTTCCTAACACTCTGTATGGATGTTAGAGTGTGAAATCCTTGTATTCGCTTAAACTCCACTCCTCAGTTTAGCCCTACATAGTGGGTTTCAGAGAACCCTAATTAAAAACAAAAAGCAAAAGATGAAAATGTTTCACTAAACTCATAGAATTAAGACAGTCATCCTGCAGTCCTTCATATCTGATGTTTTTTTTTTACATGATCAAGACTACTTATCCTCAGAAAGCGTTAACACCTTCCCTCTTTGGCCACTTTTGACCTTCCTGACAGAGCCTCATTTTTCAAATTTAAATTTTTCAATTTATGTGGTAATAACTTCAGAATGCTTTTCACTATCCAAGCCATTCTGAGATTGTTTTCTCGTGACACATTGGACTTTATGTTACTGGCAAAATTTGCTCGATACATTCAGTATTTCATTGTAAAAAACACCAAAATGTAGGAAAAAATTGCAAAAATTTGAATTTTTCTAAATTTAAAGGTATCTGCTTGTAAGACAGGCAGTTATACCACACAAAATTGTTGCTAATTAACATCACCCATATGTCTACTTTAGATTGGCATCGTTTTTTGAACATCCTTTTATTTTTCTATGACCTCACAAGGCTTAGAACTTTAGCAGCAATTTCTCACATTTTCAAGAACATTTCATAAGGCTATTTTTTCAGGGACCAGTTCAGTTGTGAAGTGGCTTTGAGGTCCTTATATATTAGAAACCCCCAATAAGTCACCCCATTTTAAAAACTCCACCCCTCAAAGTATTCAAAACAGCATTTAAAACGTTTCTTAACTCTTTGGACGTTTCACATTAATTAAAGCAATGTAGAGGTGAAATGTACACATTTCATTTTTTTTTGCAGAAATTCACTTTTATCCATTTTTTTTGTAACAAAGTTTCACTAGAAAAATGTAACTCAATATTTATTGCCCAGGTTGCGGAGGCCATGTCGCATTTGCAAAGCCCCTGAGGGGACAAAACAATAAAAACGCCCCAAAAGTGACTCCATTTAGGAAACTACACCCCTTGAGGAATTCATCTAGGGTTGTAGTGAGCATTTTGACCCCACAGGTTTTTTTTATAGAATTTATTAGTATTGGGCAGTGAAAATAAAAACAATCCCGTTTCTTTAATATGACGTAGCTTTAGCTCAAAATTTTTCATTTTCTCAACAAATAAAGGAAAAAAAAGAACCACAACATTTATAAAGCAATTTCTCACGAGTACGGCAATACCCCATATGTGGTCATAAACTCCTGTTTGGAGTGCAGATTTTTCTGCCATTGGTTTCTGGTCGCTATGTAGCATTTGCAAAGCCCCCGTGGGACCAAAGCAGTGTAAACCCCCAGAAGTGACCCCATTTTGGAAACTAAACCCCTCAAGGTATTCACCTAGGGGTGTAGTGAGCATGTTAACCCTGCAGGTGTTTTGCATAAATTAGTGTGCACTCAATGTTGCAGAGTGAAAACTGGATTTTTTCCATAGATATGCCAATATGTGGTGCCCAGCTTGTACCACCATAACAAGAAAGCTCTCTAATTATTATGCAGGCTTTCTCAGTTTTAGAAACACCCTACATGTGGCCCTAATCTTTTGCCTGGACATTTGACAGGGCTCAGGAGCGAAAGAGTACCATGTAAAATTGAGGCTTAATTTGGCGATTTACAAAGTATTGGTTCACAATTGCAGAGCTCTGATGTGAAATAATAAAATAAACCCTTGAGAAGTGACCCCATTTTGAAAACTGCACCCCTTAAGGCATTTATTAAGGGGTGTAGTGAGCATTTTCACCATACAGGACTTTTCCATAAATGATGCAAATTAAAAAATTTTATTTTTCTTTTCCCCCTAGATATGCTATTTCAGTGGCAAATATGTCATGCCCAGCTTATGCCACTGGAGACACACACCTCAAAAATTGTTAAAGGGGTTCTCCCAGGTATGGCTATGCCATATATGTGGATATAAACAGCTGTTTGGGCACGCTGTAGGGTTCAGAGGGGAGGGAGCACCATTTGGCTCTTGGAGCATGGATTTGCTTGGTAGTTGTTTTGTTTGAGTATTGCTGGTGTTTCTGTTTATAATATGGGGGCATATGTAAGCTGGGCAGAGTACATCAGGGGCATAGGCAGGTGGTATAATAATTGGGTTAAAAAAACTAGTAAAATAATCTGTAGATGTTTGTTTCGCTGTGGCACAATCCTTTCTGTACAGGCCAGTGTCACACTGATAAATGTCCTTCCATATCCCCATTTTGGTCCACACTCCGCACCTTTGCAGTTTGGAGAATTTTGTTGGGAAGTGTTGTCCTGCTATAATACAAGCACCCTCGCTTCCAGCAGATATGTTTGGGCCCTCCCATTCCTGGTTCCCTAATTTAAGGGACTTGATAATTCACCTCTTGAAACAGAAGAAATGTTCCCCTCGGGCCTGCACAACTGCATATTTTTTTCTTTCCTGGCATATTGGAGGTTTAACTAATTTTATTTTTTCATAGATCTAGTGGTATGAGGGCTGTTTTTTTGTGGGACGAGCTATAGTTTTTATTGGTACCATTTTGGGGTACGTGTGACTTTTTGATAACTTTTTATCCTATTTTTTGGGAGGCAATGTGACCACAAAACTGCAGTTCTGGCATAGTTTTTAGTTTTTTTTTATACAGTGTTCACCATGCGTTATAAACTACATGTTAACTTTATTCTGCGGGTCAGTCCGATTCCGGCGATACCTAACTTTTTTATGTTTTACAACTTTTTGCACAATAAAATTACTTTTCTAAAAAAGAATGTATTTTTTTCTGTCGCCAAGTTGTGAGAACCATAACGGGTTTTTTTGACGCCATTCACCACGTGGATTAAATAACATAATATTTTTATCGTTTAGTTTCCCTTATTTCTCTGTGCACAATGCAAATAAATATATATAATTTTGACTATGTGATTTTTTTTTTTTTTATTTATATAATCTTTCTCTCACTGGTAAAATTAACCTAGCCTAAAAATTGTAGACTGTTCATGTCTTTGACAGTAGGCAAACTTACAAAATCAGCAATGGATCAAATACTTATTTCCTTCACTGTATATATATATATATATATATATATATATATATATATATGTATATGTATCAGGTATGCTATTAGATTAGCATACGTTTTACATAAATACACTATTATGTCATTAAAATCATCTACCATAGTAAACAGTAATCCAAAAATATCCCCGATCACATATATAATTTTTAACACACAAGTTGTTATACTAAATGCCATAATAAGGACAAATGAACAAAGCAACAATAGTATATACTAGTATATATTCTTCTAACATCACCTATGTAAATAAATATACATTTATATGTATGTGTGTGTATATATATATATGTATATATATATATATATATATATATATATATACATGCGTGTGGGTGTGTGTGTGTGATTCTTAGTCCACATTTTTACACTTGTAGGAAACAGTAAGGCTGTGAAAGTATGATTATGAGGGTAGGACTGGCAGTCAAAGGGAGAAGTTAATTTTAATGTGAAAAAAAGAAATGAAGGTAAAAAGATATACATGGACAAAAAAAGACAGTGTAACTCACAGTAAGCAGGTAAAACAAAACTTCAATTAAACAAATGTTATGCATACCTTTATATTAAACATGGTTACAATTAAATACCAACTAAATTTTTGAAGGAAAAGTACAGAAAACTCACCTACTATCATTTGACCTGTAAGATGGCCATTCTGGTTTCTTGCATTCACTGTAACATTCCTGTCTGACTGTAACACCAATGCACTGTCCTGCAATAGAAGAACCAATTTTGTAACAATCCACATTTTTTTTTTAACATATAATAATTTATGCCACATTAATAAGAGAATGGAAAATAACTTCTTCTTAGCTATGCTGGCATCACCTGGTGAGCATTTAGAAACATATAGGTTCTTTCTGTATTTTTTTTATGAGATCGGAAAACCACTTTAAATGGACACTAACTTTTCAAATAACTTATGCTAATCTAATAGTACACCTGATATATATCACTTTGTAATTTACTTACTGTTAAAATGTTGTTATTTTAGCCATAAAAATTCTGTGTGAAATTACGGTCACTCTGTGTCTTCCTTTTTGTAATCTGCTGTCCACCCCTGTTGTCAAGCAACAGCCGTATTTAGTTACTGAGCCGAGGAGACAGACTGCAGGAAGTGGGGGGGTCTCTCTCGCTCTCTCTTCACAGCTTGCCCATAGAAAGGGGAGTGGAGAGCAGGAGGAGGGAGCACGGAGAGAAAGGCACAGACGCTGCCCATAGAAATCTATGGAGAGGGGAGAAGGAGCAGGAGGAGGGAGCAGGAGCAATGAAAGAGACAGAGACACAAATGTTGCTGCCCATAGAAGTCTAGATGTCTATGGAGAAGGGAGGGGGAGCAAAAGGAAGGAGCAGGGAGAGAAAGACATGTACGCTGCCCATAGAGTCTAAGGAGAAGAGAGCCGAAGGATGGAGTAGAGTGAAAGAGATACAGACACGCTGCCCATAGGAATCTATAGAGAGGGGAGGGGAAGCAGGAGGAAGGAGCAGGAGCAGAGTGAGAGAGACACATACGCTTCTGCCTATAGAGGGGGGAGCAGGATGACGGTTCAGGAACAGAGAGCGGAGGCACAGGCACTCTGCCCATAGAAGACTATGAAGAGGGGAGCAGAAGGAGAGACAAAGACAAACTACCCATATAAGTCCATAGAAAGGAGAGGGGAGAGCAGGAGCAGAGAGAAGACACAGGCTGCTGTTAAGATTTCCATCTCACCCCAATGCTGGATTCTAAGCTACTCTGCTCACTATTGCTGTATAATAGCCTCCTTGATGCAGCTTATTTATGTGTATATATATATATATATATATATATATATATATATATATATATATATACAATGCGCTCCAAGATACGAGACAGCACTCCAGAATTTGTGAAAAAATAGGACCACTTTAATGCGACGTTTCAGCCCTACTCCATGGGGCCTTTCTCAAGCTTGATTTCTTGAGAAAGGCCCCATGGAGTAGGGCTGAAACGTCGCATTAAAGTGATCCTATTTTTTCACAAATTCTGGAGTGCTGTCTCATATCTTGGAGCGCATCAGTTGTTTGGGACACCGGTCGAGTGTCCGAACGGGAATTTTTTGCACCCTACACAGAAGGAATGGTGCTGCATTTTCTTTGTTTTATATATATATATATATATATATATATATATATATACATACATATATATATATATATATATATATACATCATAGAGATAGGGGAGCCGTATTCTCCCCTTTAAATGTGTGCTGTGTATGGGAGACATGCTAGAAGTCAGAATCTGCCCACTAGCTCAGAGAAAATAGAATTAGAGATAGAGCCTGCATATGGGAAAAATGCTAAAAAAGAAATGCAACATACAAGTCATATAATGGCCAGAAATAGCGTTATTCCTCATGTACACACATATGATCGCTTATTCTGAAAAGTCACCTGAAATTTTAGGTATGCATTTAGAAAGATTAGATTTTAAAAAAATAGGGTTTAAAGGTCGATATATTAACTTTATTGACAGTTTAATGCTGATTCCTAGACTTTCTAATAGGATGATGATTATGAGCATAAGTTGGAAATTAAATAATAACATTATGGATATCACTCACACGACAGAAAGCAACAACCAAAATGACAATAAAACCCTAATAAATATTTCACACATAGAACGCCTAAAATTTGCCAAGAGGAGTAAAAAAGGATAAATATACAATTATATCATCATCTTATCTTCATCATTATGATCTAAAAAAAATGTATTACAATAGTTTACATGACTTACGGGCTACAATTGATGCATGGACTGTTTTACGTGAAACACTTAATTGTACTGGTTTAATGAAACTTTTAAAGATTGACCAGCGCAAAGAAAAAATACATCAAACCTGAGCATAGCACAGAATAAAGGCTGTGTAGACTGTGTAATGGGGGCCCATTAGTATTAATGATGCTCACACACATTGGAATTAATGTTGGTATGCTGCCTATTTTTCACCACCTCCTCCAGAAACATATCAATATTGATTCATTGGATCCTTGACACCATTAATCTTGTGCTGTGTGACATTGATTACCAATAATCTTTATTTTCAACTTCATTATGTCCATTTAGACTGACTACAAATTGACTATAATAAAGTGGCAGCACTAGAGGCAATAATAATAATTACGATAATTTAGGGACCTGTTTGCATGCTGTTCTACTACCACTGCCAATTACTATAGATACAGAAATCCTTGGAGCTATTTTTACCCTATAAGGCTCGATATGTTTTCTAGTTAATTTGGTGAAAAACGTAACTATAATAGACAATGTCCCTGTGGATATATATAAGATGTAAGAAATGCATAAAAACGAGAACAAACTAAATTACTGAATTAAGCAGGCAAAATAATACAAATAAGAAAGAAAATACTTTATTTGTTATGACTCGCTGGCAAAAAAAGTAAAAATAAAACAAAAATATTTTTCAACTACATAAATACAATGTGAACAGCAAACAAAGCACAAAAAAAGGAAATAACATAATGAGTTGCAGCAACTGGTAAAATCAAAATGGAGAGAAAAAAGAAAAGATGACCTCATGAGTGCCACTCCGCTTATTACAACATATGATTGAGTTTACTCAGCATGTTTAAATTAAAAGCTCCACCTTCTCAGCTTGATATGCATATATTTAAAAATAGAAGAGAACACATGCACTTCATTTTCTCAAGGCTTGAAAAACGCAGTGGCCTGCCCAGGTCCATAGGCGTGAAAAAGCTTGAAGGAAAAAAGGCAAAGCATGGACACTAATGCCTTTCTAATGCCAGTAAGCATAAACTAAAATCTAAAATTGATGGGATATTGTATATATCCGCAAAAAGAAAAATCCATAAATATTTGAAGATGAAGTGCATGTGTTTTCTTCAGTTTTCATGAGTAGCAGTAACTGAGCCCAATCAGGATAGAGCAAAACAAATAAATTAATAATTTTAGGAACAGTTATACAGACACATAGAAAATTAGTACTGAAGATACATAAAACTGAAAAATTGTTGCTAGTGTTGTTGAGTCACAATAGCGCAACATTTATAGTTGAGTTTACTATTGTTATGGCGATATCAATGCTATGAGGCCAATGTACTTTTTTATGTCTTCCAGCTCATAGGTTATACAGTACCTGGATCTTTAAATGATGCATTTATATTGGTGTTTTTCAATCCTGATTTTTAGTTTTTTAGCATGGCTCCTACAAAAAATATTAAATTAGAGCCCAGTGGGCATTCCCTTTTTGTGATATGTGCCACAAAGAATCCCCTCCCTCTGCAGTGATATCACTGTCTCTTTACAGCAAACTGCATAGCGGCACATACTACACATTTTCACGAAGGGGGTCTGTGGACCCACTGGGCCGTACCGCCTTGACGGTATGGCAGCTGGTCAACAGGGTGCAGGTCAATGTCTATAGATCATATAGGGTACCTGTGGCAGCTCGGACAGTAATAAGGCAGGCTTGCCTGGAACTAGGAGGAGGCAGACATCAGGCGTGGTATACAGCACGGCACGACTTTGGCTCAGCACAGTACTCGACCAGGATAGTATGGAATGCAGGGAACATGAACAGAAACACACTAGGAGGCCATCACATAGACAAACTTAGGAAACAGCAACAATGCTCAGGCACCAAAGCAGGGGGCTGGACCCCTCTTATATTCCAAGGTACTCACGGCCTGATGTTCATCAAAGTCCGGTGCGTGCGCTGTCCCTTTAAGAGTGGACACGAGCGTGCGCGTGCACCCTACGGGATCCGACTGAGGTGAGTGGAAGCGAGCACTGGCGTCTTCTGAGGAGGAGGCTGGGTTCAGTGCTTGCCGACTCGTGGCTGCGGCTGTAAAGGATCTGCCAGGCACTACGTCTGGGTATACTCCCAGGATTAATCAGTCGACACCTGAGGCCAGACCTCTGAGACTGACACCTGCTCCCACCAATCAGGGTGGCAGGCTCAGGAGTGGGAGAGCCTATCGCGGCCTGGTCAGTCAGAGTTAGCTCCGCCCCCTGTCCATTTATACCTGCCGTTTTCTCTTCCTCCTTGCTTGTTATTCTTCTTGGATTCCTGGCTCCACTGCTGCCTTGCTCCAGCCTGCTTCTGCCGTGCTTCTGCCTTGCTTCAGTTCCGTTTATTCTGTGTTGCTCTGCCCCTGGCTTGCTTCTGCTCCGTGCTCCCGTTTGTATACTCCACTACTTCCTGATCCTGACTGGCTCATTCACCGCTCCGTTTCCTCGCGGCGTTCCGTGGGCTACTGTATTCCCTTGCGTGTTCCCTGTTTGTACTCCTTGCACTTAGACAGCGTAGGAACCGCCACCAAGTTGTACCCCGTCGCCTAGGGCGGGTCGTTGCAAGTAGGCAGGGACAGGGCGGTGGGTAGATTAGGGCTCACTTGTTCCCTTCACCTCCTTCCTGCCATTACATAATAACAAGCCCTTACCTAGTCTACCATTTCTTCTACGCTGACGCTATCATGGACCCCCTTGAGACCCTGACCCAGCAGATGCAGGGCCTCTCCCTACAGGTCCAGGCCCTGGCTCAGAGGCAATCAGTCTGACGCTGCCTTTGTAGTACCCCTCACCTCACCTTTAGAACCCAACCTCAAGTTACCTGACCGGTTCTCAGGGGACCGTAAGACTTTTCTCTCCTTCCGGGAGAGTTGCAGACTTTATTTCCGCCTAAGACCTCACTCCTCAGGTTCCGAGAACCAGCAGGTGGGTATCATTATATCCCGACTCCAGGAAGGGCCCCAAGAGTGGGCCTTCTCCTTGGCTCCTGACGCCCCTGAACTTTCCTCCGTTGATCGGTTTTTCTCTGCCCTCGGTCTCATTTACGACGAGACTGACAGGACTGCCTTAGCCGAGAGTCAGCTGGTGACCTTACGTCAGGGTAGGAGACCTGTTGAGGAATACTGTTCTGATTTTAGAAAGTGGTGCGTAGCTTCTCGGTGGAACGACCCGGCCCTAAAGTGCCAGTTTAGGTTAGGATTATCTGACGCCCTGAAGGATCTGCTGGTTAGCTACCCCTCTTCTGACTCCCTAGACCAGGTTATGGCCCTAGCAGTACGACTTGACCGACGTCTCAGGGAACGTCAGCTTGAACGTTTCAATGTTTTCCCCTCTGACTGCCCTGCGATTCCCCCCGAGGTCCTGTCTCCTCGCTCTTCCACGGAGGACTCGGAGGTACCTATGCAACTCGGGGCCTCCATGTCCCCTCGACAACGTAGAGAGTTTCGCAGGAAGAATGGTCTCTGCTTCTATTGTGGGGACGACAAGCATCTACTGAACACCTGTCCCAGGCGCAAGAATAAGCAGCCGGAAAACTTCCGCGCCTAAGTGATCATCGGGGAGGTCACTTGGGCGCACAGGTATTTCCCGTTAATACTAAACGCAATAAGATTTTGCTTCCCTTTCAGGTCTCGTTTGCTGGCTGGTCTGCCACTGGCAGTGCCTTCGTGGATTCGGGCTCATCTGCTAATATCATGTCTGTGGAATTTGCTATGTCTCTAAAAATGCCTTTTATTGATTTACCTTATCCTATCCCGGTAGTGGGTATCGACTCCACTCCTCTTGTTAATGGTTATTTTACTCAGCATACTCCTGTTTTTGAACTCCGTGTTGGCTCCATGCATTTGGAGCAGTGCTCTGTACTGGTGATGCAGGGATTATCGTCCGATCTGGTATTAGGTCTTCCCTGGTTGCAGCTGCATAATCCCACGTTTGATTGGAATACTGGGGATCTCACCAAATGGGGTAGTGATTGCCTGATGTCATGTCTTTCGGTTAACTCTATTTCTCCCCGGGAGGAGGTAAACACGCTTCCTGAGTTTGTTCAGGACTTCGCTGATGTGTTTTCTAAGGAGGCCTCCGAGGTGTTGCCCCTCATAGAGATTACGATTGCGCCATCGATTTGGTGCCTGGTGCCAAGCTTCCTAAGGGGAGGATATTTAATCTTTCATGTCCTGAACGTAAAGCTATGAGGGAGTATATCCAAGAATGCCTGGCCAAGGGTTTCATTCGCCCCTCGACTTCTCCTGTAGGTGCTGGCTTCTTCTTCGTCGGGAAGAAGGATGGTGGTCTTAGGCCGTGCATTGATTATCGGAACTTGAATAAGGTCACAGTAAGGAACCAGTATCCCCTTCCTTTGATTCCGGATCTTTTTAATCAGGTTCAGGGGGCCCAATGGTTCTCTAAGTTCGATCTACGGGGGGCATATAACCTTATCCGCATCAAAGAGGGGGATGAGTGGAAAACTGCGTTCAACACGCCCGAAGGTCATTTCGAATACCTAGTCATGCCCTTTGGGTTGTGTAATGCCCCTGCTGTCTTCCAGAATTTTATTAATTAAATTCTGAGAGATTACCTGGGTAATTTTCTTGTAGCGTACCTTGATGACATACTGGTGTTTTCCAAGGACTGGTCCTCGCACGTGGAGCATGTCAGGAAGGTCCTCCAGGTCCTTCGGGAAAATAATCTGTTTGCGAAGACTGAAAAATGTGTGTTTGGGGTACAGGAGATACCATTTTTAGGTCAAATCCTCACTCCTCATGAATTCCGCATGGACCCTGCCAAGGTTCAGGCTGTGGCGGAATGGGTCCAACCTGCCTCCCTGAAGGCGCTACAGTGTTTTTTGGGGTTCGCTAACTATTACAGGAGATTTATTGCCAACTTCTCGGTCGTCGCTAAGCCTCTTACGGACCTCACTCGCAAGGGTGCTGATGTCCTCCATTGGCCCCCTGAGGCCGTCCAGGCTTTTGAGACCCTCAAGAAGTGCTTTATCTCGGTCCCCGTGCTGGTTTAGCCCAACCAAAGGGAGCCATTTATTGTGGAGGTTGACGCGTCCGAGGTGGGAGTGGGGGCCGTCTTGTCCCAGGGTACCAGCTCCCTCACCCATCTCCGCCCCTGTGCTTACTTCTCTAGGAAGTTTTCGCCCACGGAGTGTAACTATGATATTGGCAACCGCGAACTTTTAGCCATTAAATGGGCTTTTGAAGAGTGGCGTCACTTCTTGGAGGGGGCCAGACACCAGGTAACGGTCCTTACTGACCACAAGAATCTGGTTTTCCTAGAATCTGCCCGGAGGCTTAATCCTAGACAAGTTCGTTGGGCACTATTCTTTACCAGATTTAATTTCTTGGTTACCTATAGGGCTGGGTCCAAAAATATTAAGGCTGATGCACTCTTACGTAGTTTCATGGCTAATCCTCCTTCTGAGAAGGATCCTGCTTGTATTTTACCCCCTGGTATAATTGTTTCTGCCACTGATTCTGACTTAGCCTCTGACATCGCGGCTGATCAAGGTTCAGCTCCCGGGAACATCCCTGGGGACAAACTGTTTGTCCCCCTGCAATACCGGCTAAGGGTACTCAGGGAAAACCATGACTCCGCTCTATCTGGTCATCCTGGCATCTTGGGTACCAAACTCCTCATTACCAGAAACTATTGGTGGCCTGGGTTGCCTAAAGACGTTAGGGCTTACGTCGCCGCTTGTGAGGTCTGTGCTAGGTCCCAGACCCCTAGGTCCCGACCTGCGGGCTTACTACGTTCCTTGCCCATTCCCCAGAGACCTTGGACCCATATCTCCATGGATTTTATCACCGATTTGCCTCCATCTCAGGGCAAGTCGGTGGTGTGGGTGGTAGTAGACCGCTTCAGCAAGATGTGCCACTTTGTGCCCCTTAAGAAACTACCTAACGCCAAGACGTTAGCTTCTTTGTTTGTGAAACACATTCTGCGTCTCCATGGGGCCCCAGTCGGGGAGGGGTACAATTTGTTTCCTTATTTTGGAGAGCTTTTTGTAAAAAGTTGGAGATTGATCTATCCTTCTCCTCCGCCTTCCATCCCGAAACTAATGGCCAAACGGAAAGGACTAACCAATCCCTGGAACAATATTTAAGGTGTTTCATTTCTGACTGTCAATTTGATTGGGTCTCATTCCTTCTCCCCGCCGAATTTTCCCTGAATAACCGGGTCAGTAACTCGTCAGGGGTCTCCCCGTTTTTCTGTAATTTCGGGTTTAATCCTAGGTTCTCCTCCGTTTCCCCTGGTTGTTCCAATAATCCCGAGGTAGAGGACGTTCATCGGGAACTGTGCACAGTCTGGGCCCAGGTTCAGAAGAACCTAGAGGCGTCCCAGAGCGTACAAAAGATTCAGGCTGATTGTAGACGTTCTGCTAACCCCCGGTTTGTCGTCGGGGATCTGGTGTGGTTGTCGTCGAGGAACTTGCGCCTTAAGGTCCCGTCCAGGAAGTTTGCTCCCCGATTTATTGGACCTTATAAGGTCATTGAAGTCCTCAACCCTGTATCCTTCCGTCTGGAGCTGCCCCCATCCTTTCGCATACACAACGTCTTCCATGCCTCCCTCCTGAAACGCTGCTCCCCGTCCTGGTCCCCCTCGAGGAAACCTCCTGTACCCGTTCTCACCCCTGAGGGGGTGGAATTCGAGGTGGCCAAGATTGTGGACAGTAGGATGATCCAGGGCTCCCTCCAGTACCTGGTCCATTGGAGAGGATACGGGCCGGAGGAGAGGACTTGGGTACCTGCTCGAGATGTTCACGCTGGGGTATTGATCAGGAGGTTCCACCTTCTCTTCCCCACTAAACCGGGTCCTCTTAGTAAGGGTCCGGTGGCCCCTCATGAAAGGGGGAGTACTGTAAAGGATCTGCCAGGCACTACGTCTGGGTATACTCCCAGGATTAATCAGTCGACACCTGAGGCCAGACCTCTGAGACTGACACCTGCTCCCACCAATCAGGGTGGCAGGCTCAGGAGTGGGAGAGCCTATCGCGGCCTGGTCAGTCATAGTTAGCTCCGCCCCTGTCCATTTATACCTGCCGTTTTCTCTTCCTCCTTGCTTGTTATTCTTCTTGGATTCCTGGCCCCACTGCTGCCTTGCTCCAGCCTGCTTCTGCCGTGCTTCTGCCTTGCTTCAGTTCCGTTTATCCTGCGTTGCTCTGCCCCTGGCTTGCTTCTGCTCCGTGCTCCCGTTTGTATACTCCACTACTTCCTGATCCTGACTGGCTCATTCACCGCTCCGTTTCCTCGCGGCGTTCCGTGGGCTACTGTATTCCCTTGCGTGTTCCCTGTTTGTACTCCTTGCACTTAGACAGCGTAGGGACCGCCGCCAAGTTGTACCCCGTCGCCTAGGGCGGGTCGTTGCAAGTAGGCAGGGACAGGGCGGTGGGTAGATTAGGGCTCACTTGTTCCCTTCACCTCCTTCCTGCCATTACAGCGGCTGTCAGGGGGAGATTAGAGCTGACAGCCCGCAGCCACAGACATGACAGTATCCCCCCTCTTGTGCCCCTTCTTCTTGGGACCAGAGCGAGAGAGAAACTCTTTCAGAAGAGTAGGAGCATTGAGGTTCTCCTCTGGCTCCCAAGACCTCTCTTCAGGACCAAACCCCCTCCAATCCACCAAATAAAAAGTCTTTCCTCTCACTTTTCTGGTGTCCAAGATCTCCTTAACCTCAAAGGTATCTGAAGGGACGCTGGAGGCAGGTCAGATTCTTGTGGTCTGTAAAAATTAGGATCGGATGAGCTACGCCCTCTAGTATATGTCCCCACTCTTCCAGAGCCAATTTGATGGCCAGTAACTCCCGATCCCCAAACGAGTAGTTGCGTTCTGCGGAAGAGAAGAGCTTAGAGAAATATCCACACACCATTGACTTGCACTTGGGACCTCTCTGGAACAGGAGTGCACCAGCACTGACAGAGGATGCAGAAAGACATCCGGATGATGTTGGATAGAGGCTGACGTGAAGGCACTCTTCAGGCTATTGAATGTGGACTCTGCCTCGGGAGTCCACACCTTGGTGTTCATGCCCTTCTTAGTGAGGTTAGAGATTGGAGAATCCAGCGTGAAGTTTGTAATAAACTGTCTGTAAAAATTGGCGAATCTCAAAAAGCGCAGTATGGCGCTAAAGCGTTGAGGGTGTGGCCATTCCAGGACAGACGTTACCTTCTCAGGATCCATCTCAAGGCCTCGATTCGAGACGATGTAGCCCAGGAAGGGTAGAGCATCTCTGTCAAACGCGCACGTCTCCAACTTGGCGTACAGATGATTCTCCCTTAACTGTAGCAGAAATTGACGGACATGTCTCTGATGCGTCATAGGATCTGGAGAAAAAATCAAGATGTCATCAAGATAGACCACAACACAAACACAGAGGAGGTCACGGAAAATGTAATTAACAAATTCCTGGAAGACTGCGAGAGCATTACACAGGCCAAAGTCATTATTAGATACTCATAGTGTCCATCACGGGTGTTAAATCCAGTCTTCCATTCGTCACCCTGGCGAATCCGGACCAGGTTGTAAGCCCCATGCAGGTCTAGTTTAGAAAAAATCTTGGCACCACGTATACGATCAAACAGTTCAGAGATCAGTGGCAACGGATATTTATTTTTCACCGTGATCTGGTTGAGACCACGGTAGTCGATACAAGGACGAAGAGAACTATCCTTCTTTTTGACGAAGAAGAACCCGACGCCTGCCGGGGAGGAAGAGTTTCGTATGAAGCCCCTCTCCAAGTTCTCTTTCACATAGGCAGACATGGACAGAGTCTCTGGCAAGGAGAGAGGATATACCCTACCACGGGGATGGGATGCACAAGGAATCAGTTTGATAGGGCAGTCATACGCCTCCCTCTTGCTGAAGACGTCCGAAAATGAAGCATATCCTGCCAATGACCGAGGCAGAGAAGGCTGAACTGAACGAATCTGCACCAGGCAACGGCTTTGACACTCAGGGCCCCACTGGAGAACCTCCCCAGAATTCCAGTCCAGGACTCGGGCATGCAGTCGGAGCCAAGGCAGGCCGAGCAACACAGGGTTAACAGCTTTGGATAGGACATAGGACGACAGAAGTTCGGAGTGAAGAGCCCCTACTTGGAGCTTCAGCGGCTTGGTCACAGCTATAACTGGGTCTGGCAGAGGTAGTCCATTTACTGAAGCAACTATCAACGGGCTCTTCAGAGGGGTGGTGGGTAATTGAAGACGGTCCACCAGGTCTCTAGGGATAAAATTAGTAGCGGATCCAGAGTCCAGATACGCAGAGACCTGATACGTTCTCTCACCAGACACTATGGTCACAGGTATGGACAATTTAGACGGAAGTCCTCTCTTACCCAAGGTTGTCACTCCAAGCAACCCTAGGCTTTGGGATCTTTGTGGACACAGGCGCACAAGATAGCCACCGAGGCCGCAATAAAGACAGAGTCCAGAAGTGCGTCTGCGTTGTCTCTCCTGGGTGGATAGCTTACACTGGTCCATTATCACAGACTCCTTAGGAGGATCGACATCTGAGGACAGCAGGGGTTGCTGCAAAGTAGGAGCCAGACTAGGAATAACTCCCTCCCGACGAACCTCTTGGAGGCTTTCTCGGATCCGTATATCAATCCGGGCGGACAGAAGGATGAGGTCATCCAGGGTAGATGGCAGATCTCGAGCAGCAAGTTCATCCTTAATTTTAGGAGCCAGTCCATGCCAGAATGCATCCACCAGGGCCTCATTTTTACATAACAGCTCTCCCGCCAGGGTGCGGAAGTGGATGGCGTACTCACTCACGGAGGTGTCTCCTTGGCGTAGGTTAATAAAAGGGGCCGCTGCAGATGAGACCCGACCCGGCTCCTCAAACACCATTCGAAAATTCCGGAGGAAGGCTTGGAAGTCACGGGTCTCTGGTCCTTGTCTCTCCCAGATAGGGTTCGCCCATGCAAGAGCCTTGCCAGTGAGGAGAGAGATGATAAAAGCGACCCTTGTGCCATCAGACGAAATTGTCCTACTATACAGGCTGAAGTGGATTTGGCACGGATTCATAAATCCACGACAGGTAAGTGCATCTCAATCATAGTGGTCAGGAAGTGGTAGAGAAACACGCAGGTCAACATTGCCAAGAGGTGTAGTCTGAGGATCAACACTGCCAGGAGGTGTAGTAGAAGAAGCGGCAGCTTGTTCCTCCTGCCTGTTCCTCCTGCCGACATGGAATGTTCAACGCCTGGAGGAGTTGGTCCTGTCGAGACCGGAGGTCTAGCATATCCGCCCGCATCTCTTGAGACATTGTCATGGTCGTGAATCGACCAGCGGGGTCCATGGCCAGAGCGTCCTGTCCCGAATGGTCTGTGGACCCACTGGGCCGTACCGCCTTGACGGTATGGCAGCTGGCCAACAGGGTGCAGGTCAATGTCTATAGTTCGTATATGGTACCTGTGGCAGCTCGGACAGTAGCAAGGCAGGCTCGGCTGGAACTAGGAGCAGGCAGACATCAGGCGTGGTATACAGCACGGCACAACTTTGGCTCAGCACAGTACTCGACCAGGAATGCAGGGAACAGGAACACACTAGGAGGCCATCACATAGACAAACTTAGGAAACAACAACAACGCTTTGGCATCAAAGCAGGGGGCTGGACCCCTCTTATAGTCCAGGGTACTCACGGCCTGATGTTCATCTCCTGAGGAGGAGGCTGGGGCCAGCGCTTGCCGACTCGTGGCTTCGACTGTCAGGGGGAGATTGGACTTCCATTTGCGCCTGCTTTATGAGCTCCTTCATTACACTAAGGCAGCCACTTCTTGACATTCCTTTCTCACTACTCTGGACTGTAATATCTCCTCAGTCCTTCACTTCCTCCTGCTGTGTGAGATCATTCCCTCGAACACTAAGACAACCCACCTTCCAACCCCCTCTCACCAATCTAGGTTGTAATTTTCCCCCAGTCCTCCCTGTTGCTGAGATGCTCAGTCACTGCATTCTGCAACGATCACATGGGAGAAAAAAAATCATCCCAGGAGGCCGGCAGCACTGATACTAGCCCTGAGAGTATTGACGCATCACTATGGGAACTAGGGGGAGATAAGTATTCACTTTTTCTCCCCTCTTATAATGGGTCCTCAGTTGAAATTCCAACCCAAAGTCCAAATTGCATTTCAGCCGTAATTCCCTGCGTTATCTGTGTCGGATTTGCTGCAGCGTTTTCAGAATATGTGCCTCAGAGACCTGTGTGTCCATCATATGACTGTAAATGGACAGTTTTTAACCCCCAGTATAACGATGTGCCGCATTGACTGCTCAAGCCCATCACTGGTCACAGTGGTGATGTCACCACTGAGACCAGTAGTCAGTATTTTGGTCCAGCGCTCGTCTCTGTAGCAGTGACTTTCAGTACTATTACCACATCCAGCTGATAAAATTTTAAGTCACATTTTGTTTATCTAATATTATTCATGAGGGGCAATATTAATTCGATCTTAGACAGGTGTAGCTATAAGGGTGCAGAGGTAACAGTCACCATGGGACAGACCATGGGACATGGAGGCCCTGTTACCGATTTTGAATTGGGTTCCAGG
Organism: Rhinoderma darwinii; assembly: GCF_050947455.1. NCBI lineage: Eukaryota > Metazoa > Chordata > Amphibia > Anura > Rhinodermatidae > Rhinoderma > Rhinoderma darwinii. The sequence continues at coordinate 79,845,904 of NC_134687.1, forward strand.
AGCTCAAAATATTGCCAAATCAAAGTAATGATCATAAAAAGTGTTTATTTAAGCAGTCCTTTTATATTTTATAAATAGCTTTTTGGAGATGAGTGTAAAGTTTAAATTCAGTCCTAGAATATTACCTTTACAATAAAAAAAACAGCTGTCTTTTTTTGTTACCTTTACTGTATGTGTATATGAGACCCTCTTTTATATTTCATTTAGCCATTAATGAGAAAGATGGAACACTGCATTTTATTTTGCCATATAAGCAAAGCAGTATTCTGAATCAGACCTATTTTCTTGGAATGCAGGCTGCATGAATTATGCAAGAGCATTACATTCTGCCTCAGAAACAAAAGAGCTCTTGGTTGTGTCAACCCAATGCAAATGTAACATGAAATAGAATTCTGAATTGCTGTGCAAATGATAACGTCTGGCTTGAAATCAATGCACAGTGCTGTATTTACTCATTTATAAAGCTCTATTTGAGGAATAAATCTGTGGCTCAGTATGCCTTTTTTGATCATCAACAACTAAAATTTCTCAACATCCTCCTAACCAAAACTTTTGATCTGTTAAACTTTCTTTTTCTTTTTGCTCAGGTTTTCATAATGAAATCCATCTTTTCTGGCATATTGGACATGAAATGATAAGGTCATTGTTCTGGTTTAAAATATAGAACGTTTCTGACTTTCACTATATAAAACCACAACCTGAAGCCATGGCAACATGCAGACATGTAAATGTGATCGGCTGCATTAAAATCCAGAGTACATGTCCAATGCATTCGGAAAGTCTTCAGACACTTTAATTTTTTTCACATTTTGTTATGATGAGGCCTTGTTCTAAAATAAAAAAAAAATAAAACGTTTTTGCCCATCATTCTGCACTCAAACCCCATAGTGACAAAGTGAAAACACAATGTTAGTAATCTTCGAAAATCGATTCAAAAGGAAAAATGAAAATATTGCATTGACATAAGTATGCAGACCCTTTATTCAGTACTTAGTTGAAGACCCTTTGGGAGGGATAACAGCCTCCAGTCTTCTTGGGTATGATGCCATAAGGTTTGCACACCTGGATTTGGGGATTTTCTGCCATTCTCTGCAGATCCCATCAAGCTCTGTCAGGTTGGATGGGGACCATCGGTGGACAGAAATTTTCAGCTCTCTCCAGAGATGTTCGATTGGGTTCAAGTCAGGGCTCTGGCTGGGCCATTCAAGGACATTCACAGAGTTGTCCCAAAGCCACTCCTGTGTTGTCTTGGCTTTGTGCTTAGGGTCATTGTCTTGTTGGAAGGTGAACCTTCGGCCCAGTCTGAGGTTGAGAGCACTCTGGAACAGGCTTTCATTGAGAATATCTCTGTACTTTGCTCCATTCATCGTTCCCTCAACCCTGACCAGTCTCCCTGACCTAGCCGCTGAAAAACACCCCACAGCATTATGCTGCCACCACCATGCTTCACTGTAGGGATGGCATTGGCCAGGTGATGAGCAGTGCCTGTTTTCCTCCAGACATGAAGCTTAGAATTGAGGCCAAAAAGTTCAATCTTGGTTTCATCGGACCACAGAATTTTGATTCTCACAGTCTGAGAGTCCTTTAGGTACATTTTTGCAAACTCCAGGCGGGCTTTCATTTTCCTGAGGAGAGGCTTCTTTCTGGCCACTCTGCCATAAAGACGAAGCAAAAGGCAAAACGCGCGTCAAGGCATGCTTTGCTGTACATCCTCCCTTCCTACCTAGGACTTTACCATCATGGCCAATGGTGTGTTATTAGTTCCCACCATATTTATAGGTCTCTGACATTTATTCTTTGACTTGTGCATAGCTATATACATACATTTTGTCTTATTTTTGTTTTGCTTGGGCATTATTTATTTTCCCTGTGGGCTAGTACATACTAATGACTTGGTGTCACAGACTCTTTACATGTTCATTTGGGTATTGGGTAGACTTTCTAAGGACCATTTGACCTTTTTGCACTTTATTATTGTATTTATATAGATGGTCAGAAAAACCTGTTGGCATGCTAGATATATGGTCTCCTATCATTTATATATCTAATACCCCTAGCCTGATTTCCTTGGTCATTGGTGGGGTTCCGTTTTATTCTTGATTTGTGATTATTATTCTTAGGCCTTGATCACACAGCATTTTTGCAAAGTGCTTTTTAAGGTACAGGTGTTGTTGTTTTTGGTGCGATTCACATCTCAGGAATTGACGTGATGATTATTTTTTTTACACATATTTTTTGTCATATTACATATTGTCCATATATGTTTTAACTGGTATTATCCGCCATGTTCGTATATATGCACTAGGACATGATCCTGGTTTTGGATGTTGAGGTGTTGTAATGGCAGGGGGTAGGGAGACGGACAAGTGAGCCCTAATCTACCCGCCACTCTGTCCCTGCCTACTTGCAACGACCCGCCCTAGGCGACGGGGTACAACTGGGCGGCGGTCCCTGCGCTCAGTAAGTGCACGACAAACACGACAAACATACAAGGAACACAAGCAAGGAAAAGGGGCCGTTGCCCACGGCAACACCGTGAGCAACCATAGTGGTGAACGAGCCGAGTCAAGCCAGGAGTGTGCGAGGTACAAAACGAAAAGCAGAAGAGTAGTCGGTAAGCCAGGGTCGGTATGGAGCAGGATCAAAAATAGCAGGAGCTGTAGCTGGGCCAGGAACCACAAGGAAAGAAACAAAAGCAATAACAAGCACCGAGGGACAGGAAGTGCAGGCTTAAATAGACCGAGGGCGGGAGCTAGCTGAGTCTGGCCAGGTTACGATAGGCTCTCCCACTCCTAAGCCTGCCAGCCTGAATGGTGGAAGCAGGAGTCAGTCTCAGGGATGTATTCTCAGGTGCTGACTGATTGGTTCTGGGAGTTAACCCCGCTGTGCCTGGCAGATCCTTTACAGTACCCCCCCTTTTATGAGGGGCCACCGGACCCTTTCTAAGTGGACCTGGCTTACTGGGGAAACGCAGGTGGAACCTCCTGACCAATACCCCAGCGTGAACATCCCGGGCGGGTACCCAAGTCCTCTCCTCGGGCCTGTATCCTCTCCAATGGACCAGGTACTGGAGGGAGCCTTGGACCATCTTGCTGTCCACAATCCTGGCCACCTCGAATTCCACCCCCTCCGGGGTGAGGATGGGAACAGGAGGTCTCCTCGAGGGAGCCAAGGACGGGGAGCAGCGTTTGAGGAGGGAGGCATGAAACACGTTGTGTATCCGAAAAGATGGGTGTAACTCCAGCCGGAAGGAGACAGGATTGAGGACCTCAATGACCTTATACGGCCCAATAAACCGGGGAGCAAACTTCTTGGACGGAACCTTGAGACGCAAGTTCCTAGACGACAACCACACCAGATCCCCGACCATAAACAGGGGGTTAGCAGAACGTTTTTTATCAGCCTGAGTTTTTTGTACGCTCTGGGACACCTCTAGGTTTTTCTGAACCTGGGCCCAGACTGTGCACAGTTCCCGATGAACGACCTCTACCTCAGGATTGTTGGAACTACCAGGTGAAACGGAGGAGAACCGTGGATTAAACCCGTAATTACAAAAAAAAGGAGAGACCCCTGACGAGTTACTGACCCGGTTATTAAGGGAAAATTCGGCGAGGGGAATGAAAGAGACCCAATCAAATTGACAGTCAGAGACAAAACACCTTAAGTATTGTTCTAGAGACTGATTAGTCCTCTCCGTTTGGCCATTGGTTTCAGGATGGAAGGCAGAGGAGAAGGACAGATCAATCCCCAACTTCATACAGAAGGCTCTCCAAAACAATGAAACAAATTGTACCCCTCTGTCCGAAACAATATTGACAGGGACCCCATGGAGACGCAGGATGTGTTTGACAAACAAGACAAACATACAAGGAACACAAGCAAGGAAAAGGGGCCGTTGCCCACGGCAACACCGTGAGCAACCAGAGTGGTGAACGAGCCGAGTCAAGCCAGGAGTGTGCGAGGTACAAAACGAAAAGCAGAAGAGTAGTCGGTAAGCCAGGGTCGGTATGGAGCAGGATCAAAAATAGCAGGAGCTGTAGCTGGGCCAGGAACCACAAGGAAAGAAACAAAAGCAATAACAAGCACCGAGGGACAGGAAGTGCAGGCTTAAATAGACCGAGGGCGGGAGCTAGCTGAGTCTGGCCAGGTTACGATAGGCTCTCCCACTCCTAAGCCTGCCAGCCTGAATGGTGGAAGCAGGAGTCAGTCTCAGGGATGTATTCTCAGGTGCTGACTGATTGGTTCTGGGAGTTAACCCCGCTGTGCCTGGCAGATCCTTTACAGGTGTACTATTTTTCTGTGTCTTTGGACAATCTGTTTACATCTTGTCCCTCTTGCTCTCCCATACATTTTTATCTGTGCTTTTGATTTTATTGTTATTTGATAATATATATATATAATAAATATATCATTTATATATCTGTTGGGCACTCTATCCTTCTTTTGAGTACATATGTAGGTTTGGCACTCTGCCATAAAGCCCAGATTGGTGAAATGTTGCAGTGATGGTTGAACTTCTGGAAGTTTCTCCCCCCTGCAAACAGGATCTTTGGAGCTCAGCCAGAGTGACCATTGGGTTCTACGTCACCTCTCTTACCATGGCCTTTCTCCCCCGATTACCTAGTTTGTCGCGGTTGTTCCAAACTTCTTCCATTTAAGAATTATGGAGGCCACTGTGCTCTTGGGAACTTTTAGTGCAGCAGAATTTTTTTGCATCCTTCTCCAGATCTGTGCCTCCACACATTCCTGTCTCTGAGCTCTACAGTCAGTTCTTTCTGCCTCATGGCTTGGTTTTTGATCTGATATGCATTGTCAGCTGTGAGACCTTATATAAACAGGACAGGGGTGTGTCTTTCCAAATGATGTTCAATCAAATTAATTTATCACAGGTGGACTACAATCAAGGTGTAGAAACATTTCACAGATGATATAGGGAAATGGGAGGCCACCAGAGCTACATTTCAAGTGTCATAGCAAAGTGTCCATGCAAAATTTTAGTTTTTCATTTTTAATATATTTACAAAAGTTTCTACGATTCTGTTTTCACTGTATTGACTGCAGAAAAATGGGGAAAAAACTTGATTTTTTTTATCTTAGCACAAGGCATCAAGATAACAAAATGTGAAAAAAGTGAAAGGGTACTAAGGCTTTCCAAATGCAATGTATGTTAAATAAATATCAATAATTGTAAAATTAAACATTCAATATAATGTAGAGCATTGGGTTGTCTTCCTTATCTACAGTGATTTCCTTAGCACATACAGTATGTTCTCTAAAATCTGGTATACAACCAATTTGGCTGCCATTACCACACCCACACATGTTTTTATGTAGCTTTCCCAAACACTAAAATGGCAGAATCTTTATAGTTATGCAGAGAATCGTTACTCACATCAATATTGCTACATAACAAGGCAGATTTGCAATTCTGGGGAGAGTGAGCTACTCCTAGCTTGATGTAATGTGGCATTTTGCTAGTCCGAATAGCTGTATACCATTGAGGAGACTTTATAAGAACTTCTTGGGAATTTTGAAATGTGTTCTTCATCAACAGTCGGCTTACAAGTTGGTTTGTCGATGGTACAAAATGCCCTCAGTTCTACATAAACAGTTGTTCTTTATGTTAGTGGTGCTTCCAAGCACCTGGTACCTATTGACATATATGGTGAGAATGTGAGAAGATATTACCCTTTTGGATAGAAGTCCAGCTTCTTTTGTCCCGCATATGAAGTCATTCTGTCCCTCTTATTCCCAATAAAATTTTATTAAACATTTGGCCATCACTCCCTAGAGGAGTATGGCGAAACCCCTTATCACATTATACTGGGCCTCTACTACAGCTCTACACCTCCACCAATCAGTCATTGATCGATAAAAATTTCTCAACTAGCAAGGAACGGAGGAGTTATCGTATTTAGAGTTGCATACTTACCCCAAATTTAAACTTTTATGGCAACCATGATTTCGCTTCTACAAGGATGAATCTTATAAACATCTCTGGGCCATTTTGCCTTCAGCTTAAAGGCTCCTTGTACCATCCTCGAGTCCTCCTCATTCTTGGGTTCATGACCTGATCTAGATTTGTATTAGGTGTGTACTTTGTCTAGAAATTTGTGATGTATTGTTTTTCTTTCCTGGAAATGTAATGATGGTTATTTCTGTTTTTAATTTCTATTTGGCCCTTCTCATTCTCCGAACTTGCTTTTGTGACTTAAGTTCAAGTCGATTCACAAGTTGTAATTTGTATTTTGGAAAACTTAATAAAAAGATATAAAAAAAAAAGAATAGATCTAAACTGGATAAATCATTTAGCCAATCAGAGAGGCCAACAGAATCATCTGACAATTGCTACAATTGCTCTGCCTGTCCGGTGCACATTGTTGGGAATTTCTGTCCATCAGTAGAGCTCTGCCTTCTTGCTCTGCTGCTTAGACTTGGTAGTGTAGATCTTGGTTCTGTTTGCTGGACATTATATACAATAGTGGCAGCATGTATGTAACAGGTTTCTATATCATAGCGAAATATACACTATACACAGTATTTTCAGTGTTTGCTGCAAAGTATGTAAGGAAGAGTAAACAGAGAATCAACATTCTGCAAGTGCATAAATATATTGTTTAACTGGTTTATATGGAGCGAGTTTAAGCTGGCTGCCTGATCGATCTAGTAGGGGAATGTCGGGTGCATGGCAGTCAGTGACTGCCAGGGACCTTAGAGAGAAGACGGAAGTGGTTCTCACGTACACAGTCCACAATAAGCGCCTCTATTGGTCCCAGTGGTCATGTGACTGGTCACATGATCCCCGGGATTATGTCAGGAGGAGGCTAGTTCTGGGTCTAACTAAACCCAGCACAGATTCTTTTTATCTTTGTTCTTTTGCTTTCTCTCTTTACATTTAATTTATCTTTATCATTTTTGGGAGATATCCACCCAAACATAACCTGAAACTGAGTACTAACATAAAATACACATATGTATACTTACCTGAGGCTATTTCGTGCATCTAGGGTTAAACTGGATTGAACACTGTTGACATGAACCTTTGATTGGTTGTGATCTATTCAAATAGGTGACTATTACTACTCTCTGAAGAAGTCACGTGGTGACGAAACGCGTCAGCGTACGGCCATTTTTTCTGGCGTCACACGCCGGGAATTTGTGGACTTACCTGTGGACATTACCTGCTGCATATGTGCGATCCAAATTGCACCGTGTACACCCTGCCGAGACCCATGCGAATTGAGGCTGCTGGTTGATGCACATGTGATTTGCGTAGAGTAAATTCTCTACCCTTTTGGCTCTAATCTGACATTTATTGTAAGCCATAAAAGGAATCTACTGTTGGGACAGACAATCTTTACCATCAGTCGCCATTGTTATTGGGTTCTCTCCAAGCTGCTGGCTACGACACTGACCGTTGGAAAGGCAATACGCCTATAACCAACAGATTGAAACTGCCTACGGAACTTATTGACTATACGCTGATCCATAAGCGGTATCGCGCTTCCGTCGTTGAAAGGTGCTTACTGACAAGGAAAGTCATTCTGCCCAGCCAATCAGCGCCTTTCATAGACGCTTCCTTCAACCCCAGGAGACCTGCGCAGAAGAGATCAGGTCTCCATTGCTGCCGGCCAGGGTGGGAACGGGATTAAGGTGAGTCTGAATAGTTTGTTATTTTATTGTAATAAAAAAGAGTGTGGCTTTATCTATGGGGGTGGCTTTATCTACAAGGGGGGCTTTATCTATGGCGTGGCTTTATCTACAGGGGGCTTTATCTATGGGGGTTTTATCTACAAGGCGGGCTTTATCTATAGGGGGGACTTTCTCTACAAGGGGGGCTTTATCTATGGGGGGCTTTATCTACAGGGGGGCTTTATCTAGAAGGGGGGCTTTATTTACAAGAGGGGCTTTATCTATGGGGATGGCTTTATCTACAGGGGGCTTTATCTATGGGGGGGCTTTATCTACAGGGGGCTTTATCTACAGGGGGGCTTTATCTACAGGAGGTGGCTTTATCTACAGGGGGGCTTTATCTACAGGGGGGGCTTTATCTACAAGGGGGGCTTGAAGACATCTGAGCGGCAAACTGCAGAAATGGTCTGTGACCGGGAGAAGTCATCATAGAGGTCTGGACCGGATGGAGAAAAAGAACTAGAATCTGAGACGTCACCGGTGAGTCACTTAATGTAAATGTTTATTCTGCCTCTAATCAGCACTGTAGTCACTGTATGATCTGCAGTGAGATGATGGGTGGTATGATTATGATACGATTTATTTTTTGTGAAACAGCATCTCCCAGCATATCCTCACCATTGTTCGGGACATGCTGGGAGCTGTAGTTTTGACACCGTACATATCTATACAGCAGTGGTTGCACTAAATTGAGCTGTATAGGTGCCGGTGTTGTATTTATGTACTGAGCTTGGTTCTAATGCTGTATATATGTACTGAGCTTGGTTCTGGTGTTGTGTATAGAACTATATTTCTTGTAAAATGTACAAATGTTTTTATGCTCGAGTTACATAAAAAGAAATGTGGAAAAGAAATGACACATCATTGATTGGTAGAGAAAACAAACACGGCGAGGGGGAAGGAGATGTTGGGAAAGAGGTTGAGGGGGCCAAACTGAATCTTTGCCCTTGGTGCTGGAGAACCTAGCTACGCCTCTGCAATAAGGCTTATTTCTTTATGCATCTTGGCACAATCACCTCATATCTGCAACTGATAAGTTCTCTATGCCCACGTGGTGCACACTAGCTGGGCAGTCCGCCTATCATTCCCCATTGAACGGGACTATCACTAGCTCACTACCTGTCTGATCTATATACGACTTACCTACTTTAAGTTACTATATACAGTATTTGCAATCATATGCAACAACGTTTGTGTACTATATATGTTTACATAGAGATTATGTATGTGAGCTATCTATTAGGGACCCAGCAGGGCCTGTGACGTCTATTTATGTTTGTTTATTATATGTGTTTCTGTGTTGTGTTTACTTTTGTCATTTAGACAGAGGATTGCATTTGGTTCTACCTTTGTCACATTTTAAATAATTTTGTTAATAAAAAATGTTTTGATATTTTTTATAATAACGCTGAGCCTAGTGCTTGCATTACCAGTGGTTACCCTCTGTTTATTCCTCATTCCTCATTCCTCTCCCTCAATCCCCTCCCTTTCTTTCCAAATAAAAGAAAAATATATGGATAGTGGGGCCTCAGAATTGTTTCCTCCGGTGGGATAATGGAACCCCAGTCAGTAGACACTGGGTCTACACGTGATGGTAGATCTAGGGTATCCTTTCCCTATTGCTGAATATTTGTACTTACATTTACAAGGTCTAAACATAGCATTAAAGGGTTATTCCTTTTTCCCACGCAAATTTTATTTTGTGTAAATCATTAAAGTATTAAAAAAAGAAATATTCTGCACCCCTCTACGTTTGCATTACCAGCAAGCAGCGCTGTCATCACCTCGCAGTGCAGTCATCACCTCACAGTGCCAGTTTCCTCTAAGTGTGTGCTCCTGATGCTGCTAACTAAACTTCTAATATCAGCATTGGGCATACAAACACTGCCCACTACTAGTTAGACATGAAAAATTCCACAATATTATCTCTATAATTGTTTATAAAGATAACATTAGCTGGGGCAAATGCAGCGTATTTTCACTGATAAGTGCTCTGCAGTGCTGTGAGTGCAGAGGCAGAGAACGGCTACAGGGCAACTGTGCATTCCCTGGAGCCGAACCATGGAATTACATTGACGAAGGGAGGTGGTCAGGCCAGGAGTTAGTGCGCAGGTGCAAACTTGGCACCCAACAAGCCGGCCAGATTCGCACAGGATGACAGAGGGGGAAGCATCCAAGCACAGCCATCGCTGTTGGACCACGATGGTGGCCTTATCCATAGGTGACAGCTGAGCAACAAAGAAAGTAGCATGGGGTGGCGAGCGATGACTGATTAAAAAAAGCTGTTTCAGAAAATCCAAGGTATTTTGAAAAATGGTAATATTTACAATGTGAATAACATGAGCATTATTCACCGAGATAGGAAGTTCCCTTTAATGATAATAATGAAAATTATCAGCTGTTGGTTCTGATTTTTTAATGATCTGAATCTGCACCAAGAATGACATGTAGAAACAGGATCCTCATGATATAGTTTATCTTATGGGAAATTTGTTCATCAAAAGGAAAATGTACAATTTAGATTCCACATGACATATTGAAAATACAATAGTATTATAGAATCTAAATCATATTCAGTCATGCCTAAGTGTAACAGAAAGTGCAATTTACTCAAATAGTTTTAAGCTGTCAAGCACCCAAGGTTACAAGGCAAAGATGCAAGAAAACATATTGTTAAGTCTTTGAATTCAACATAGGAGATACCTTGTATTTTTCTTAGGTAGTATTTATGGAAATGTAAACAGGAAAAGATCTTGACTAAATTGCATGCCTTTTTTCAAGGGATTTTGAATTCGGACAATGTTACCATTAAATTTTTTTCCACCTGACATAACTGAGACTTTTAATATCTGAAAACGTATTATTATGTTAATCATGATAAAACTGGTATGTATTTCCAAGCTTCAGAATGAACAGTTAGTTATTTCAGTTACCGTACAGCACTTTATTTTACATTTACATGCTTACAATGGTGCAAGTTTGTTCCCAAGGGTATGCACTGCCAAAATGTGTGTAATTTCAGCAGGGCCGGTCTTCGGATAGATGGCGCCCCGTGCAAAATGATCATTCGGCGCCCCACTCCCATCATTAAAAAAAAAAATGCCCCATAAAAAAATTATAATGCCCCTTTAGTATAATACAGTATAATAATAATATTTAATAATATATTACAACCCCTTCAAGGACACAGTATTTTGTCCTCTAATTGTGCCCACAGTATTATTCCCCTTGTAGTACCCCTACACAGTATAATGTCCGCTTTGTGGCCCCCACACAGTATAGTGCCTCCTGTACATTTTGCCATACAGCCTCTCTGTAGAAAGTGCCATAATCACCCACCTCCTCCTTGTAGATTGTGTCATACAGCCCCCCACCTCCCGCTTGTAGACAGTGCCCCCAAATAAAAACAAAAATTGTACTCACCTAGGCCCCGTTCCCACAACGGGATCCTTGCATAGGCTGGCGTGATCCTGCAGCCTAGTACAGAGTTTCCCAACCTTTTCATACTTGAGGCAGCACTGGAAAAATAAAATTTCCTCAGGGCACCCCTACCAAAACTTTTTCGAGAAAGACAGAAAACGGCTAAAAACAAGCACTACTCTCGTAGGGTATGTTCCCACAGTATTTTTTGTAAGGCCATCAATATCATATAATTTCTTGAGAGAGGTCCACACCTGTCTCGCCACTCAGTGTAATGGAGTTAGTTTTATCTCAATTATTGGAGCTCCCCCTTCAAGATACATATGCAGGTCCAACATGCTCACAGCGCCCTGTAGGACACATTCATCTCCAACATAGGTGCCAGTTTAAAACCAAGGTCCTAGGTATCTTAGTTGAGCGGCTACATAATATAAAAAGAAGTTGGGGAGAGCCAGACCACCCAAGTTTTTTAAGTGCTTCAACAGTCCTAGACTATGTTTAACTCGAAACCCTGTCCAGAGGAAAGATACCAGTAAACTATCTAAGAGTTGCAAAAAAGAATCTAGGCATGGGGGTCCAAGCATGTTGGAAAACGTATAATAATTTGGGAAGAACTAACATCCGAACCAGATGGACTCGTCCAGCAAGGGATAGAGGCAGTTTATGGCAAATAATAGTTCTATCTCTGACCCAGCCTATAAGAGTGGTGATATTAAGTCTCATAAAATCAGCAGGCATGGCAGCGACAAAGATACCTAGGTATTTGAATGCGGGGACCACCTTTAGGGGAGGCCCCCAGCCATCAAATCAGAATGTACACCATCTAAAGAGTATACAACAGATTTCCCCCAATTAATATGAAGACCTGAGTAGAGCCCAAACTCACCTATAATTGCCATGGCAGTAGTCAAAGAGGATCCTGTATCCTGTAAAAATAGTATCAACTTATCAGCATATAACGCTAGTTTTGAGACAGTCCGCCAGCAGATGAGCCCCCTTACTTCCTCAGAGGATCTAAGACATATGGCAAGCATCTCAATAGCTAATACAAATTGTGCTGGGGATAGAGGACAGCCCTGACGAGTGCCCCTGAATAAAGAAAAAGTAGTGGAAAGACCCTCATTAGTGAGCACATTTGCTGTGGGTGAGACATACAAAAGTCGCACCCAGTCACAAGACGTGCATCCAAACCCAAACTTTTTCAAACAGGCACAAAGAAATTCCCATTCTGGGCAGTCAAAGGCCTTGGTTGCATCAAATGAGACCAAGGTTTTGTCACCTACTGAGTCGTGTATAATTGAGTTGTGTATATGGACTTTCCTAAGGTTGATAGAGGTGGATTTGGTCGGCATGAAACCTGTTTTATCATCATGTATTATATCTTAAATAACTTTGTTTAGGTGCAGGGCCAGCACTTCGGCCAAAATTTTACAATAAGGGAGATTGGTAGATAGAACTCACATTCTCTACTGTCCTTATCAGGCTTAGGAATGACCACTATATTTGTCTCATATAAGGAGGGAGGGAAACGACCCTTTCAAAGTCCTGCATTATAGGTGTCAAGGAGTTGAGGTATGAGTAATTCTTGGTATCGCGCGTATACATCTGGGGGATGGCCATCATGACCTGGTGATTTCCTGGCGGTAAGAAGGAAAATAGCCAGTGCGATTTCCTCTACAGTGAGAGGGGGATCTAGGGCCTTAACCTGTGCAGATGTAAGGGATGGGTAAGGAAAGGGTTGTAAGTATTTTTTAATGACATTGGGAGGTGCAATAAGGTTTTAAGTATAGAGGTTAGAATAGAATTGTCTAAAGACATCAGAGATGGCGGCCACTGAAGTAGATGTACTCCCGTTAATGTCCCTGAAGGACAATATAGGTGCATAGGCACTTGAGGCACTAGTCATATATGCCAAGAGCTTATTGGATTGATTGCCTAGTTCAAAGAATCTTTGTTTACAAAATAACTGTCATCGTTCAGCTTTGACTTATGGAGTAAATTATAGGATCTCTGCAGAATTCTCCAAGTATTAAAAGTATGTGGGTTTGGGTCAGATACATAACTCTGCTCGGCCTTAAACAATTTATCAGCTGCACACTCCTCAGATTCTCGTGTTTGCCACTTAACAAATGAGACAGAAGATCAGAGACAGTCTTGCAGGTGTGCCTTAGTAGCTTCCAAGGTCAGTAGATAATCAGAAGGGGGGATTAGCAGCAAATAGTGTCATTAACTGATCATTAATTCTGTCTGGCTCTGGGAATTGAGAAAATTGCCAAAATGGGTGAAATCTCAAAATTGTGTGATATAGGGGTAAATTAACATCAATGGCGAGTAACTTGGGTGAGTGGTCAGATATACCTCTCGTGAGGTATTGTTCATCATAGATGTTAAGTACAGCTTGAGGAGAGCAAAAGAGGTTATCAATGCGAGAGAGAGAGAGAGATCGGTGAGTGGGAGAGTAACAGGAATACAGTTGTCTTGAGGATGAAGGTGGTGCCAGGCATCCCTCCATCCAGCCACAGTCCCAACACCGATTCTCCCCCAGGGCTGCCTCACTTAACACACCCTGGTGAATCTGTCCATGGTCAGGTACCATGTTAAAGTTACTTGCACAAATTAGCTGATGATCTGGATAAGCTAGTGAGAAGGCTAGAGCCTGGCTCAAAATGGTCAGGTCAGCAGGTAGCGGAATATAAACAAATAGCAAAACTAAGCGACATGTATCTACTGTGCAGGCTATAAATACATAGCGACGCTCAGGATCTATTTGAACCATAGTAATCGGAAATAGTAGTATATTGCATAGAATGGCAGGAGCTGTGTAACCAATCCCCCCTACGCTTTTTCAAGGAGGGGGTATGTTGTGGTAAATGTTGTGTCGCCAATAAGCACAGAATGTCTGGGGAGTAGTGCTACATAAAAGAGAACACAAGATTCCTCTTTAGAGGGTGGTTCAGCCAACTAACATTCCACCACAAAAGTTTAAGTGGTGGTGTAGCCATAATAATAAAGCAGGTAATGGACAGTTACAGGTCTATATGACCAGCATTAAATAGCATTATCATACTGTATACTTGGAAATACATATAAGCATTGTAAAGCAAATAATACAATTCTGGAACCCTTAGAGTGCAGAGCATCTCTGAAACAAAACAAAAAAAACAAGTCCAAAAACAGTCCCAGTTCCCCCCAACAACCATCACCCACCCCACATATACTATACTCCAGCAAGCAGGAACAAATCTTAAGGAGCACGGGCAGAGAAGCCCATCCAGCCAGGTAGAGGCTTCAGCAAGAGACTCAAAGAAGTGGGTCTTACCCCCTCCACTGCACACGCTGTCGGGCAGGGAAGTCCATAGAGTAGTTGAGGTCAGCTTCTCTCATCCTCTTCTTGACCATGGTAAAGGAGGCCCTTTTCTTTTTGTAGTTCGACTGAAAAATCAGGAAAAAAGGGTATGTGTGCGTCATCCATTTTGATCTCTCCCTTGCTGCGTGCCATAGCCAGGATCTTGTCTCGGTCCTTGCAGTGAAGAAACCTCATAAGGAAGGCCCAAGGAGGCGCTCCAGGAGGTAGCAGCCCTTTGGGCTTCCAACACGAAGGCAAGGGAGTAGGCACTTCGCCAAATAATTCACGCTGCCAGCTTTCAGTAAATTTCTCCGGGTGCTGCCCCTCCACTCTCTCAGGATGCCCGACCACCGGCACATTGTTTTTGCAGAGGTGGTTGTCAAGGTCATCCGCCTTGGTCTTCCAGGAGGTCACTGCCGCCGTCAGGTTGTCCACTCTTGTAAGCGGCGGGAGCTTGTCTTATACATTCGAGATTCACGCCTCCACTTCCAAGGTGCGCTCTCGCAGGGCCTGAACATCATGCCAGAGGAGACCGAGATCAACCCAAACCTCCTCAATCTTGCCAGTAAGTGTTGCTTGACAGGAGGTAATGGCATCTAGAAGCGTGATAGACAGTTGTTGAAGTATAATGGCCGATGGCGGTGCAGACAAGTTTGGATCTGTCTGTGCATCCGAGTGAGCAGCTATAAATGCGTGGCCGGCGCCATCTTTCCCAGATTTGCACGCAAATTTTTCCAAAGTTTTGTCGGTGTAACAGGATCAATTTTCCCCATTTTAAAGTTCTCATGTAGATTAAGTCAGGTGTAGAGTTCGTCAGGTGTAGGTTTTCAGTCATACAGCAGGAGATTGAATATCAGAATGGACAAACAGATTGAGTGATAGACGGAGCTCAACAGAGAGACGCCTGCTCACATAGTCAGTCAGGCCACTCCCATGATGATGATCATGGCCGCCATCAGGGTAGTACTGCTGGTACACCTGTCAGGGGCCTGGCAACAAGGATGAACAGAAGGGGCCCGTCCGCCACTTTAAACATTTCATTGAGGGCCCCAGCGTTAGTTATTTGGAGAAAGGAACGGACCCTGCAACATAACGGGCCATTCTTTACTCTGAAGTAACTTACGCTGGGGTCCTGAGATGAAGATGCTGCCTGAGCAGGAAACAGAAGCTCTGTGTCACGTGTGGAGGGAGCCGCCCACAAGACAGGGAGGACGGAGGAAGAAGAGCTGGAGAGGAGGAGTGCCATGCAGCTCCCCCCTCCTGCCTGCAACTTGCAACTGCTGAGGACGATTCCTCCAGGACAGGTAAGAGGGAGCTGTAATGTTATGAGTGGGGGATTCTTTAGAAATCGTTTTTGTGGGGGAGGGGGAACGTAACTGTAAATTACACTACCGTTCAAAAGTTTAGGGTCACTTAGAAATTTCCTTATTTTTGAAAGAAAAGCACAGTTTTTTTCAATAAAGATAACATTAAATTAATCAGAAATACACTCTATACAGTGTTAATGTGCTAAATGACTATTCTAGCTGCAAACGTCTGGTTTTTAATGCAATATCTACATAGGTGTATAGAGGTCCATTTCCAGCAACCATTACTCCAGTGTTCTAATGGTACATTGTGTTTGCTAACTGTGTTAGAAGGCTAATGGATGATTAGAAAACACTTGAAAACCCTTGTGCAATTATGTTAGCACCGCTGTAAACAGTTTTGCTGTTTAGAGGAGCTATAAAACTGACCTTCCTTTGAGCTAGTTGAGAATCTGGAGCATTACATTTGTGGGTTCGATTAAACTCTCAAAATGGCTAGAAAAAGAGAACTTTCATGTGAAACTGGACAGTCTATTCTTGTTCTTAGAAATTAAGGCTATTCCATGTGAGAAATTGCCAAGAAACTGAAGATTTCATACAACGGTGTGTACTACTCCCTTCAGAGGATAGCACAAACAGGCTAGAGTAGAAAGAGAAGTGGGAGGCCCCGCTGCACAACTGAGCAAAACACCAGTGTCAATGTCTACAGTGAAGTGGCGACTCCAGGATGCTGGCCTTCAGGGCAGAGTGGCAAAGAAAAAGCCATATCTGAGACTGGCTAATAAAAGGAGAATATTAATATGGGCAAAAGCACACAGACATTGGGCAGAGGAAGATTGGTAAAAAGTGTTATGGACAGACGAATCGTTTGTGGTGTTTGGATCACACAGAAGAACATTTGTGAGACACAGAACAACTGAAAAGGTGCTGGAAGAGTGCCTGACGCCATCTGTCAAGCATGGTGGAGGTAATGTGATGGTCTGGGGTTGCTTTGGTGCTGGTAAAGTGGGAGATTTGTACAAGGTAAAAGGGATTTTGGATAAGGAAGGCTATCGCTCCATTTTGCAACGCCATGCCATACCGTGTGGACAGCGCTTGATTGGAGCCAATTTCATCCTACAACAGGACAATGACCCAAAGCACACCTCCAAATTATGCAAGAACTATTTAGGGAAGAAGCAGGCAGCTGGTATTCTATCTGTAATGGAGTGGCCAGCGCAGTCACAAGATCTCAACCCCATAGAACTGTTGTGGGAGCCCATCAAGCCAATCCAACTTGTGGGAGGGACTTCTGGAAGCATGGGGTGAAATTTCTCCCGATTACCTAAGCAAATTAACAGCTAGAATGCCAAAGGTCTGCAATGCTGTAATTGCTGCAAATGGAGCATTCTTTGACGAAAGCAAAGTTTGAAAGAGAAAATTATTATTTCAAATTAAAATCATTATTGCTAACCTTGTCAATGTCTTGACTATATTTTCTAGTCATTTTGCAACTCATTTGATATATATATAAGTGTGAGTTTTCATGGAAAACACAAAATTGTCTGGG
Organism: Rhinoderma darwinii; assembly: GCF_050947455.1. Classification (NCBI taxonomy): domain Eukaryota; kingdom Metazoa; phylum Chordata; class Amphibia; order Anura; family Rhinodermatidae; genus Rhinoderma; species Rhinoderma darwinii. Next base: position 79,863,218 of record NC_134687.1, read on the forward strand.
TGACCCCAAACTTTTGAACGGTAGTGTATATATGAGGGGGAGGGGGTTTTGTGTCAAATGCTATATGTGGGGGAGAGTGGAACATGGTTGTGAATGCTATGTGTGGGGGAGGGCATTTTGTGTAGAACGTTTATGTGGGGGAGGGTAGGACTTGGCTGTGAATGCTATATGTGGGAGAGGGGATTTTCTGTATAATGCTATATGTGGGAGATGGTGGGACTTGGCTTTGAATGCTATGTGTGGGGGAGAGGGGATTTTGTATAAAACGTTTTTGTGGGGAGGGTGTAACTTGGCTGTGAATGTTATGTGTGGGAGAAGGGATTCATTATTAATTTTTCTTGGGGGAGGGGGAACTTAACTGTTAGGCTGAGTTCACATCGGACAGATACGCTGCGTAAAAGTACGCAGCGTATCCGCCCTGTGGGCCGCAGGGAATTCCGACCAAAAATCCACACCAAACTGTGGTGCAGTTTTGTCCGCTGCGTAAACTGCAGCATTTAGCCGGCCTGCCAGCAGTCACATGGGATGAAACGTCATCTCAGGAGGCCTCACTGGAGGAAGAAACCCAGACTCCTGTGTAACTATAAGTTTTTTTTTTTTTTTTATGAGTTGCAATTTTTTAATTCAATGGAGAAGACCCGCAACAAATAAGTGATTCCGCAAACACAATTGACATGCTGCGGAATAAAATTATGCACCGCAAGTCAATTTCTGAGCGTTTTTACAGCTCAGTATTTCCGCAGCGTGTGGATGAGATTTTTTCTATCTCATCCACTCTGCTTATACTATATTTGCTGCGGATATTTTGTAAAGAATTCCGTTGCGGAAAAACTGCACTATCTACGCTATGTTTGAACTGACCCTAAGGTCTAATTCACACGACCGTGTTTGGTCCGTGATATACGGACCGTTATGTACGATGCCAGGTGTCTTTCCCTCCCCTGTCCTGTGCTGAAAACATGATTACAGTACATGACAGTTTTCCCGCAGTGAGGCTGGGACTCCTGGCATTATACATAACTATGATGCTAGGAGCCCGGTTCCCTGCATGGTGTTCGGTCTGGGAAATGCGGCCGATATCATGTTCGACATATCAGGGGATTCTGTTTAAAGGCTATGTAAACCGTTGAAAACGTTTTTTTTAAATAAAAAGAGGATGAGATTTTGTAAATCTCATGTCCACGCTGCGGGAAAAAAACGCAGCATAAACGTTAATAAATTGACCTGCGGTTAAATCATGTAAATTTATGCTGCATTTTTGTTGCTATTCTGCTGCGGGTTTTCCCCTTTGAATTCATTGGGGACGCAAAACCCGCAACAGAAAGCCAAGTGTTGCGACGGTTGTGGCGTAATCGCAGCGTTTACTCTGCAAAAATTGCAACTCTGGAAAAAAGAAAAATCATACTAACCCAGAATTACCAAGAAGGCCGTCCTTCTTCCTGCAGTACGGCCTCCTGGGATGACCTTACATCCCATGTGACCGCTGCAGCCAATCAAAGGCTGCAGCGTCACATGGCCTGCAACGTCATCCAGGGAGGCCGAGCGTATGTTAGAGGAGGGGGTAAGTATGAGCGTTTTGCGCAGAGGAATTTCTGTCCGATAAACCGCACCGCAACGTGGTGTGATTTTTCGGACGAAATGCCCTGCGGGTTCCAGGTCGGACATGGTGCTTGATATTTATGCAGCGTATCCGACCCGTGGGAACCCAGCCTAACAGCTCAATCCTGGGTGCCAGAGACACGCAGGATCCGCTTTCAATGAACCCATCAGTCCCGTTGACCTGACGGATTTAGGTTTCAGCGCACGATACAGCTGCTCTGTATACAGGATATAAAGCAGTTGTATCTCAAAAAGTAAAAATTATTTTGAATAAAATGTAATTGCAAAGTTGCACAAAACACACTGATACACATTTCTATTAAAAAAAGTTTTCAAAGGTGTAGCGGCTGTAGCCTTTAAATAATTTTTGTTGGGAGGGGGGATTTGACTGTAAAGGCCATGTGTGTTGGAGCTTATTTAGCATATATTCACAAGTTACAGCCATATTGCGTTTTTGTTTTTTTTGCAGAGATATTCGCAAAACAATGGCAAATGACATGGTTATAAGCAATTTTACAAAAACCGTTGCAAAAAACGTGATTTGACCGACGTGTGAAGAGACCCTTGTAGTTCATTTGTGTAGGGTAGGGGGGCTTTGCTGTAGATGTTATGCAGGGGCGTAGCTAGGGGGGGGGCAAGCGGGGCATGTGCCCCGGGCACAGTTCAGAGGGGGGCGCCAGCGCCACCTCCTCCTGCACTATAATTGTACCTGTGTCGCAAGGACACAGGTACAATTAGAAGCAATGAATGACCGGGCACGTTCCGTGCCCGGCCATTCAGCGCCTTTCCACGAATGAAGCGACTGGTATCTTTTGTACCAGTGACGCTTCCGTCGATGAAAGGCGCTGACTGACTGACAGGGAAAGTCATCCTGCCCAGCCAATCATTGCCTTTCATAGACGCTGTGTTCAACCCCCTGGAGACCTGCGCAGAAGAGAGCAGGTCTCCATGGCTGCCGGACGGCGTGGGAGCGGGAATAAGGTGAGTTTGAATTTTTTTTTTTTTTAAATTGTAATAGAAGTGTGGCTGTATCTGCGGGGGGGACTTTGTCTACACGGGGGACTTTATCTACGGGGGGTGTCTATCTACAGGGGGACTATATCTACAGGGCTGGGCTATATACAGGGGGACTATATCTACAGGGCTGTGCTATATACAGGGGGACTATATCTGCTGGGCTATATACAGGGGGACTATATCTACAGGGGGGCTATATACAGGGGGACTATATCTACAGGGGGGCTATATACAGGGGGACTATATCTACAGGGCTGGGCTATATACAGGGGGACTATATCTGCTGGGCTATATACAGGGGGACTATATCTACAGGGGGGCTATATACAGGGGGTCTATATCTTCAGGGGGCTATATACAGGGGGACTATATCTACAGGGCTGGGCTATATACAGGGGGACTATATCTGCTGGGATATCTACAGGGGGCTATATACAGGGGGACTATATCTACAGGGGGGCTATATACAGGGGGACTATATCTACAGGGGGGCTATATACAGGGGGACTATATCTGCTGGGCTATATACAGGGGGACTATATCTACAGGGGGGCTATATACAGGGGGACTATATCTGCAGGGGGGCTATATACAGGGGGACTATATCTACAGGGCTGGGCTATATACAGGGGGACTATATCTGCTGGGCTATATACAGGGGGACTATATCTACAGGGGGGCTATATACAGGGGGACTATATCTACAGGGGGGCTATATGCTGGAGTGGGCTGTCTATAGATCACCATATACAGGGGTGAGCTATATAGTATATAGCCCCCTGTAGATATAGCCCACCCCTGTATATGGTGCTCCATAGATAGCCCCCCCTGTAGATATAGTCGCCCTGTATATAGCCCAGCCCTGTAGATATAGCCCCCTGTAGATATATTCCCCCTGTAGATATATTCCCCCTGTAGATATATTCCCCCTGTAGGTATATTCCCCCTGTATATAGCCCACCCCTGTATATAGCCCACCCCTGTAGATATAGCCCCCCTGTGTATAGCCCACCCCTGTATATAGCCCCCCTCTGTAGATATAGCCCACCCCTGTAGATATAGCCCCCCTGTGTATATCCCAGCCCTGTGTATAGCCCAGCCCTGTAGATATAGCCCAGCCCTGTAGATATAGCCCAGCCCTGTACATATAGCCCAGCCCTGTAGATATGGTCCCCCTGTAGATATGGTCCCCCTGTAGATATGGTCCCCCTGTAGATAGCCCACCCCTGTAGATAGCCCACCCCTGTAGATATAGTCCCCCTGTAGATATAGTCCCCCTGTAGATATAGCCCACCCCTGTATATAGTCCCCCTGTATATATAGCCCACCCCTGTATATAGTATCCCACAAATAGCTCCCCCTATAGTGCTCCACAGAAAGCCCACCCCTGTATATAGCCCCCTTGTACATATAGTCACCCCTGTATATAGTGCTCCACAGATAGCACACCCTTGTATATAATATATACAGGGGTGGGCTATCTGTGGAGCACTATATACAGGGGTGGACTATCTAGTGGAGCACTATATACAGGGGTGGACTATATGTACAAGGGAGGGCTATATACAGGGTTGGGCTATCTGTGAAACACTATATACAGGGGTGGACTATATGTGAAGCACTATATACAGGGGTGGGCTATATCTACAGGGGGGCTACATACATGGTTGGGCTATCTGTAGAGCTCTGTATACAGGGGTGGGCTATATCTACAGGGGGCTATACACAGGGGTGGGCTATCTGTAGAGCACTATAGGGGGAGTTATTTGTGGGACACTATATACAGGGGTGGGCTATATGGGGGCACTATCTACAGGGGCTCTATGGCAGGCACTATCTACAGGGGGCTCTATGGCAGGCACTATCTAAAGGGGGCTCTATGGCAGGCACTATCTACAAGGGGCACAGTGTGTGTGTGGGACATGGTGTATGGTGCTATTATAATTAGAGGTGCAGGGTATGGTGCTATTATAATTAGAGGTGCAGTGTATGGCACTATTATATTTAGGGGCGTAGTGTGTGGTATAATGATAACTTTATATTTATTTATAGGTGCAGAAATGTTGGAAAAGTGAGAAGCTGAAGACATCTGAGCGGCAAACTGCAGAAATGGACCGGGAGAAGTCATCATAGAGGTCTGGACCAAATGGAGAAAAATAACTAGAATCTGAGACGTCACCGGTGAGTCACTTAATGTAAATGTTCACTCTGCCTCTAATCAGCACTGTAGTCACTGTATGATCTGCAGCGAGATGATGGGTGGTATGATAGGATTTATTTTTTGTGAAACGGCATCTCCCAGCATATCCTTACCATTGTTCGGGCTATGCTGGGAGCTGTAGTTTTACGCCGTACAAACCTATACGGCAGGGGTTGCACTAAATTGAGCTGTATTTGTGCTGGTGTTGTATTTATGTACCGAGCTTGGTTCTGGTGTTGTGTATAGAACCATATTGCTTGTGAAATGTACAAATAATTTTATGCTCGCGTTACATAAAAAGAAATGACACGTCGATTGGTAGAGAAAACAAATACGGCGAGGGGGAATGAGATGTCGGGAAAGAGGTTGGTGGTGGTGGGGGGGGGGCACCAAACTGAATCTTTGCCCCGGGTGCTGGAGAACCTAGCTACGCCTCTGTGTTATGCGAGGGAAAAGTTTAGTTATAGTTTTTGTGCGGGGGAGGGTATATTCACATATAGAATTGAGGCGCAGTTAAAAAAAATGCATCAAAACCGCGCAGTCAACTGCGCTATTGATTCCCTCCAAACAACGGAAAGCTTATCGAATGGAGACAAACGGAAACCATTTGCAACTGATGCGTTACCATTTGTAGCGTCCATGGCCACAGGCCGTCGGGTTTACTCACCTCCCGATGCCCGCAGCCATGGATCTGTGAGCACTGGTCCCCATCTCCTTCCTAGGAGACGCCAGTGCTCACTTCCACTCCAGTCCGCCGTGTCCCATAGGGAGCGCGCACACTCGTGCTCGCTCCTAAAGGGCCAGCTTGCGCACATGAAAACAATTATCATCATCAATCCACATGATTTCCTGGCCTATAAGAAGGCCCCAGCCCTTCTGATCCTTGCCTGAGCTTTGTTAGTTTATCCCAAGTCTGTCTTTGCAAATGGTCCCTTAGTGTTTTCCGTTCCAGTTGCTACCTGTGCCCTGTTACCTGTTTCTGTATATCTTACTGTGTACTTGTTCCTGTGCCTACCAGTGCTGGAGTCGTGTCCTACTGCACCTGCTGTCATTTGCCACATCCAGTGTCTTCTGCCACATCCTGTGTCTTCTGTCACGTCCAGTGTCTTCTGCCACGTCCAGTGTCTTCTGCCACGAATTGTGTCTTCTGCCACATCCAGTGTCTTCTGCCATGTCCAATGTCTTCTGCCACACCTTGTACTGCCCGCCACGTCTGGCGCAACCTGCTGCACCAACCTCCATCCGTGCTAAAGTCACAGCCACCATCTGGACTAGTTCAGGTACCCGTGTGTTACGAACTGCCATTAAAATTATGTATAGACTGAGACCTGGTCAGCTGCCAATCCGCTATGGCGGAGCGGCCTAGTGGGTCCACATACCTTGTGACCGTGACAGTACGCTCAGGCCATGGAACCCGCTGGCCAGCCCAAGACCGCAGTCCAGAAGATACAGATGGAGATGCATGACCTACGCACACGTCAGGATCAACACCTTTAGGCCGAAAATTCTATCTTGGTACATATGGATCTACTCACTGTTCCACCTCCAGTTATTCCTCCTGAGGCTGTTGCTGCACCACTGCCCGCTGCTCCTCCTGTTTGTTCTGGATCCACAGTTCCTCTGCCTCTTTCTCCTTGCTATGATGGTGATCCCAGAGCATGTAGAGGATTTATTAACCAATGCATGGTTCATTTTAGGCTACGGACTCATCTCTTCCTCTCCGAGGAGGCCAAAGTGGCATTTATCATCTCCCTTTTTGCTGGCACGGCCCTCGCATGGGCGAACCCAATCTTGGAGCAACAAGGACCTGTATCCTTGGACTTAGCCTAGTTCCTGCAGTCCTTTCATGCCGTGTTCGAGGAGCCGGGCCGAACATCCTCTGCCGCAGCCACTCTGTTGACCCTCAAGCAAGAGGGTTCCACAGTACGGGATTATCCTATCTCCTTCCGTACCCTGGCAGCCAAGCTGGCATGAAACAATGAGGCACTGGTGGAGTCCTTCTGGCACGGACTGTTCTCTCACATCAAGGACGAACTGGCGGCCCGCGACCTTCCTTCTACCTTGGATGCCCTCATCCTGTTAGCCACTCGAGTTGATATGAGAATCCGGGAGCGCACTCAAGAGCTTCGACAGGAGAGCCAGGTCCACAGACCAGCACCCTCAGTCCAGAGACCTCTATTGCCTTCCCCTAGTGCGCTACCTGAAGAACCGATGCAGGTAGACAGAGTCCGGTTGTCTGAACAGGAGAAGCAGCGCAGACGCTCCTCTAGACTATGTATGTATTGTGGCCTTCAGGGTCATTTTGTGTGACAATGCCCACAGAAACCGGGAAACTCCAGTACCTAGGGTGGGTTGGAGAGGCAACTCTAGGTGGGATGTCTCCAAACGTTAAAATCTCTTCCAAATTCTCGATTCCTGCGGCCATCATCTCCGGAGAGATGTCACATCCCTCCTCCGCCTATCTTGACTATGGAGCAGCTGCTAATTTCATCCAGCAGGATCTAGCGGAACGTTTACATCTACCCACAGTTCTTCTGGAGAGACCCCTGGATGTTGCTTCTGTGAATGGTCTACTATTGCCCGATCTGATTGTGTTTATCATGGAGCTGTTGACACTACGGGTCGGAGCTCTTCACTCGGAGCAGATCGCCTTCCTTGTACTACCTAAGGCTATCAATCCTATCCTGCTGGGTCTGCCATGGCTTCGCCTAAACGCCCCGGTTCTTGACTGGATTTCCGGAGAAATTCTTCAATGGGGTTCCAGATGCCATAGCCATTGCCCGTCACAAGTCCGTCCTGTTATGCCCCCTCTGCCTCAGTCACTCTCCGATCTACCATCTCAGTATGCCAGTTTTGCGGATGTCTTCTGCAAGCGAAAGGCTGAGACGTTGCCTCCACATTACAATTATGACTGTCCCATTGAACTGGTTCCAAATGCTTCTCATCCCCATGGACGGTTATATCCTCTCTCCTTGCCAGAGACTTTATCTATGTCAGCCTATATCAAGGAGAATTTGGAGAGGGGTTTTATACGAAAATCTTCCTCTTCGTTAAGAAGAGAAACGGATCTCTTTGACCCGGCATTGACTACCGTGGTCTCAACCAGATCACGGTCAAGAACAAATACCTGTTGCCACTTATTTCCAAGCTGTTTGATCACATACGAGGAGCCAACATTATTTCTAAGTTAGACCTGCGGGGGGGGGCTAATAACCTAATCCGGATTCGCCGGGGTGACGAATGGAAGATGGCATTTAACACCCGTGATGGGCACTATGAATACATAGTGATGCCCTTCGGATTGTGTAATGCTCCCGCAGTGTTTCAGGAATTTGTCAATGATATTTTCCGAGATCTCCTCTATATGTGTGTTGTAGTTTATCTCGATGATACTTTGAGTTTCTCCCCAGATCTGATGACCCATCGGAGGCATGTCCGCCAGGTTCTTCTGCGACTAAGAAAGAATCGCAGGAGCTCCAAAGGAAAGGCAGTAGTATGTGGCTATTACTCGAGACTTTTTTCTTCTGCAGAGCGCAATTACTCTATTGGAGATCGAGAGTTACTGGCCATCAAATTGGCTCTGGAGGAGTGGAGACATCTAAAAAATTCCTCTCTCACTCTGGTCCCAAGGAGAGGGGGCGTAAGACAGGGGGATACATTAGCGTCCATGGCCACGGGCCGTCAGGTTTACTCACCCCCCGACGCCTGCAGCCATGAATCTGTGAGCGCTGATCCGCATCTCCTTCCTAGGAGACCCCAGCGCTTACTTCCACTCCGGTCCGCCGTGTCCCATAGGGTGCACGCGCACGCTCGTGCTCGCTCCTAAAGGGCCAGCTCGCGCACATGAAAACAATCATCATCATCAATCCACATGATTTCCTGGCATACAAGAAGGCCACAGCCCTTCTGATCCTTGCCTGAGCGTTGTTAGTTTATACCAAGTCTGTCTTGCAAATGGTCCCTTAGTGTTTCCCGTTCCAGTTGTTACCCGTGCCCTGTTACCTGTTCTTGTATCCCGTGCTGTGTTCTTGTTCCTGTGCCTACTAGTGCTGGAGTCGTGTCCTACTGCACCTGCTGTCGTTTTCCACATCCAGTGTCTTCTGCCATGTTTGTCCTGTGTCTTCTGCCACGTCCAGTGTCTTCTGCCACGTACAGTGTCTTCTGCCACGTCCTATATCTTCTGCCACAACCAGTGTCTTCTGCCACGTACAGTGTCTTCTGCCACATCTTGTATTGCCCGCCATGTCTGGCGCAACCTGCTGCACCGACCTCCATTCGTGCTGAAGCCACAGCCACCATCTGGACTAGTTCAGGTACCCCGTGTGTTACAAACTGCCATTAAACTTTTGTATAGACTGAGACCTGGTCTGCTGCACCGACCTCCATCCGTGCTGAAGCCACAGCCACCATCTGGACTAGTTCAGGTACCCGTGTGTTACGAACTGCCATTAAACTTTTGTATAGACTGAGACCTGGTCATCTGCCTCTCCGCTACGGCGGAGCGGCCTAGTGGGTCCACATACCCTGTGAACGTGACACCATTGAAATCAATGGTAATGCAAATGGAATGCTATGGTTTCCGATTGTTTCAGTTTGGTTTCCATTCATGGGTTCCCCTATAGGAAAAGTCAGATGGAACCCATGAACGTAGTCCCGACGCAGATGTGAACGAAGCCTGACATATATGGACATAAGGAACAGCCCCAGAGTCCCTGGGCAGAGCGCTAGTAGAAGATCTTCCCGGGGACTCCAGCCCTGGGAAAGCTCCACTCCCCGGGCAACATATCCCACTATATGCCATACAGTCGGATACGTTTTGGCTAAATTGAACAAAATCCAGGGCATTAACCGGTCACTGCCTTCTCCATGGTTTTGTTCACTGCAATTGACATCAGCACCAAAATCGGTTAACGCGTATAATGTACAAACATGAGTGCCACACTTTCCGTTGTCCACCCCTAGTATTGGAGGGGGCCCAGACATCCTAGCTGTATGGGACCCAGAAATTCCTGATGGTGGCCCTGATGATGATTATTATTGATATTGTTGCTACTATTAACTATAGGACCAAAAGCTTCTGTACAGCATTTAATACTACAGTAAATAAGATAATTATACTCCTATTCAATTGGGACAAGCTATTTTACTAACTTAAGAGAAAAACACACACACCTCATCACAACTGGAGACAATTTTGTCTAAAGTCATTACTGTTTTATGAGACGACATATGGATGGTTAAAATGTAAAGCATTTTTTATTTGCACATGCAGAGAAAGAGAATTTGTCAGTAGCTAGAGCGTGGAGACAGGAAGACTTAGGGAAGATTTCAAGCTGAGAACAGCAGAACCAAATAAACAAATAGAAAAGTAGCAGTGAATTATTTAACCTAAATCTTAAGCAAAGCGCATATGTTGCTTGTCACAGCAGGACAATACCTTGCATAACAACATTATGTACCCTCTTAAACCTTTAGGAAGCTAATGTTGAACGTTTACTCTAAATGTTATTTTGCATTTTTTGCCTAAAAATGTTTTCTTCCTTACTCAATTAGGTCACTCCCATAGAGATGTTTATTGATGTATAGTAGCGAGTAAAATAAGAAGCAAATATATACAATATGTAGACTCTCTTACATAAATGGAACCGTTCTTGTATTTCTGTACAATGTGAATGAATCAACTGTTAAATCTTTTGACACATATTTTTCACATAAAGGAAAAGTACAAATTATGCACGTTTTAAAATGCACCAAACAATTGTTGGTGAATACTATGAAAAGCTTTGGTAACAACTATGGAAACTGTACAGACAATACATTTATTAAAGAAAACTACAGCAGCAGAGGTTCTTACTATTGTAATTTTTAATTCGGGGTCCTTCAGCCTCACTTATGAATAACATTTGCATACTTAGATGGGCAATGACCTGAATATGTTGGAGCAAATGCTTAAGAATAAAAGCTGGAGCCAGAAGATGACACCATTAGATATATACAGTCCAGTAGAGACTCTCTGTGTCATTCACTATACAGTCATAGAATAAATATGGCTGCCACTTATGATGGATGAGCCTTGTATTATGTAACTCATAATGACAGTAGCAAATTATGCAATGGTTTTTAAATACACTTATTATTGAAACCATGACAGCCCTTTCCTGATTTTAATTCTATAATTTGAGCCTATATCTATCAATCTTATTTAGTTGTGTAATATTGCCAAAAAGAATGGTAAAACTTTAATAAACTGTGAATTCCAAAACAGAATGGTCATAATAGCGAAGTATTATTCACATCAGAAAAACTTTCTACTAACATTTAAGTATGGATGCTTTTGTTATGCTCTAGTTTGGAGGGAAAGTCAACTATTGATGCTACCAGTATGAGGTCACAGTGGAAATTTAAGCTTCATGTAATTTAAGGGGCATTCTCTTCTTGGACATTAATGGCATATCCACAGGACCCGCTCTTATCGCTAGAATGGAGCCCCTTAACCCCCACCCTACCTTGTTCCACTGTCGATGCTCTCCAGGCACTAGGTTACTAGGTGGCTGGGAGTACGGAAACAGCTGCACTCGCTAAGCTGTGCTGTTTTTGTGAATTTAGAAGTACGTTACTTCTGGAACACGAAAGCTTTGAAAATAGTGTAGCTGTGCTACACTGTTTCTGTGACTCCCACATACTCCTATGGGAGTTACGGAAACATGTAGCTCAGAAAGTTCGGCTGTTTCTGTAGCTCAGCCACCTCGCTACAAGTGACCGGAGAGAGCAGCAACTGCAGGACAATGTAGGACGGAGGTCAGGAGGAAGTCATCCGCCCGCAGTAACAAGATGGCGCAGGCTCAGAAGCTGAGCCTGCGACATCAGCCGCTGGTCTCAGCTGTATATTACATCTGACACCGTGCTGTAACCACAGGGAACGGAGCTAGCTCCAATCCCTGCCATCAACCTCTCAGATGCAATGACATAATGGCCTCCTGGTCTACCACGTACGATAGCCTATTAGGGCCCGCCCACAGACGGGACCTAATAGGCTTGCTGTCAGTGAATGACTGACAGCTCTAATACATTGCACTACAAGGGTAGTGAAATGCATTAGAGTAAAGATCAAAGGTGCAGGACCTCAAGTCCCCTAGTGGGTAAAAAAAAAAAGAGTTGAATAAAGTGTAAAAAGAAAAGTTTCAAGTTAATAAAAACAAACACTGCCTTTTTTCCTATAATAACCCTTATTATTGGAAAAATATGAAAACGTTAAAAAGTACACATATTTGGTATCGCCGCGTCCGTAACGACCCGAACTATAAAACTATAATATTATTTTTCCTGCACAGTGAACACCGCAAAAAAACAAAAAAAAAAAACAATGCTAGAATCACAATTTCTTTTAACATCACCCCTCACAAAACATGGAATAAAAAGTGATCATAAAGTCGCATGTACTCCAAAATAGTACCAATAAAAACGACAACCCGTCCCGCAAAAAAACAAGCCCTTACGCAGCCTTTTTGACTAAAAAATAAAAAAGTTCTGCCTCTCAGAATATGGTGACACAAAATGTGCAGAGTGTCCAAAAGCGGATAAGATCGAGCACCATTTATCAGTGCGACACTGGCCACATATCTCTGAAACATTATTTATTTACGGCATTATTATACCCTTATATTATGCCCTGATGTACTCCGCACAGATTACATATGCCCCCACATTATAAACTGAAATACCAGCAAAACCCCAAGCAGAACTACCACCAAGCTAAATCTGCGCTCCAAAAGCAAAATGGCGTCCCTCCGTTCTGAACCCTACAGCGTGCTCAAACAGCAGTTTATGTCCACATATATGGCATCGCCATACCCGGGGGAACCAGCTTAGCAGTTTATGAGATGTGTGTCTTCGGTGGCACAAACTGGGCACAACATATTGTGCACTAAAATGGCATATCAGTGGAAAATTGCAATTTTAACTTTGCACCATCCGCTGTGCATTAATTACTAATGAAAAAACACATGTGGGGGCAAAATGCTCACTACACCCGTTAGAAAGCCTTAAGGGGTGTAGTTTACAAAATAGGGGTCACTATTTGGGTGTTTGCTTTACTATTTGACCACAGAGCCCTGCAATTGTGGGCCAATGCTGTGAAAATCACCAAAATAGACCTCAAATGCGCATGTTGCTCTTCACTTCTGAGCTCTGTCATATTTCCAGGTAAATGTTAAATGCCTTGAGGAGTGCGGTTTCCAAAATGGGGTCACTTCTTGGGGGCTTCCACTGTACTCTGGTACCTTAGGGTTTTGCAAATGCGACATGGCACCTAAGAACCAATCCAGCAAAATCTGCATGCCAAATAGCTCTCCTGCCTTTCTGAGCTCTGCCGTGTGTCCAAACAGCAGTTTATGACCACATGTGGGATATTTCTGTACTCTGGAGAAATTACTTTACAAATGTTGGGGTGCTTTTTCCTCTTTATCCCTTGTGAAAATGAAAAAATTCAACTTTTTAGTGGAAAAAAATGTTGATATTCATTTTTACGGCCTAATTCCAATAAATTCTGCAAAAGACCAGTGGGGTCTAAATGCTTACTATACCCCTAGATAGATTCCCGAATGGGGTCACTTTTGGGGCTTCTACTGTTTTAGTCCCGCAGGCACTTTGCAAATGTAACATGTCACCCGAAAACCATTCCAGCTAAATTTGAGCTCCAAATGGTGATCCTTCCTTTCTGAGACCTGCCGTGTGTCCAAACAGCAGTTTATCACCACATATAGGGTATTGACGTAATCGGGAGAAATTGCTTTTCAAATGTTGGGGTGCTTTTTCTCCTTTATGCCTTGTAAAAATGTCGACATTTTATTAGAAAAAATGTTGATTTTTATTCCACTAAATTCAGCAATAAACATGTGGGGTCAAAATACTCACTATACCACACGATAAATTCCTTGAGGGGTGTAGTTTCCCAAATGGGGTCACTTTTTGGGGGTTTCCACTGATTTGTTCCCTCAGAGGCTTTGCTAATGCGACATGGCACCCGAAAATCATTTCCGCAAAACTTGAGCTCGAAAAGCCAAAAGGTTCTCCTTCCATTCGGAGCCCTGCCGTGTGTCCAAACAGCAGTTTATCACCACATATGGGGTATTGCCGTAATCGGGAGAAATTGGTTTTTGGTGATTTCTATGTTTTATTGTAAAAAAATTTAGATTTTTATTTTCACGGCTTCATTCCACTAAATTCAGCAAAAAAAAAGTGGGGTCAAAATGCCCACTATACCACTTGATAAATTCCTTTAGGGGTGTGGTTTGCCAAATGGTGTCTTTTTGGGGGTGTTTCCACTGTTTTGGCATCACAAAACCTCTTCAAACCTGTGCCTAAAATATATTCTAATAAAAGGGAGGCACCAAATTCTAGGTGCTCTTTGCTGTGGAGGTCTGTGTTTCAGTGAATTAGCACACTAGGGCCACATGTAGGATATTTCTAAAAACGTCAGAATCCGGGAAATAAATATTGAGTTGTGTTTTTCTGGTACAACCTTTTGTGTTACTGGAAAAAAAAGGATTAAAAATTAATTTCTGCAAAAAAAATTACATTTGTCAATTTCATCCCTACTTTTGTAATTCTTGTGAAATGCCTATAGGGTTAATAAACTCTCTAAATGCTGTTTTGAATACTTTGAGGGGTTCCGTTTTTAAAATAGGGTGATTTATGAGGGTTTGCATTGTATGAGCCCCTCAAAACCACTTCATAACTGAACTCGTCCCTGTAAAAATAGCCTTTTGAAATTTTCTTGAAAATGTGAGAAATTTCTGCTTTAGTTCTAAGCCTTATAACGTCCTAGAAAAATGAAAGGATGTACAAAAAACGATGCCAATCTAAAGTAGACATGTGTTAAATGTTAATTAGCATTTATTTTGTGTGGTATTACTATCTGTCTTGCAATCAGATATATTGACATTTATAGAAATGCAAATTTTTGCAGTTTTTCGCTAAATTTGTTGTTTTTCACAATAAAATACTGAATGTGTTGACAAAATTTTACCACTAACTTAAAGTATAATGTGTCACGAGAAAACAATCTCAGAATCGCTTCATTAGGTAAAAGCATTCCAATGTTATTACCATGTAAAGTGACACATGTCAGATTTGAAAAATGGGTCTGGTTCCTGAACGTGCAAACTAGTCCATGTCCTTAAGGGGTTAATGATCATTGAGTTAAATATAGACATTTAACACATAAAACCAGCAGACCATAAAATGAGCTAGTGTAGTCCCTTATAAATACAGATGTATTTCTTTTTAACAATCTAATACCATTTAATTTCTATTCAGATTAAAATAAAATTATATGAAATCGATCCCAAATGTTGTAGAGGACCTAGAAATTATAGACAATTTCTTAGCCAGTACAAAAACCTATATCTAAATTCATCTTTGAAATAGCCACACTATGACATATTTCAGTAAAGACAGTATAAATTAAAATTTTTGACAGAAATCCATCTGTTAAATCTGACTGTTTCTGTAGATCAGTAGTTAACATGATATAATCTTATAGTCACTGATGGTTTTACAGTAGATTTGTATGTTATACAACAGAGCAGCCTGTATTTATACACAATAGTAATTTTATGATATCCTGACTTAATCTTGCACCCAAGTACGGTACATGAATGAGGGAAACATCCCTGCTTGACCCAGTGAAGCTGTGGATGCTGCATTGCTCTACACTGAGTATCCTGTGCTTCTTTTTGGCTGTTAACATTGAGTGAGTCTCTGCCGCCTAGCTCCACGGCCCGCATAACGGCTCCGATATCCGGTAAAATAGAGGGGTTGCCATCTACTTACCCTATCCTCATGACTAGAGATGAGCGAACCGGGACAACTGAACCCGGTTTCGGTCCAATTTCGCAGCGAATCCGAACTTCACCGGGTTCGGCCGAACAAGTTTTGACCGTACCCGGTCAAAAATATTATACAAATCGGCAGCCACTTGTCTCTATCAATCACTGATAGAGAAAAGAGGCTGCTGATTAAAAATAAAATAAAAAGCATTTCATACGTACCTGGTCGTTGTCTTGGTGACGAGTCCCTCTTCTTCCTCCAGTCCGACCTTCTTTCCTGACGCGGCAGCCTGTGATTGGCTGCAGAGGCCGCTGCAGCCTGTGATTAGCTGCAGAGGCCGCGGCAGCCTGTGATTGGCTGCAGCAGTCACATGGGCTGTAACGTCATCCAGGAATATCGGGCCGGATGTCGAGAGGGACGCGTCACCAAGGCAACGGCCGGGAGACCGGACTGGAGGAAGCAGAAAGTTCTCGGTAAGTATGAACGTCTTTTTTTTTTACAGGTTACTCTATATTCTGATCGGAATTCACTGTCCAGGGTGCTGAAACAGTTACTGCCGATCAGTTAACTCTTTCAGCACCCTGGACAGTGACTATTTACTGACGTCGCCTAGCAACGCTGCCGTAATGACGGGTGCACACATGTAGCCACCCGTCATTACGGGGCCTCATGCACACAACCGTAAAAACACCCGTTATTACGGGTCGTAATTACTACCCGAAATAGCGGGCCCATAGACTTCTGTTAGCCACGGGTACCTTCCCGTTTTCTCACGGGAAGGTGCCCGTGCCGTTAAAAAGATAGAACATGTTCTATTTTTTTATTTTACGGGCCGTGCTCCTATACTTTATAATGGGAGCACGGCTCGGAAAAACGACCGGCTGCCCGTGGCTGGCCGTGCCCGGCCGTGCTCATCTCCTGAAATACTCTGTGCTGCCTTAAACTCTGTGGACAGGTCAGGATCCTGTTTCTTTTAAATGCTGCTGGGGAACCCGCTCGATCCACTATATAAGGCTGCGTTACAGTGCTTGGGAATAAGTGACTGGGGCAGAAGAGGATGGAGGCGCAGCCTTATATAGTGGATCGAGCGGGTTCCCCAGCAGCATTTAAAAAAAACAGGATCCTGACCTGTCCACAGAGTTTAAGGCAGCACAGAGTATTTCAGGAGATGAGCGTGCGAATCTTGTGTGGGGTGGTGACTTGCCAATCATGTTTCGGTCCAATTTCGCAGCGAATCCGAACTTCACCGGGTTCGGCCGAACAAGTTTTGACCGTACCCGGTCAAAAATATTATACAAATCGGCAGCCACTTGTCTCTATCAATCACTGATAGAGAAAAGAGGCTGCTGATTAAAAATAAAATAAAAAGCATTTCATACGTACCTGGTCGTTGTCTTGGTGACGAGTCCCTCTTCTTCCTCCAGTCCGACCTTCTTTCCTGACGCGGCAGCCTGTGATTGGCTGCAGAGGCCGCTGCAGCCTGTGATTAGCTGCAGAGGCCGCGGCAGCCTGTGATTGGCTGCAGCAGTCACATGGGCTGTAACGTCATCCAGGAATATCGGGCCGGATGTCGAGAGGGACGCGTCACCAAGGCAACGGCCGGGAGACCGGACTGGAGGAAGCAGAAAGTTCTCGGTAAGTATGAACGTCTTTTTTTTTTACAGGTTACTCTATATTCTGATCGGAATTCACTGTCCAGGGTGCTGAAACAGTTACTGCCGATCAGTTAACTCTTTCAGCACCCTGGACAGTGACTATTTACTGACGTCGCCTAGCAACGCTGCCGTAATGACGGGTGCACACATGTAGCCACCCGTCATTACGGGGCCTCATGCACACAACCGTAAAAACACCCGTTATTACGGGTCGTAATTACTACCCGAAATAGCGGGCCCATAGACTTCTGTTAGCCACGGGTACCTTCCCGTTTTCTCACGGGAAGGTGCCCGTGCCGTTAAAAAGATAGAACATGTTCTATTTTTTTATTTTACGGGCCGTGCTCCTATACTTTATAATGGGAGCACGGCTCGGAAAAACGACCGGCTGCCCGTGGCTGGCCGTGCCCGGCCGTGCTCATCTCCTGAAATACTCTGTGCTGCCTTAAACTCTGTGGACAGGTCAGGATCCTGTTTCTTTTAAATGCTGCTGGGGAACCCGCTCGATCCACTATATAAGGCTGCGTTACAGTGCTTGGGAATAAGTGACTGGGGCAGAAGAGGATGGAGGCGCAGCCTTATATAGTGGATCGAGCGGGTTCCCCAGCAGCATTTAAAAAAAACAGGATCCTGACCTGTCCACAGAGTTTAAGGCAGCACAGAGTATTTCAGGAGATGAGCGTGCGGATCTTGTGTGGGGTGGTGACTTGCCAATCATGTGAAGGTGTTATTGAGGACAGGAGTGGAGGAGAGGTAACAGACTGAGAGCTACGTAATGGTAAAAGCAGAGTTCACAGCAGCACAGAAGCTGCACGCTCCTCTCCTGAAATATTCTGTGCTGCTGTGAACTCTGCTCTTACCATTACGTAGCTCTCAGTCTGTTACCTCTCCTCCACTCCTGTCCTCAATAACACCTTCACATGATTGGCAAGTCACCACCCCGCACAAGATCAGCACGCTCATCTCCTGAAATACTCTGTGCTGCTGTGAACTCTGCTCTTACCATTACGTGGTGACTTGCCAATCATGTGAAGGTGTAATTGAGGACAGGAGTGGAGGAGAGGTAACAGACTGAGAGCTACGTAATGGTAAGAGCAGAGTTCACAAAAAGCACAGAATATTTCAGGAGAGGAGCGTGTGATTGGCTGCAGAGGCCGCTGCAGCCAATCACAGGCTGCCGCGGCCTCTGCAGCCAATCACAGGCTGCAGCGGCCTCTGCAGCCAATTGTGATTGGCTGCAGCGAGCGGCGACATGGATGAAACGTCATCGCTGGAGGCCGGACAGGAGGAATGTAAGTATGAACGTATTTTTATTTATTTTTTTATTACATTAAAATTGTATTTTCCGCGCGCCTAGCATGGTACTGTCAAGGTTGCTGAAAGAGTTAGTGCAGCCCATTAACTCTTTCAGCACCCTGGTCAGTACCATGCTCGGCGCACGGAAATTACAGGTTCTGTCAAAACTAGTTCGGTCCGAATCGAACTTTTTAGTGAAATTCGGCGAACTAGCCGAACCGAACTTTTCATAAGTTCGCTCATCTCTACTCCTGACGATCTCTCCATGACTACCACAGAGGCTCTTACACAACCCGCATGGACATGTATTCAGCTACCCCTACCCGTCTTTCTTCTGCCTTCTGGTGAGGCCATTGTGAAGTGGTTGATGAGAGCCACATGCACAACTGTTGCCAGGGATGGGGTGGCTTACTGTACGGTCATACAGCTCACTGACTCCTATGAGGAACTAGCCTCTTTCTGTCTATCCTGATATAGTAAAATTGATTAAGTAAAAGTGGATGTGGGCTTGCTTAAACATGATCTCCAAAATGTACATGATTAGCACAAGCTGAAGACTGGATATTTACACCTGATGACCGCATAGCCCAGCCTCTCAAGACCTTGCCCTCTAAGTCGAGGTTTGGCACCAAAAAGCCGAATGATCCGGAAAATCATTCAATGAGAAATAATCTCTGTATCTCTGAATACCTGAGAGACTGGAGGGTCAGAGGCTGAAAGAATTTTTGGAAAAATGGCTATACAATTGCTGGATGTGCCATTTTCCAGGGCTTTTACAATGGAGCGTTCCTATAAAGACAACTTTACATATGAATATTTGTTTATCTAAATATATTGCAGAACGTCTTGTGCCATATTGCATTTGTAACAGGTAAACATGATGTGCTACCTTTTTTGTTTTCTTTTGTTTATGAATATTCAATAAAAGTATTACAAAAAAAATTATATTTATCATCAAACTTTGGATCAAGGGCAATGCTGTGATAAGAGGTGCTACCATATTATAAGGGAGAAAGAAAAAAAAGAATTACTGTACACATAGGGGTTTTATAGCAAATTTAAGTTTTACTACCAATAGTTTTACAGTAGTTATCAGACATAAAGGTATTACAAAATACTAGAAATATTACAGCTGCTCATAATTATAGTACAATAATAATTGTAAGAAAAATCCTATTTGTTCTAAAGATTTACAAATGACAAACCATGTAACCTACTGTAAATCATCTCTTCAAAATGTTATATATAATCAAAACATTGGTATTAGATAAAATGAAAGCTGGCCATTTAAAGCAAAGAATGCCTTATTACCAAATGAATTATTTTAAATTGAATTTTAGATTAAGTATCCTTAAGCAAAAGCATTGTAATGCAACTGAAGACAAAACCAATTTAGAATAAGTATTCTTGAAAATCAATCTATGGGCTTTTCAAAATAAAGGTCATATTTTTTACTGATTTTGAAAAAATGCGCTGGGTGTGTTTTATGATTATTATTATTATTATTATTATTACTACATAGTTACATAGTTCAACCAAGGGATGGGAAAAGGGAAGATAAAAATTTCTACACATAGGAGCTAATATTTTTTTGTTCTAGGAAATTATCTAAGCCTTTTTAAAGCCATCTACTCTCCCAGCTGTGACCAGCTCCTGTGGTAGACTATTCCATAGTTTCACAGTTCCCACAATAAAGAAGGTGTAACGTCTATGGCCGAGGGCCGTCGTTCAGACTTACCCTCTGAAAGCCCCGGCTATGGACATCAGCGTTCTCGGTGGCATCTCCATCCAGGGAGACGCCGGCACTCACTTACGGGTTCTGGGACTGTTTCCCGCAGGGCACTCGCGCCCGCGCGTGCACGGCCTTAAAGGGCCAGTATGCGTCCAGTTGTCAATAATCAGTAATTAGCCCAGAATGCTGCTGGACTATAAAAAGGGCTCTGCCCACTTGATCCTTGCCTGAGCGTTGTTGTATACCTAAAATTTGTCTTGCAAATGGTCTCCCAGTGTTTTCCAGCTCCCAGTGTTACCCGTCCTTCTGCCTGTACTCTGTATCCCGTGCTACCGTGCCTCTGTGCCATCTACAGTGAAAGTCAAATCGTGTCTTCCGCTGCATCTACTGTGCCATCTACAGTGAAAGTCAAGTTGTGTCACCGCAACTGACTACATTGCCTCAGGTACCAGTTCTGGACTATAGACATTGTTTTGTACCTAGTTGGCCAGCTGCTATCCCGCTACGCGGTACGGCCCAGTGCGTCCACACCCCACGCTGTGACAGTATGCTCAGGCCATGGACCCCGCTGGTCAATTCAAGGGCCTGTCACCCTCCAAGCCATGCGGGCAGAAATGCAGGATCTGCGAGCACGACAGGATCAACTTCTTGTGGCAGTAGACTCCATGGCACAGCAGCTAGGGGCGCTAGCTACTTCCTTCTCCTCTCCTATGTAAGCTCCTCCGATCGACCCTCCTGCTACACCTCCTGGCAGCTCCAGTTCGGATCCTCGGTTCTCGCTGCCTATGCCACCTCGGTTCCATGGAGACGCAAGTACTTGCAGGGGGTTTCTGAGCCAATGCCATATCCACTTCACTCTGCACGCCTGAGCATTTCCTTTGGATGGAGCCAGGATCGCCTTCATTATGTCTATACTTGCCGGCAAGGCCCTGACGTGGGCGAATCCAATCTGGGAATGACAGGGATCCGAGACCCGAGACTTCCAGGGGTTTGTGCGATTATTCCATACCGTATTCGAGGTGCCTGGACGGGTCTCGTAGGCAGCCACTGCTATCTTTAACCTTCGACAGGAGGACGCCTCCGTGGGCAAATACACCATCCAGTTCCGGACCCTGGCAGAAGAACTTTCCTGGAATAATGAGGCGTTGGTAGCGTCCTTCTGGCATGGTCTATCGCCTGAGATCAAGGACAAACTTGCTGCTTGAGATCTACCAGCTGCCTTGGACGACCTGATTCTACTTGCTACTCGAGTGGACATAAGGGTCAGAGAGAGATATCAAGAGATTCGACAGGAGAGACGGCTTCCTAGACTGGCACCCAACTTCCAGCAACCCCTCTTGCCTTCTGTTACTACTCCACCCGAGGTTCCGATGCAGGTGGATCGGCTTAAACTGTCCGTTCAAGAGAAACAGCGTAGGCGCACATCTGGACTCTGTTTATATTGCGGCCTCGCTGGCCATGTCATGCGTCTGTGCCCGCAGAAGCCTAAAAACCCCAACGCCTAGGATTGGTTGGAGAGACAACCCTGGGCGATACTGCATTTAATAGAGAACTCTCCTCCAAACTGTTCACTCCTGTGACCATCGTCGCTGGCGAGAGACCCCATCCAGTCAATGCCTACCTGAACTCTGGCTCTGGAGCCAATTTCATCTACCAAGACCTAGTGGATCTTCTTCAGTCTCCCACTGTTCTGCTGGAAAGGCCGTTTATCCTTGCCTCGGTAGCTGGACTGCCTTTGCCTGAACCAGTTTTGTCTGTGACCAAGCCAAGTGGGAGTTCTTCACTCTGAGCTCATCTCCCTGTTTGTCCTCCCCAAGGCCGTCAACCCCGTGCTGCTGGGTTTGCCTTGGCTCCGTCTACACGCCCCAGTCCTGGATTGGAACTCTGGACAGGTTCTCCAGTGGGGTCCCAAATGTCTCGACCGCTGTCTGGTGCATGTCCATCCGCCTCAGTCTCCTCCGCATAAGTCACTGGCAGGGTTGCCTCCTTGTTACTCTCTGTTCTCAGATGTCTTCAACCAGAAGGAAGCAGAGACATTGCCACCACATCGAGCGTATGATTGCCCTATTGACTTGGTTCCTGATTTGTCCCCTCCTCACGGTAGAGTATACCCTCTCTCCTTGCCTGAGACCCAGTCTATATCAGCCTACATTAAGGAGAATCTGGAGAGGGGCTTCATATGTAAATCCTCATCCCCGGCCGGAGCCGGGTTTTTCTTTGTCAAGTAGAAAGATGGATCTCTCCGACCCTGCATTGACTACCGAGGCCTCAACCAGATCACGGTGAAGAACAGGTACCCATTGCCTTTAATTTTGGAGCTATTTGATCGCATACGGGGGGGGGGGGGAAAAGATTATTCTAAGCTAGACCTGTGGGGGGCTTACAATCTAATCCGGATTTGTCAGGGAGACGAGTGGAAGACTGCATTTAATACACATGATGGACACTACAAATACCTGGTCATTCCCTTCGACCTGTGTAACGCCCCCACGATGTTTCAAGAATTTGTCAATTAAATTTTTCGTGATCTCCTCTATGTCTGTGTTGTGGTGTATCTCGATGACATTTTTATTTTGTCCCCAGATCTTGTAAATAGTCAGAGTCATGTCCGCCAGGTGTTGCTTCGATTAAGGGAGAATCATCTTTACGCCAAACTGGAGAAGTGCGTGTTTAAAAAGAAGTCTCTACCCTTCCTGGGCTATATCATCTCCGATCAGGGTCTCAAAATGGACCATGAGAAAGTAAAGGCTGTCCTGGAATGGCCACGCCCCAAAGGCTTAAGGGCCATACAACGCTTCTTGGGATTCACCAACTCCTACCGACTGTTCATTCCCAACTTCTCTTCATTAACAGCTCCAATCTCCACCCTCACTAAAAAGGGCATGAATGCCAATGTGTGGACTCCAGAAGCAGAAGTCGCATTTAAAACCCTAAAAAAGGCCTTCACGTCAGCCTCTATTCTTCATCACCCTGATGTATCCCTACAGTTTTCATTAGAGGTGGATGCTACATCTGTTGGTGCCGGTGCACTTTTGTTCCAGAGAGGTTCGAAAGGCAAGACTGTGGTACATGGCTACTATTCTAAGCTTGTTTTCTCCCGCAGAGCGCATCTACTCGATTGGGGATCGGGAGTTACTGGCCATCAAGCTGGCCCTGCAGGAGTGGAGACACCTACTGGAAGGTACAGGTCATCCTATCCTGGTCTTCACGGACCACAAGAACCTGACCTATCTACAGACTGCTCAACGGCTGAATCCTCGTCAAGCCAGGTGGTCATTGTTCTTTGCTTGGTTCCGGTTCGAACTCCACTACCGACCTGCTGACAAGAATGTGAGGGCCGATGCCTTGTCCAGGTCATTTGAAACAGAGGACATTGTGGAGTCCCCACAGAATATTCCTTCCTGCATCTATTCTGTTAACCCTCTGCAAGTTAGAGACTAGAGACATTGCTCCGGGAAGGACTTTTATACGTCTGGCAGACAGAGGAAGAATCCTTCGCTGGTGTCACAGTTCCAAGCTGGCAGGTCACGCGTGTGCCCGTAAGACCCGAGACCTAATTGCCCGTCAGTTCTCGTGACCCACGCTGCCCAAAGACATCATGGACTTTGTCTACTCCTGTACGGTGTGTGCAGCAAACAAAGTTGCCCACTCCAGACCAGCTGGTCTGCTCCAACCACTGCCTGTGCCCGACGCCCCCTGGCAGCATGTTGCTATGGACTTTGTCACAGATCTTCTTCTCTCTGCGGGATGCAGTGTGGTCTGGGTGGTGGTGGGGCGATTTTCTAAAATGGCTCATTTTGTTCCCCTGACTGGCCTGCCATCTGCTGCTCGACTGGCCGACCTCTTCGTTCAACACATCTTCCGTCTGCACGGCTTGTCGCTGCATATTGTCTCAGATCGAGGGGTCCAGTTCACCTCGAATTTCTGGAGAGCACTCTGCGGCCTCCTCGATGTAAAGTTGGACTTCTCCTCGGCTTATCATCCTCAGTCCAATGGACAAGTCGAAAGGGTTAACCAGATTATGGAGAACTATCTGCGGCACTTTGTCTCCAGACGACATGATGACTGCAGCTGTTCCTGTGGGCTGAGTTCTCCTATAATAACCATACTAGTGAGTCCACCACCTCCAGTCCGTTCTTCATCGTCTAAAGCCAACATCCTCGCATACCTCTTCCTGTCTCTACTATGTCCCAGGTGCCTTCAGCTGACTCTACCTTCAGGGATTTTCTGCAGATATCGCAGGCAGCAGACCCGACCTTCTATTCTGCTGGCGGTGGACTGCATGAAGAGAAAGGCAGACATTAGAAGACGAGAACCTCCCCAGTTTCTTCCAGGTACAAAGGTCTGGCTGTCTTCCAGGAATATCTGGCTGAGGGTGCCGTCTTGCAAGTTTGCTCCCACATTCCTCGGACCCTTCGAGATTCTGCTACAAATCAATCCTGTGTCTTACAAGCTCTGCCTCCTACCCTCAAGATCCCTAACTCCTTCCATGTCTCCTTGCTAAAGCCCGTGGTCCTGGACCGCTACTCCAGGACTCCTAGTTCCGCAGTGGCTCCTGGCGGTTCATCAGGGACTTTCGAAGTGAGGGAGATCCTGGCCACCAAGAAAGTGGGAGGAAGGACGTTTTATTTGGTGGATTGGAGGGGATTTGGTCCTGAAGAGAGGTCTTGGGAGCCAGAGGAGAACATTGATGCCCCTGTCCTCGTGAAGAGATTTCTCTCCCATAAGAGGGGGGATACTGTAACGTCTATGGCCGAGGGCTGTCGTTCGAACTTACCCTCTGACGGCCCCGGCCATGGATGTCTGTGTTCTCGGCGGCATCTCCCTCCAGGGAGACGCCGGCACTCACTTCCGGGTTCTAGGACTGTTTCCCGCTTGGCCAGTACGCGTCCAGTTGTCATTAATTTGTAATTAGCCCAGAATGCTGCTGGAGTATAAAAAGGGCTCTGCCCACTTGATCCTTGCCTGAGCGTTGTTGTATACCTAAAGTTTGTCTTGCAAATGGTCTCCCAGTGTTTTCCAGTTCCCAGTGTTACTCGTTCCTGCTGCCTGTACCCTGTATCCCGTGCTACTGTGCCTCTGTGCCATCTACAGTGAAAGTCAAGTCGTGTCTTCCGCTGCATCTACTGTGCCATCTTGTAAAGGATCTGCCAGACACAGCTTCTGTGTCGACGCCCGTGGTTAATCAGTCTGCACCTGCTCCTAGGTTTGATAGAGTGACTCGATCTGCTACCACTCAGGCTGGTAGGCTCAGGAGTGGGAGAACCTATCACAGCCTGGCCAGACGGTTCTAGCTCCTGCCCTCGGTCTATTTATACCTTCATTTCCTGCTTGTCTTTGCCTGTGATTCTTTCTTGTTTCCTGGCTCTGCTGCTCCTGCTATTACTATTGACCTTCGCTTCATATCGACCCTGGCTTTACTGACTACGCTCCTGCTCTGCGTTTGGTACCTCGTACACTCCTGGTTTGACTCGGCTCGTTCACTACTCTTGTTGCTCACGGTGTTGCCGTGGGCAACTGCCCGATTTCCCTTCGCTTCTGTGTACCCTTGTCTGTTTGTCGTGCACATATTGAGCGTAGGGACCATCGCCCAGTTGTACGCCGTCACCTAGGACGGGCTGTGCAAGTAGGCAGGGACTGAGTGGCGGGTAGATTAGGGCTCACCTGTCTGTCTCCCTACCCCGACATTACATAATCACAGGCCCATATACCTTTTCTACCCTCGTTCCTACACTACTATGGACCCCCTTGAGACCCTGGCTCAGCAAATGCAGGGACTCTCCCTACAGGTCCAAGCCCTGGCTGAGTGTTGCGACCAGCGTGATGCTAACCAGGTCGTGCCCTCGACCTCACCTCTTGAACCCCACCTCAAGTTGCCTGACCGGTTCTCAGGGGACCGGAAGACTTTTTTCTCATTCGGGAGAGTTGTAGGCTCTATTTCCGTCTAAGGCCCCACTTCTCAGGTTCTGAGAGCCAGCGAGTGGGTATAATTTTGTCCCGGCTCCAGGATGGCCCCCAAGCATGGGCCTTCTCCTTGGCTCCTGACACCCCTGAACTTTCCTCTGTTTACTTTTTTTTTTCTGCTCTCGGGCCCATCTATGACGAGACTGACAAGACTGCCTTTGCCGAGAGTCAGCTGGTGACCTTACGTCAGGGTAAGAGACCCGTTGAGGAGTACTGTTCTGACTTTAGGAAGTGGTGTGTAGCTTCTCGGTGGAATGACCCTGCCTTGAGGTGCCAGTTTAGATTGGGTCTGTCGAACGCCCTGAAAGACCTATTAGTTAGCTATCCCTCTTCTGACTCTCTAGATCAGGTTATGGCTTTAGCGGTACGTCTTGACCGACGTCTCAGGGAACGACGACTTGAACATTTTTTGTGCCTTCTCCTCTGGCTCCCCCATGATGGCTCCCAAGCTTCCGTTGCTTCGTTCTTCCACTGAAAACTCGGATGAGCCAATGCAACTCGGGGCCTCCGTGTCTCCCCAACAACGTAGAGAGCTCTGCAGGAAGAATGGTCTCTGCTTCTACTGTGGGGATGACAAGCATCAAGTGAACAACTGTCCTAGGCGTAAGAATAAGCAGCCGGAAAACTTCCGCGCCTAAGTGACCATCGGGGAGGTCTCTTGGGCGCACAGGTATTTCCCGTAAATATGAAAGTAATAAGATCTTGCTTCCCTTTCATGTCTCTTTTGAGGGTAGGTCTGCCACCGACAGTGCCTTCGTGGATTCAGGGTCTTCTGCTAATATTATGTCTGTGGAATTTGCTATGTCTCTAGCTATGCAATTGATTGAATTGCCTAAACCTTTCCCAGTAGTGGGTATCGACTCCACTCCACTTGCTAATGGTTATTTTACGCAGCATACCCCGGTTTTTGCACTCATTCTTGGCTCAATTAATTTGGAGCAGTGCTCTGTACCGGTGATGCAGGGATTATCGTCCGATTTGGTTTTAGGCCTTCCCTGGTTGCAGATGCATAATCCCACGTTTAACTGGAATACTGGGGATCTTACTAAATGGGGTAATGAATGCATGACGTCCTGTTTTTCTGTTAATTTTATTTCTCTCCTTGAGGAGGTGAACACTCTACCTGAGTTTATTCAGGACTTTGCTGATGTTTTTTCTAAAAAGGCCTCCGAAGTCTTACCTCCTCATAGAGAATACGATTGCGCAATCGATTTGGTACCAGGAGCTAAGCTCCCTAAGGGTAGGATATTTAATCTCTCATGTCCCGAACGTGAGGCCATGAGAGAATATATCCAGGAAAGCCTGGCCAAGGGTTACAGTCGCCCCTCTACTTCTCCGGTAGGTGCTGGCTTCTTCTTCATAGGGAAGAAGGATGGTGGTCTTAGGCCATGCATCGATTACCGAAACTTGAATAAGGTCACTGTAAGGAACCAGTATCCCCTTCCTTTGATTCCTGATCTCTTCAATCAGGTTCAGGGGGCCCAATGGTGCTCTAAGTTTGATCTTCGGGGGGCTTATAACCTTATCGTGTCAGAGAAGGGGATGAGTGGAAGACTGCGTTTAACACGCCCGAACGTAATGCTCCCGCGGTCTTCCAGAATTTCATAAATGAGATTTTAAGAGACTACCTGGGGGTATTTCTTTTAGTGTACCTTGATGACATACTTGTGTTTTCCAAGGACTGGTCCTCCCACATTGAGCATGTTAGGAAGGTGGTCCAGGCCCTTCGGGAAAACAAACTCTTTGCTAAATCCGAAAAATGTGTGTTTGGGGTGCAGGAGATACAATTTTTGGGTCAAATCCTCACTCCTAATGAATTCCGCATGGACCCTGCCAAGGTTCAGGCTGTGGCTGAATGGGTCCAACCTGCCCCCCTGAAGGCATTACAGTGCTTCCTGGGGTTTGCTAACTATTACAGGAGATTTATTGCTAACTTCTCGGTCATCGCTAAGCCTCTTACGGATCTTACTCACAAAGGTGCTGATCTCCTCCACTGGCCTCCAGAGGCGGTCCAGGCTTTTGAGATCCTTAAGAAGTGCTTTATCTCTGCCCCAGTGCTGAATCAGCCTAACCAAATGGAGCCATTCATCGTGGAGTTGACGCCTCCGAGGTGGGAGTGGGTGCTGTCTTGTCTCAGGGTACCAGGTCCCTCACCCATCTCCGTCCCTGTGCCTACTTCTCCAAGAAGTTCTCGCCCACTGAGAGTAAATATGATGTGGGCAACCGTGAAAACTTAGCCATTAAATGGGCATTTGAAGAGTGGCGCCACTTTTTGGAGGGGGCTAGGAACCAGGTAACGGTCCTTACCGACCACAAGAATCTGGTTTTCCTAGAATCTGCCCGGAAGCTGAATTCGAGACAGGCTCGATGAGCGTTGTTTTTTACTAGATTCAACTTTGTGGTCACCTACTGTATAGGGCTGGGTCTAAAAATATTAAAGCTGATGCACTGTCGCGTAGCTTCATGGCCAGCCCTCCTTCGGAGGAAGATCCTGCTTGTGTTTTGCCCCCAGGTATAATAATATCCTCTGTTGATTCTGACTTAGTCGCCGAAATTGCGGCTGATCAAGGTTCAGCTCCCGGGAACCTTCCTGAGAACAAGCTGTTTGTTCCCCTGCAATTCCGGCTAAGGGTACTCAGGAAAAATCATGACTCTGCACTATCTGGCCACCCAGGCATCCTGGGTACCAAGCACCTCATTGCTAGAAAATATTGGTGGCCTGGGTTGCCTAAAGACGTTAAGGCCTACGTCGCCGCTTGTGAAATTTGTGCTAGGTCCAAGACTCCCAGGTCCCGACCAGCAGGCTTACTATGTTCTTTGCCCATTCCCCAGAGACCTTGGACCCATATCTCCATGGATTTTATCACCGATCTGCCTCCATCTCAAGGCAAGTCTGTGGTGTGGGTTGTAGTAGACCACTTCAGTAAGATGTGCCACTTTGTGCCCCTCAAGAAACTACCCAATGCCAAGACGTTAGCTACCTTGTTTGTCAAACACATCCTGCATCTCCATGGGGTTCCTGTCAATATTGTTTCTGACAGAGGGGTACAATTTGTTTCATTGTTTTGGAGAGCTTTCTGTAAAAAGTTGGAGATTGATTTGTCTTTCTCCTCGGCCTTCCATCCTGAAACTAATGGCCAAACTGAGAGGACTAATCAGTCTCTAGAACAATATTTAAGGTGTTTTATCTCTGACTGTCAATATGATTGGGTCTCCTTCATTCCCCTCGCCAAATTTTCCCTTAATAACCGGGTCAGTAACTCGTCAGGGGTCTCCCCCTTTTTCTGTAATTTTGGGTTTAATCCACGGGTCTCCTCCGTTTCACCTGGTGGTTCCAACAATCCTGAGGTAGATGTCATTCATCGGGAACTGTGCACAGTCTGGGCCCAGGTTCAGAAGTCCTAGAGGCGTCCCAGAGCATACAAAAGACTCAGGCAGATAGAAGACGTTCTGCTAACCCCTTGTTTGTGGTCGGGGATATGGTGTGGCTGTCTACAAAAAATTTGCGCCTTAAAGTTCCATCCAAAAAATTTGCTCCCCGGTATATAGGGCCGTACAAGGTCATTGAGGTCCTTAACCCTGTCTCCTTCCGGCTGGAGTTACCCCCGTCTTTTCAAATACACAACGTGTTTCATGCCTCCCTCCTGAAATGCTGCTCCCCGTCCTTGGTTACCTCGAGGAAACCTCCGGTCCCTGTTCTCACCCCTGAAGGGGTAGAATTCGAGGTGGCCAAGATTGTGGACAGCATGATGGTCCAAGGCTCCCTCCAGTACCTGGTCCATTGGAGAGGATACGGGCCTGAGGAGAGGATTTGGGTACCCGCCCGGGATGTTCACGCTGGGGTATTGCTCAGGAGGTTCCATCTTCGGTTCCCCAATAAGCCAGGTCCACCTAGGAAGGGTCAAGTGGCCCCTCATAAAAGGGGGTAATGTAAAGGATCTGCCAGACACAGCTTCTGTGTCAACGCCCGTGGTTAATCAGTCTGCGCCTGCTCCCAGGTCTGATAGAGTGACTCGATCTGCTACTACTCAGGCTGGTAGGCTCAGGAGTGGGAGAACCTATCACAGCCTGGCCAGACGGTTCTAGCTCCTGCCCTCGGTCTATTTATACCTTCATTTCCTGCTTGTCTTTGCCTGTGATTCTTTATTGTTTCCTGGCTCTGCTGCTCCTGCTATTACTATTGACCTCTGCTTCATATCGACCCTGGCTTTACTGACTACGCTCCTGCTCTGCGTTTGGTACCTCGTACACTCCTGGTTTGACTCGGCTCGTTCACTACTCTTGTTGCTCACGGTGTTGCTGTGGGCAACTGCCCCATTTCCCTTAGCATCTGTGTACCCTTGCCTGTTTGTCTGTCGTGCACACATTGAGCGTAGGGACCGTCTCCTAGTTGTACGCCGTCGCCTAGGACTGGCCGTGCAAGTTGGCAGGGACTGAGTGGCGGGTAGATTAGGGCTCACCTGTCTGTCTCCCTACCCCGTCATTACACATCTATAGTGAAAGTCAAGTCGTGTCTTCTGCTGCATCTACTGTGCCATCTACACTGAAAGTCAAGTTGTCTCACCGCTACTGTCTAAATTGCCTCTGGTACCTGTTCTGGACTATAGACATTGCTTTGTACGTAGCTGGGCAGCTGCTATCCCGCTACACAGTACGGCCCAGTGAGTCCACAGCCCGCGCCGTGACAGAAGGCTTGTCGCCTCTGCAGGTTGAACCTTTTTTTCTCCAGACGGAGGGACTGCCCCCTTGTTTTTTGAGGGGGTATTACATGGAACAGGATTCCCCCATATTTTTTGTATGTGTCATTAATATATTTATATAAGTTACTCATGTTCCCCCTTATTCATCTTTTTTCAAGGCTAAATCGGTTTAATTATTTTAATCTGTCCTCATAACTTAGATTATCCATGCCCCTTATTAGCTTCATTGATCTTCTTTGTATTTTTTCCAACTCCAGGGCATCCTTTCTATGAACTGGAGCCCAGAACTGAACTGCATATTCTAGATGAGGCCTCACTAATGCTTTGTAAAGTGGTAATATTACATCCCTGTCCCGCGAATCCATGCCTCTTTTAATACACTACAATATCTTGATGGCCTTTGAAGCAGCTGATTGACATTGCATGCTGTTATTTAGTTTATGATTCACAAGTACACCCAGATCCTGCTCAACAAGTGAATACCCCAGTGTAGCTCCCCCTAGAACATATGATGCATGCAGGTGGTTGGTACCCAGATGCATAACTTTAAATTTTCTACATTAAACTTAATTTGCCAACTGGACGCCCGAACACTTAGTTTGTTTAAATCCACTTGCAATTCATGAACATCTTCCATAGACTGAACTATATTACATAGCTTGGTGTCATCTGCAAAAATAGAAATAGTGCTATTAATCCCATCCTCTATATCATTAATAAATAAGTTGAATAATAGTGGTCCCAGCACTGAACCCTGGGGTACACCACTTATAACCGGGGACCATTCAGAGTAGGAATAATTGACCACAACTTTCTGGATTCGGTCCTTGAGCCAATTCTCAATCCAATTACAAACTATACTTTCTAAACCTATAGTCCTTAATTTACCCATTAGGTGTCTATGACAGACAGTGTCAAATGCCTTTGCAAAGTCCAAAAACACTATATCTACAGCGGCATCTCTGTCTAGGCTTCTGCTCACCTCTTCATAAAAAACAAATCAGGTTAGTTTGCCAACTTCTGTCCTTAGTAAAACCGTGCTGGCTGTCACTAATAATACTATTTTTTGCCACATAATCCTATATATAGTCCTTCAATAGCCCCTCAAGCATTTTCCCCACGATGGATGTTAAGCTTACTGGTCTATAATTACCCGGGGAAGACCTAGAGCCCTTTTTGAAAATAGGCACCACATTTGCCCAGCGCCAGTCCCTTGGCACTATACCAGTCACTAGAGCATCTCTGAATATTATGAAGAGGGGGACTGAAATAACTGAACTAAGCTCTTTAAGAACTCTAGGGTGTAAACCATCTGGTCCCGGGGCCTTGTGTACATTTATTTAGCTTGGACCATATCTACATGTTATTATAATATATCATATTATTATTATTATTATTATTATTATACTTTAAATAGTTTAATTATCCTTCTAAGCTAGCAAATGCTTTTTTTAACTTAGTTGTCATTTTACTCACCTACTAGAAAAGATCATGTTCAGTTTAATGTCATCTAGCTTTGGTGTTTCACTGACTGTTTGTTTCATTTTCAGATACTATGAAACAGAATCGTAAAAAAAATAAATGTATAAATGCATTTACAATGAGTCTCTTCACAGAAAGGTTGACCTTGTCCTAGTTTCTTGCTTTTTTTCTATTTATGTATCCTCTTTAATGTTTAAAGAACCAACAAATGATGAAATGTGTAATCTTAGAAGTAGGGAATTTGTTCAGAAAACAATACACTTGTGAAATGATCTTTCTGCTTTTGTAGTGAGTGTATTAAATAAACAAAGACCGGTTTTATCTTCAAATATCCAGCCAACAAAAGAAGCTCTGATCTTTTGACAAACTTATATTACAAAAATGTAGAGGCTTTGTCCTGCCATCTTTCAATCATTTGGAGACCTAAGATATCACTGGTATAAATTAAAACCAGACAAATCCGCAGCATGAGAATAAAAGGAAGAAAATGTAACTGTGTAGGAAAAAATATGTTTTGGGCTGTGGAACTGGAAGTGAATAAAATTACCCTTAATATAGAAGAAGAAAATGCCTCAATGAAAGGTTTTGTTTAACCATTTGAATGAATAACTAACAAAATTATGATAAAATATGGTAATTTTAAGAGTCAAAAACTTTTGTCTATAGTAGTGTTTCTCAAATGAGTCTTCAAGGAACCCCAATAGGTCATATTTTGAGGATTTCATAAAAACAAAACATGCTAATTATGGATTTAAACCTCCTGTGCAATATTAAAGTAAATGTCCAGTCTACTTACTGGACAGTCATTATACATCTCCCGCAAGGCTGTATTTAGTATTGATGGGGGCAAAAAAAAATAAAAAATCAAGGGCTAACAGCTGCTAGTGTGATCCTAGTGAAAGAAAGAGAATAACCTCAAGTGATTGTCAAACCAAATATTTGCTTTAGGAAAATCCTCAAGAGATGACCTGTTTCAATAACTTCAGAATTGAATTAGGAAACACTTGTCTATAATAACAGATAAACAGTTATTTTAAAAACAAAGTTTCATATATGAATGATTTATGCAGGTTATTAATTGTAAAAAAAAATGGTTAAGCTGTAAGTGAATTTATTTGTAATTACTTGTCTACATTTAGTAGCCACTTTATTAGTTATAACATTCTAGTACTCTATTTGACATCCCTTTGTCCTCAGAGTCTTATAAATTCTTCAAGGCATTGTTTCAACAAGGTGTAAAGGATCTGCCAGGCACAGCTTCTGTGTCAACGCCCATAGGTAATCACTCTGCACCTGCTTCTATGTCTATGAGACTGACTCCATCTTCCACCACTCAGGATGGCAGGCTTAGGAGTGGGAGAGCCTATCACAGCCTGGCCAGACGGAGCTAGCTCCCGCCCTCTGTCTATTTTTACCTGCCTTTCCTGTTCCTCCTTGCTTGTGATTCTTATCGTTTGGTTTCCTGGCCCTGCTGCAGCTTCTGAACTATTTGACCCTGCTTCATACTGACCCTGGCTTACTGACTACTCTCCTGCTCTGCGTTTGGTACCTCGTACACTCCTGATTTGACTCGGCTCGTTCACCACTCTTGTTGCTCACGGTGTTGCCGTGGGCAACTGCCCCATTTCCCTTAGCTTTGTGTACCCTTGTCTGTTTGTCTGTCGTGCACTAACTGAGCGTAGGGACCGTCGCCCAGTTGTACCCCGTCGCCTAGGGCGGGTCGTGGCAAGTAGGCAGGGACTGAGTGGCGGGTAGATTAGGGCTCACTTGTCTGTTTCCCTACCCCCATCATTACACAAGGTTTGGGAAATATTTTATAGAAATTCCGGTCTAAGTTGACAGCATCATAGAAACATGCAGTTGCTTCAAATTTGCTTGTGGAATTACAACAAACTTATCTATTTTAAAAAAAAAATCTTGTTTCAAATGTGATCATATTGTGTCATATTTAACAAAAAATAAATAAAAAAATATATATATATATATGATCCCTAAAATAAGATTTCTTATTATTAAAAAAAACTCCTAAAGACTAAACTTCATAAGTAAATAAATTGAGAAACTTAAAGAGACACTCCAATGATTTTTTTTTTATTGTGGCCACCATTTTTAAAATACACCAGGTAAAAAGTAGGGCATCTCATTCCCTAACAGACGATTTGCTGATGCAATATCCCGGCTGCAATAATGTTGCGTGACCTACAGCATTTAATTCCTACAGCGTTGGCTCTGTGGACTGGAAGTCTTTCACTATGCATTCCTATAAGGCTCAGATTGAGCATCTAACAGGAATTCATAGTGAAAGGGATTTCTGGTCCTCACAGCAGACGCTGTAGGAATAGGCCGGTCACAGTGCGGTCACGGTGCGGTCACGTGACATAATTTACCTGGATATATGTCGGCAACAAAGCACCCGGTAAGAGGATGACCTGCCCTATCTTTTACTGGGTATATTTAAAAGAATTGGGCCGAAATAAAAATAAAAAACACTGGAGTGTCTCTTTAATTAAAGTTACAACTCTCACCAGAGAAGTGGATCCTCTAAGCCGCAATAGGTTTGGCACTGGCTAGACTAGGGTGCGGAATCTATGTATTCTCCCATTTCTACACGTTTAACTCCCCCTAAAAGAGGTTTGGACTTTCCAGGTCAGATTCCCAGATTGCGGTTCCAAAAATAGTCACTAGCGGAGAGTGCGCTAAAATGCAGGAACGTAGCAAGGGGTTGTCCATGAATTAGTAGGCAGGAAGCATCAAGTCTAAGGATGAGACAGAACCATAGTCATGAGTCGCGCCAGGATTAGATACCAGGAGTAGAGCCACAGGAACCAGCCCAAAAATCTGAAGGACGAGTCATGGAAGAAGGCCGAGCTAAGGGTCGAAATCAGAGTCAGGAAAAAAAGTCAATAACAATCGGAATAGCCAAACAAAGGATGTACCTTAATATGCAGGCAAGAGATCTATGGAAGTGGAAGATTCTACTTTAAACAGAGCGACAGGTCTGACACCATCATTGGTCGCTGGTCTCCATGACAACTCGATGTAGCCGGCGGATAGGAGGAGGAAGCCACAGCATCACTGTAGCAGGGGCTGGAACCAGGAGAGATGAGCAACACTACCACCCTCTCAGAGCTCTTCCCTAAAGGGTTTCCAAGAGACTTGAGAGAATACTTCAAGTAAAATCTCTCGATGAACTGTGGAACATGAACGTCCTTCTTAGATATCCATGTTCTCTTCTGAGTACTAGAGATGAGCGAACTTCACAAAATTAATTTCGGGTATAATTCAGTCAAATCGACTGTCCGATTTGACTGAGAATAAACTTGTCGTAGATCAAAAGTACCCCAATTATGGGAAAGCCCGTCAGTGGTCAAGTGACCCCTTTTTTCATCTGGAAGTTGGTGGGGGGCGCACAAGCACATGGCCACCATTTTGCCACGATTCGTGTGTCGCGAACCGCAAAAGTTTTGAAATTCGCGATACGGAACTTTTCCGAAATTCAGATCCAATTAGATTAGTGTAGAAATGATTTGCTCATCTCTACTCAGGACCATATCCCTTTTAGTTGATTAGTCTCCAATGAAACTTCTTACAATCCAGGATTTGGTAATCCTCAAAATCTGATGAGGGTTTTAAAGTGGTGGCATACAAAGTCTTGAACTTCATAGAGACGTGTTGATGACTTACTGTTGAAGAAGAGAGATATGAAAATCATTGGGAATCCAGGGGAAAGCTGTCAGCTTCAGAGGAAAGGTAACTTGGTTAATCTGCTTAGTTACCTGGAATGGACCAATAAAAAGTGGAGCAAGTATATAAGATGCAATTTTAGGTCAGATAATCTTTATTGATAGCCAGACTTTATCTCTAGGAACAATTTTAGGTCCCGGGGATAAGTGCTTATTAGCACCCCTTTTGGCCTTAGCAGCAGGAAGTTCTTAATTCATCTGGGTCTTCGTCCAGGTGTCCTGAGGATTATTGCAAACTTGCACAGTAGCAGATACTTGAGGCTGTGCCGTGATCTGAAGAGGATATATTTAGACTCGGACTGTAGATATATGAGAAAACTTAGATCAAGGTAGCAACTCAGACCAATTATCCTGATAAGCATATGCAAAGGTTCTGAGACACTGCTCAAGGTCTTGGTTTATCTGTTCCGTCTGACAGTTATTCTGAGAATAGTAACCAGAGAAAAAGCGTAGAGAAATCTTTAAAGCCTTACACAGTGCTCATCAAAAAATAGAAACAAACCATACTCCCCAAACAAGAGACTATGCTTGCTGGAAGACCATGGAGACTATATATTTATGAATATCTGAGCCAAACAAGAATCTGAAGGCAGACTAAACAATGGCACAAAATGGGACATTTTCGAGGAGCGATCTATTACTACCCAGATGGTAGTGAATCCCTGAGCAGAAAGCAAATCGGTGGCAGAAGTTCATTGAGATCTCAGAATGGGCAAAAGCTGGAGGAAACCTGATATGTTATCAGGTTTCTTCCAGTTCTTGCCCATGCTGAGATCTCAAAGAACTTTTGTCACCGATTTGCCTCCTGCTCAGGGATTCACTACCATCTGGGTATTAATAGATCGCTTCTCAAAAATGTCCCATTTGCTTTCAAGGTTTGAAATGGGCACAGGTGGTATAGGAGTTAAAGAATGCTTTAACTAATGTTTTTTCAGCCACCAATAGTATCGCTGGTACGTTTGACTCCAGGGTGTCCCAAAAATGAATGAAAAGTGAGCCCAAGAGGTGAGTAACAATTAAAATGTATCTCTTTAGAGAAAGACTACAGACACAAATAATTAAAAGTGCTACTTCTGACTGTGATGTGTACTGTCTATTAACAATTGTATGCTTTGCTAAACTGAGCCTCTAGCAACTTTATTCAAAGCATGCATTTTTATTCACAAATACTGAATGCAAACTAGGTTTTCCCATCATTACAGAAATGTTTTCTTTACCTTAAGAACAGAAAAACTATGGAACCCTCTACCAGAGGAAGTTTTTATGGTTAATTTATTGGAAAAAATGTAAAAGGGTTTGAAGGTCTTTCTTGTAAGATATAATATTACAAGTTACATGTACTAGATTACTAGAGATCTCCAGGGAGTCAGGCAGGATTTTCTTAGCCTAACATGAGGAAAATTGGCTTCTGCCTCATGGTGGTATTTTGCCTTTCTCTGGATTAGAGATGAGCGAACCGGGACAACCGAACCCGGTTTCAGTCCGAACATCGGGAAAAGTTCGGTTCGCAGCGAATGCGAACTTCACCGGGTTCGGCCGAACCCGTTTTGACCAAACCCGGCTGCATTTTGGCGCCTGCCACATTTTAGATGTAAAATGGAGGATTTCACAATATCACCTGACATCAGGCTACCCCATAATGCCTTGCAAATGGCTCTCCCAGCCAATAGGGAGGCAGCATAGGGGCGGGCTCAAGCCTGCAATAAAAGTCTATGCACGGAGCACAGCGGCCATTTTAGAGACAGGAGCTGTAGGGATAGCATCTCTGTGCAGTAAGGGAAAGCTTTAGGAATCTAAAAGGCAGGAATCCAGCAATTGAAGGGGCTCATCCACTACTCACTACTCAGCCAGTGTGTGAATACACTTTTATAAGGGGCTCATCCCCGTTGCATCCAACTTGCAAAACAGGCAGGCTTTGTAGTACTACAACGCCCAGCATTCCCTGAGTCAGTGCACAGTGGCTGATAGAAATTCTCATTCATTGCCATTTGCCAAGCCAGTGTGTGAATACGCTTTTAGAAGGGGCTCATCCCCGTTGCATCCAACTTGCAATACAGGCAGCTGAGGCAGCCTTTGTAGTACTACAACACCCAGCATTCCCTGAGTCAGTGCACAGTGGCTGATAGAAATTCTCATTCTTTGCCATTTGCCAAGCCAGTGTGTGAATACGCTTTTAGAAGGGGCTCATCCCCGTTGCATCCAACTTGCAATACAGGCAGCTGAGGCAGCCTTTGTAGTACTACAACACCCAGCATTCCCTGAGTCAGTGCACATTGGCTGATAGAAATTCTCATTCATTGCCATTTGCCAAGCCAGTGTGTGAATACGCTTTTAGAAGGGGCTCATCCCCGTTGCATCCAACTTGCAATACAGGCAGATGAGGCAGCCTTTGTAGTACTACAACGCCCAGGGCCAGCATTCCCTGAGTCAGTGCACAGTGGCTGATAGAAATTCTCATTCATTGCCATTTGCCAAGCCAGTGTGTGAATACGCTTTTAGAAGGGGCTCATCCCCGTTGCATCCAACTTGCAATACAGGCAGCTGAGGCTGCAACGCCCAGCATTCTTCCTCCGAAGGAGGGCTGGCCATGAAGCTACGCGACAGTGCATCAGCCTTAATATTTTTAGACCCAGCCCTATAGGTGACCAAAAAGTTGAATCTGGTAAAAAATAACGCCCATCGAGCTTGTCTCGTGTTTAGCCTCCGGGCAGATTCTAGGAAAACCAGATTCTTGTGGTCGGTAAGGACCGTAACCTGGTGCCTAGCCCCCTCCAGGAAGTGGCGCCACTCTTCAAATGCCCATTTAATGGCTAAGAGTTCGCGGTTGCCAATATCATAGTTACTCTCAGTGGGCGAAAACTTCCTGGAGAAGTAGGCACAGGGGCGGAGATGGGTGAGGGACCTGGTACCCTGGGAAAACAAAGCCCCCACTCCCACCTCGGACGCGTCATCCTCCACAATAAATGGCTCCGTTTGTTTGGGCTGAACCAGCACTGGGGCCGAGATAAAGCACTTCTTAAGGACCTCAAAAGCCTTGACAGCCTCAGGAGGCCAGTGGAGGAGATCAGCACCTTTGCGAGTGAGATCCGTAAGAGGCTTAGTGATGACCGAGAAGTTAGCAATAAATCTCCTGTAATAATTAGCTAACCCCAGGAAGCACTGTAACGCCTTCAGGGAGGCAGGTTGGACCCATTCCGCCACAGCCTGAACCTTGGCGGGGTCCATGCGGAATTCATGAGGAGTGAGGATTTGACCGAAAAACGGTATCTCCTGCACCCCAAACACACATTTTTCGGTCTTAGCAAACAGTTTGTTTTCCCGAAGGGCCTGGAGCACCTTCCTGACATGCTCAATGTGGGAGGACCAGTCCTTGGAAAACACAAGTATGTCATCAAGGTACACTACAAGTAATACCCCCAGGTAGTCTCTTAAAACCTCATTTATGAAATTCTGGAAGACCGCGGGAGCATTACACAACCCAAAGGGCATGACGAGGTATTAGAAATGACTTTCGGGCGTGTTAAACACAGTCTTCCACTCATCCCCCTCTTTGATGCGGATAAGGTTATAAGCCCCCCGTGGATCAAACTTAGAGAACCATTGGGCCCCCTGAACCTGATTGAAGAGATCAGGAATCAAAGAAAGGGGATACTGGTTCCTTACAGTGACCTTATTCAAGTTTCGGTAGTCAATGCATGGCCTAAGACCACCATCCTTCTTCCCTACGAAGAAGAAGCCAGCACCTACCGGAGAAGTAGAGGGGCGAATGTAACCCTTGGCCAGGCATTCCTGGATATACTCTCTCATGGCTTCACGTTCGGGACATGAGAGATTAAATATCCTACCCTTAGGGAGCTTAGCTCCTGGTACCAATTCAATTGTGCAATCGATATTCTCTATGAGGTGGTAACACTTCGGAGGCCTCTTTAGAGAAAACATCAGCGAAGTCCTGAACAAACTCAGGTAGAGTGTTCACCTCCTCAGGGAGAGAAATAGAATTAACAGAAAAACATGACGTCATTCATTCATTACCCCATTTGGTAAGATCCCCAGTATTCCAGTCAAAAGTGGGATTATGCAACTGCAACCAGGGAAGGCCTAAAACCAAATCGGACGATAATCCCTGCATCACCAGTACAGAGCACTGCTCCAAATGCATGGAGCCCACAAGGAGTTCAAAAACAGGGGTATGCTGTGTAAAATAACCATTAGCAAGAGGAGTGGAGTCGATACCCACTACCGGGACAGGTTTAGGCAAATCAATCAATGGCATAGCTAGAGACATAGCAAATTCCACAGACATAATATTAGCAGAAAACCCTGAATCCACGAAGGCACTGCCGGTAGCAGACCTACCACCAAAAGAGACCTGAAAGGGAAGCAAGATTTTATTACGTTTCATATTTATGGGAAATACCTGTGCGCCCAAGTGACCTCCCCGATGATCACGTAGGCGCGGAAGTTCTTCCGGCTGCTTATTCTTACGCCTAGGACAGTTGTTCACTTGATGCTTGTCATCCCCACAGTAGAAGCAGAGACCATTCTTCCTGCGGAACTCTCTACGCTGTTTGGGGGACACGGAGGCCCCGAGTTGCATAGGTACCTCAGAGTCTTCCGTGGAAGAACGAAGCAACGGAACCTCGGGAGGCATCATGGGGGAGTCAGAGGAGAAAACACAAACACGTTCAAGTCGTCGTTCCCTGAGACGTCGGTCAAGTCGTACCGCTAAAGCCATAACCTGATCTAGGGAGTCAGAAGAGGGATAGCTAATTAGCAAGTTTTTCAGGGCGTTCGACAGACCCAATCTAAACTGGCACCTTAAGGCAGGGTCATTCCACCGAGAAGCTACGCACCACTTCCTAAAGTCAGAACAATACTCCTCAACAGGTCTCTTACCCTGACGTAAGGTCACCAGCTGACTCTCGGCAAAGGCAGTCTTGTCAGTCTCGTCATAAATGAGCCCGAGAGCAGAAAAGAAAAGATCAACGGATGAAAGTTCAGGGGCGTCAGGAGCCAAGGAGAAGGCCCATTCTTGGGGCCCGTCCTGGAGCCGGGACATAATTATACCAACCAGCTGGCTCTCAGTACCAGAGTAGTGGGGCTTTAAGCAAAAATAGAGCCTACAACTCTCCCGAAAGGAGAGAAAAGTCTTCCGGTCCCCTGAGAACCGCTCAGGCAACTTGAGGTGGGGTTCAAGAGGTGAGGTGAGGGGCACTACCAGGGTAGCATCAGGCTGGTTGTCCCTCTGAGCCAGGGCCTGGACCTGTAGGGAGAGGCCCTGCATTTGCTGAGCCAGGGTCTCAAGGGGGTCCATAGTAGTGTCAGGGACCAGGGTAGACTAGGTATATGGGCTTGTGATTATGTAATGTCGGGGTAGGGAAACAGACAAGTGAGCCCTAATCTACCCGCCACTCAGTCCCTGCCTACTTGCAATGACCCGCCCTAGGCGACGGGGTACAACTGGGCAACGGTCCCTACACTCAATAGGTGCACGACAGACAAACAGACAAGGGTACAAAGAAGCCAGGGAAATGGGGAAGTTGCCCACAGGAACACTGTGAGCAAACAAGCAAGGTAAACGGGCCGAGTCAAACCAGAAGATGAGCGAGGTACAAAAACGCAGAGCAGAAGAGTGGTCAGAAAAGCCAAGGTCAATCACAAGCAGAGGATCAGTAGTTCAAGAAGCTGCAGCAGGGCCAGGAAACAAACAGAGAAGAATCACAAGCAAAGGAGGAACAGGAAAGGCAGGTATAAATAGACAGAGGGCGGGAGCTAGCTCCGTCTGGCCAGGCTGTGATAGGCTCTCCCACTCCTAAGCCTGCCATCCTGGGTGGTGGAAGATGGAGTCAATCTCACAGACATAGAAGCAGGTGCAGACTGGTTACCTATGGGCGTCGACACAGAAGTTGTGTCTGGCAGATCCTTTACATTGTACTTGTTTTTTAATAACGTAATATTTTTTATTTTTTATTTTGTAACCATTTCCGTTGCTCTTGTTTTTCTTTTGTTCTTTTTTTTTTCCTGTGGTTTAACCTGTTTGAATACAGGTGTCTACTAGGGGCCTGGAAAGTTAATTTTTATATTTCACTAATATGGTCTTGTTAAGGGCCTGAACTCGCCATATAAGAGGTTTTTAACTTAGAAAGATATTAATAAATCCAACTGTGATATAGCTCTACTGCAAGAGATCCTAGCAGATTTGTGAATAACCATTTCCCCACATTTTTTACAGCACTGCAGATAAGAAAAGGGAAGGTGTATTAATTGCTATAAGAAAGAATGTACCAGTTGTGATTAATAAAGTGAAATCGGATCCAAATGGGAGATAATACACTGTGTAATACAGCAGCGCCAATTCGCCATCGTTAATGTCTACGTTCCAAATAAAGGTCAGCATAAATATATCAATGCATTTTGGACTCGAGTGAGGAAATCAGCAGTGGGCGGTATTATAATTGGGGGTGATTTTAATTCTGTTGCGTGCTCTGTTGTTGATTCATCATGTAATAAATCTAGCAACCGTGCCCTTATCAGCGATATTTTGATTTTGATAGCTTTAGATTTACATGATGTGTGGCACTACATACATGTGATAGAATGGGATTACACCTTCTTTTCAAACCCCCACTCTAGTTACTCAAGAATTGATTACTTTTCAGTAGATATGCAACTCCTAAGTGGGGTAACCAAGGCAGAGATTCTGAGTATAACCTTGTCCGATCATGCCCCTATTAAACTTACTATATCTAATAGCCCCTCCTTGGGGAAATGTTCCACATGGAAGATGTGCCTTAAAATCATAAACCATTTAAAAAAGGAGCTGGAGGAATAACTAAGAGAATATTTTAGTCATAATTCAACCAATGATATATAGATGTAGCCATCTTTAACTTGATTCTGATAACTTGCTGCAGCGTGATATCACACAACAAAAGCCATTGAAAAGTCATTGAAAAAGTCAAGATAAGAGATATAGCCATAGGTTTATTTAATGCGTTAAAAGTCAAGGTAAAGACGACTACATCTGTATCACCTTCTACAATTTGGTGTGCCCATTAAGCGGTATTGAGGGGAGTTTGTATAAATCTTTAGTCTAGATTAAAAAAACAGGATTTAGTTAAAGTAAATTTTTTAACTAACCAGATGAAATTATTGCTACAACAACATAAAGAGAATCAGAATGATAACTTAGATAATAC
Organism: Rhinoderma darwinii; assembly: GCF_050947455.1. Classification (NCBI taxonomy): domain Eukaryota; kingdom Metazoa; phylum Chordata; class Amphibia; order Anura; family Rhinodermatidae; genus Rhinoderma; species Rhinoderma darwinii. The sequence continues at coordinate 79,906,635 of NC_134687.1, forward strand.
TATTGCTGAGATCCGGTCCCAGCTTAGGGCAATAAATCTGAAGGAATATGGCAATAATTTAATGAAAACAAAGTCTATAACGTATGAGATGGGAGACAGACCCAGTAAATTATTGAGTCAGCGGCTCAATAGACAAAAGAGAGAGAGACATATTGAGAAGATTCATAATGGAAAAGGAGAGATTGTTTATGACCTGCATAAAATATTGGACTCATTTAGTGAGAACTAGTCTAATCTTTAAAATCTTCAAAATAACATAGGAATCATTCAATCTACTCCGCTTTCGATTAATAGGTTCTTACATACATTAGATTTACCAATTCTTTCTGAGCTACAGATTGAGAGTCTTAATGCGGAGGTGATGATAAATGAGGAGGAAGAGGCTATTAAATCGCTCAAACATGATAGGACCCCCCGGTCCAGATGGGTATGTGAATGAATACTATAAAGAATTCATCCTAATTCTGGCCCCTCAACTTATTTCGGTGTTTAACCACCACTGCATTGAGGCCTCCAATATGCCAGAGGAAATGCCGGTGGCGAGAATTATTCCAATTAATAAAACGGGAAAAGATCCGCTGTCTCCTGGTAACTATCGCGCAATATCACTATTAAATGGTGATATTGAAATTTTGGCCTCAATTATGTGACTTCCGCGTTCTGTGTCCGGCAGCTTCATAGATATCAATGGGATTCTTCTGTGCATGCGCGAACGGCTCTCCATTGATCTCTATGGATCTGAGGAACAGATAAGCCGGACACAGGATCCAGAAGTTCAGGCTTCTCATGTAGCGCTTTGGGTAACTTTCACTCCCCTGTTCTCATTATTGCTGGGGGTCCCTGCCATTCACTACTATGGGAGTTAGGGAAACAGCGTAGTTACGCTGTTTCAGTAGCTCCACATGTAACCAAGTGGCTGCTGGTTCAAGTCCCCTAGATACATTTTTAGGAGTGTAAAAAAAAAAACCTTTTCCCATTTTTCCCCAAGCACAATGTAAAACATAAAATAATTTCGACCCGCAACAAAATAAGCCCTCATACCGCTCAATCGATAAAATAAATATCAAAAAAAGTTTTGGCTCTCAGAATGTGGTGAAACAGAATCAATTATTTTTTAACAAATAATTTTTTTCCTATTTTCTGTTGTCTAAAACCTGGGTGCGTCTTATGGTCAGGTGCATCTTATAGTCCGAAAAATACGGTAATATTTATTCAATTTGCCGCATCTGGGAGGTATGGGAATTTCTGATTTAAGCTAATATCAAAGTGCTGCCTTCTTAGAACCAATACAATTATACTGGAGAGAACCATTAGATACCAGATGGGTAGCGATTGAGAAGGCATTTAGCGATGTAAAATCCTTAAAGGGGCTAGTAATAAGCTGCCTTTTTAAGCTATTTTTTCTCTGTTGTACTCAAGAAAGAATGCCCCAAGGGCATGGGATATATATGTCCAGTCTCTCGGCAGCATTGGAGTTACCACAGGGGAGTTTTATTTGTAATATTTAAGTGCTCTGATCCCAGATTTAGATCTTTTGGCATAGAGAAATTCGAATTTGAAAACACTGGAGGAGTTCACCATAGGATCTAAGCCCGTGACCTATTCAGGTCTATCCGATAAATTTAATCTTCCCCAGACTCCATATTTTTCATACTTACAGGTTAAAACCTTCGTTAATAGAGTGAACCTGATAAAAGAGATAGAAGCGCTGCCTCCAAATAGATCTAAATTCCTTAGGAAGCACATTGTACAAGGGGGAATTGTTATTATTTATAAAGAAGTTATGAGCCGAATATGCCAAAGTAAAATGGGTTATATGTTAAAATGGGAAAGAGACCTACAGAAAAGTTTCTCGATTCTTTCCTGGAAGCTCTGAGAAAACTTCAGATGCGTTCATATCTTTTTTTTTTAATCAGTTCAAGTTTATTCAACAAAACTCCACATTATTACAGGTCATTGTACGTTCTCATACAGTGTACAAGCAATTTTCAACAGACCCAATTCTTTACATTTAACCAAACATTCCCTTCCCCCCAACTCCCCCCTTTATCCCCCCCAGCCGATCTTCTCAGTACCACTTTTCCAATCCTCTCCCCTCAGTGGCCCTATACCTGCACTTGTTGCCTTAGTGTCATTAGCTCCACAGAAGCATACCCAGATTGATCAATCCACCTAGCCCATTGTTTGTCGAACTTGACCCTGGACCCCCTCTTGGAGTATATCCTATACTCCATCAGAACCTGTGAGTTAAGTGCCCCTATGATTTCTTGTTTTGATGGTGGCTCCGCATCCAGCCAGTGCTTTGCAATTCCTTTCCGAACTTGATACAGTATTTTAGCAATTGCCAACCCTGACATCCTATCTCCCCCCAAATCTCCAACATACCCTAACAGCATTACTACAGGATCCCATGGGATCTGTACCTCAAACACTTTCCCCACTAGTTCTGATATTTCCGTCCACAGACTCCCCAGCTTCCCACATGTCCAGAACATATGAAGGATGTCTGCTTTTTCTTCCGGGCACCTAGGACATTTTGCATCCGCTCTTAATCCCATTTGTTTCAGCACCCACGGGGTCCTGTACACCCTATGTATCAGAAACAACTGCGATCTTCGTTGTGCTACATTAATGGACAAGGTACATGTTGCTGCCAATACCGCCTCCCAATGGTCTGTTGTAATAGGACCCACATCCCTCTCCCATATTGCTTTCACTGTTGCCATAGGATCTCCCAGATGTTCCACCAACAACCTGCGATAAACCAATGATATTAATCCTTTTGATGTTACTGCCTTTGCAATATGCTCCAACACCCCCGCGGCATGCATCGTCAGGTCTACACTGACTGCTTGTGTCTGCACTGCGTGCCGAATCTGCAGGTACTGATAAAACATGCGGGAGTCCAGTTGAAACTCCTCCCTTACTTGCTGAAAAGATTTGAGTATGTCTCCCTCATACAACTGATTCAACCGTATTATGCCTTGCTGCTCCCACCCCTGCATCCCTTCCAATTTACCCAATTCCCCCAAATAAGCATTTCTCCAAAGCGGTGTATATTTAGTGCACTCCCCTATCCCCAGCAATTGCTTGCACTGCCACCACACCTTATGTATGAGAAGCAGAGTGGGTCTGGTACTCGCCATCTGTTTATATCTGTGCGCTTCCAGTCCTGCCAGCGGGTTCTCCCCCCCCCCCAGATATGATAGGATGCGCGCACTGGACCCCCATGTCTCTTCCTGCTCCCACCCCCAGAAATGCTGACATTGGGCAGCTAAATAATACACCCAAGCATTGGGAACAGCCAGGCCCCCCTCCTCCTTTGGCAGCTGTAATTTCTCCAGTTTAATCCTAGGTACCCCCTTCTTCCATACTAGGTCCCTAAAAAGGTTATGCAATCTCCTGAACCAATATTTGGGGTTCCATACCGGTGAGTTATGTAGTACATACAACACCTGGGGCATAAGGATCATTTTAATCAAATTTGTCCTACCCAGAGCCGATAGGGGCAACTTATTCCACGCCTCTACTTTGGCTTTTATCTTTGTTAACAGTGGCATTACATTAAGGGACATATAATCCTGTACTTTCGCCGTCACCCTCACCCCCAAATACTTAAACTCCTTCACCACAGGTATCTCCACCTCCTCTTCCCCATTCTGAACATCCCCCGGGTCCATGAGCATTAGGGCCGATTTTGACCAATTAATGAGTAGTCCTGAGTATTTCCCAAACCGCTTAATTAGGGCCATCACTAACGGTAATGTGCGTTCGGTATCCGCCATGAATAGCAGCATATCATCTGCGTATAATGCAATTCTTTCCTCCACCCCCCCATATCTCAACCCCTGAATTTGTTCATGTTGTCTCACTGCACACGCCAAGGGTTCCACCGCCAACGCAAACAACAATGGGGACAATGGACATCCCTGACGCGTTCCCCGCTCCAGCGCAAACCGATCCGATAACACCCCATTCACCCTTATCTTTGCTGTCGGGGCTACATACAACAATTTTACCCATTTTATATAATTAGGGCCAAATCCCATTTTTTCCAGAACTGACCACAAATAATTCCACTCCACACAATCAAATGCTTTGGCCGCATCTAAGGACATTATGGCTCTCCCCCCACTATTATCCGGCATAACTTGTAGATTCAAAAACAGCCGCCTCAGATTTACCGCCGTCGATTTGGATGGCATAAAACCGGCCTGATCTCCGTGTACCACCCCAGCTACTACTTTAGCTAGTCGAAGCGCCAATACTTTCGCCATGATTTTAATATCCGCCGTCAGCAGTGAGACTGGTCTATAAGAGCCCGGGAGTTGAGGATCCTTCCCCTCTTTAGGCAGAACTACTATAGTCGCTTCATACATTGTTTCTGGAAGCCGCCCCCTATTGAAGCTATCTAAAAGAGTGGCCAGTAACTGCGGCGCAAGCTCCTCCCCATATTCCTTAAAAACTTCCACCGGAAGACCATCCGGCCCCGGCGCCTTTTCACTGGCTAGTATCCCTATAGCCGCCTGTATTTCCTCCAGAGATATTGGCTCCTCCAATGTCCCTCTCTCCTCCCCCCCCAACCTAGGAAATTCTATCTCCCCTATATACTCTTCCAGCTGCTGAGACGTGTGCTCTGCCCTAGAGGCATACAAATCCGAATAGAACTGCTGAAACACTTTCAAAATCTGTCCTGTATCAGTCTCCAACTTCCCCCCCTCCCCTTTAATGGTGTGTATGTAATTATTCTCCCTCTGAGCCTGCGCCATCCTTGCCAGTAACCGTCCAGTGGTTTCCCCCTCCTCATAGTATTGGCGTTTTAAAAACATCCTTTTGTTATCTGCCCTCTCCAACTGATGTTGCTTTAACAACCGCTGCGCCTCCACCCAATGCTTCAATGTGTCTGTTGTGTTATCTATTATATGCAGCCTTTCTGTCTCCTCTACCCTTCCCAACAGTGCTTCTCCTAATTGTCTAGACCGTGTTTTTACTGCTGAAATGTGCTGGATGAACACCCCTCTCAGCCACGCCTTCATCGCGTCCCACAGTATCTCTTGCGGTACCGTTCCTGAATTGAACTGAAAGTACTCCTTTATGAGGTTTAAAATTTGTTTATTGTCTATCAGCTTTAGCCAAAAGGCATTAAGTTTCCAGCACCCTTGCCCCCGCCCTGTCCTCTCCTCCGTCTCTACCTTCATTAACACAGGAGAATGATCCGATAACGCTCTTTGCAAGTATTCTATCTGAGCTACAAATGGTACCGCTGTCGGTGAGCACAAGATTAAGTCTATCCTGGATAAAGACTGATATGTGGAAGACGCACAAGAATACTGAAAGCTATTTGGATGTTTATCCCTCCATATGTCCCGCCAGCCCATTTCCGCAACCAGATGGCCAAAAGCTGTTACACCTCCCCCTGTCATGCCAAATTTATCCATATTGGTATTCAATACTGCGTTAAAATCCCCCATCACTAGTAACGGCACCTCCGGGTACCTAGCCAGTTCCTCCACCACTTTCTTGATACATCCACTAGAAAACGGAGGGGGGACATACAACACCACCAACACACAATTCCAATGATACAAAGTACAGTGTACCCCCACATACCGCCCCTCCCCATCCTGGAAGGAGTCGTGACATACAAATGGCACTGCCCTATGTATGAGAAGACTCACCCCCCTTGAATATGTAGTATGGTAAGAATGAAAACTATGGCCTACCCAGGCCCTATGCATCATGGAAACTGAATCCCTAGTCATATGTGTCTCCTGTAGTCCTATCACCCTCGACTCCTGTTTTCTAATAAAATCAAATACCGCCTGTCGTTTTCTGGCTTCCCGCAGGCCCCGTACATTCCAGGACAAACAATTAAGTAATCCCATCATCCCTCAACATATCACAGCTCCTCCTATCCTGTTCTCTTAATTTTACATATCCGACCGGCTGGGTCTTTTTTCCCTCCCTCCCCTCCCCCCCCTGCAACCTCCCCCGTAAACCTACCCCTTTCCAAGGGTTGGGGCAACAGAACGTATCTGCCATTACCCATAACAAACATCGGCAGGTCAACTCCGCCCACCATACATTCAACAATGCCATAACTCGTTATGTGCTTTTCCCGCTTAACTGACCATCCCTCCCGCTGCCATTTTCTTACAAATAAACTACCATCCCTTCAGCATATCAATACCCCTCAATGTCCATAAACACATTCCTCCTCTTCTGGTCTTCCGCGGTCCCCGCAACCATGCCCTCCAACTCCAAGTCCAATCAAATGCCAAATCTTGCAATTTTTCCTACGACACCTGGTTCAGTCCTGCATCCCCAGCCTCCGTTTGCCAGCCGGTCTGTTCCGGATCAACGCCGTCCCTCTGCCGGTCTCAGCTGACTTTCATGGCTATCCAACCATCTAACCGCTTCTCTCGGTGTCTCAAAAAAGGAAGTTGTTCCCAGCGCCACCACTCTCAAACGGGCAGGATACATCATCGAATATTGCACTTGTAATGCCCTTAGTCGTCTTTTTATATCCATAAACTGTGATCTTTTCCGTTGTACTTCCAAAGAGAAGTCCGGGAAGAAGGACACTTTCACCCCATTAAAGGAGATGTCTTGACGTTCTCTAGCTTTCCTCAGGATCTTGTCTCTATCTTTATAATGTAGAATCTTTATCAGCACTGGTCTCGGCGGCCTTCCGGGAGGGCCAGGTCTGGTCGGCACCCTGTGCGCTCTCTCCACCGCAAATAAAGGGGTCAATTCCTCTCTACCAAATGTGTCTATCAGCCACTTTTCGAAGAAGTCATCCGGATTCGTTCCCTCCACTCTTTCCGGAACCCCCACAAGGCGCACATTATTTAGTCTCAGCCGATTTTCCATATCGTCTGTCTTAGCCATCAATGTCGCCACTGCCTGCGAATGTGCCTGTACATCCTGCTTTATGTGAGGAATCGCATCCTCCATGTCTGAGACTCTCCCTTCCACGGCCGTGGTGCGTTCCGCAACTTTCTGCAAATCATTCCTGAGCAGCAAAATGTCCTCCTTCAATCCACCCATCTGATTTGCTAAGGTATTAAGGACCATAGAATTCTGCTTCACCGCTGCCAAAATGTCCTTTAGGGAGGGTTCCTCCTTCCTTACTCCACTTTTCCCTCCATCACCTGGCTGATCCTGCATGGCGCCACTCATCTCCTCCTCCTCCTCCTCCTCCTCACTTCTCATGTCCCCCGCCAAAGGAGAATACCTGGATCCATATGATGAGCTTCCAGCTTCCTGATCTCCAGCCGACTTTCGCTGCTGTGCAGCCGCCCCCCCTGCTCTCGGCGTGCGGGCGAACCTCTCCAGCTTTTCCACAACTTCCTGCCGGAGGCCTCTATTGCGGCCTTCCTTCTCCTCGGCGCCATCTTGAGCGCGGGACCCGGGACTCGCTGGCGGCGACTTCTGCTTCTTAGAGCGCGTCATTATGACCGGGTACTCGTGCTCCTCCACCTCCAGACTCTGGTAAGCCCCTAGGGAAGCTATTTTCCCCGAGTTTTACGGGATATATGTATTTTAACGGATGATTACAGCAGGAGCTCCGGTCACACACGTCCTCTCACATTCACCTCTAGGCCACGCCCCCCAGATGCGTTCATATCTAACCTCGCCAAGACTTGCTTGGCCTTTCCTGGACTACTCAGATAACTGTTGGCGCCACTGTGACACCATAGTAGATCTGATCCACCCATGGTGGGGGTGCTCTAAATAGGCAGTTTCTGTCAGGAAGTCTCAAACTTAATCTTTAAGATATCCTTTCTGATTGGTTGCCTCTTACGTCCGTCGGAGGAGTTGGGAGTTGTTTCTCCCTCTCGCACACTATTGGATGGAGCCGTTGTGCTCTCTGATTGGCCGTCGGTGGGGCTTCCTGATTGGTCCACTGCGGTGTCAATCGGGTCTGATGGGAGGCTTGGACGAGTGACGATATGTGATTGGTCGGCCTGATTTTCAGCTGTCCCTTCCGGACGGCTTAATACAGCACTGTTTTCTCGGCGCGCTGCCATTAAGCCCCTGAACCCCTGAGGACGCTGTCTAGCACAGCGAAACATGTCGGGGGGCTCTGATACTTACTATTTTAATCTAATATGTACCTCCGTTGCTCTTCATATAAGTTGTCTGTTTGACTCGCTGGTCTGCAGCCGCGAGCACTACTGAATGCAACACACATACACATGGTCTAATGTGCACAGCTCGTTTATACCTCAAACGGAGGTGATGTTACTCATTTTAATCAATCTATGTAGTCAGTCTTTTTGCTTTATATAAGCACAATAAAATTTGTTCATTTATTTAGTCATTGGCAGTTGGATCAAAAGGAATTTTTCTGCTGGTACCAGTTCTTTGTAAATATATTGTCCTTAATTCCTACCAACTGCTGGGGTCTTTTTCCTTTCATGTGCTATAGTGAAACTTACAAACACATTAATCACAGATTAGTAATATTTAACTTCAGTTACATATTATATAATATACATTACATATTATATAAACACATTTGAATCATTCCGGTCATTTAGACCTAAAGCACCCGTAGCCTCTGAGCGCATAATCCAGCTCTGCTCTCTTCTGAGGAGCTCTGCATGTCTGTCTCCAGCTGCACTATTCATTTTAACTAGTTAATGCCCTGCAAAGTGCAATACTGATGCACCTCCACTATGAACATCTCTAATATGCTATGTTAACTGATGTGTCCCTAAACCAGTAGTAATAGGCCAGCAATGCTCTCTTTTTTTTTTTACATTTTATTACAAAAAATAGAATACAATTACAACACAGAAGACATACCGTCCTAGAGACATAGGACATCAACATGTCCAGTATCATGTCAGTCCAGCAGTTTTAAAAAGTGAAGAAAAAAAAAATTATACACTGTAATGTATGGAATAGCAATTCCCATTATACCGAGGAGAATCTATCACATCAAGAGATTACTCTTTCCAGACCAGCAGTCCCATTTATCATTCAAATTAGGCACTTTAGAGACCCCCGATTCATTCATTGTTACCTCATAAGTATGATATTATTTTACTTTGTATATCACGTTAATCCTAAGTATAATATCTGATTTCCAATTAGAGGTCACTTCTGATCTAGTAGCTACACAAATCATATTAACCTCCCATCTACATATTGGGGGGAGATCTTCACAAGATAAGCCCAGCAGAACAAGTTCTGGCACCAGCTGAACCTCAGTTTCAAATATCTTAAAGATTAAGTTTGAGACTTCCTGACAGAAACTGCCTATTTAGAGCACCCCCACCATAGGTGGATCAGATCTACTCTGGTGTCACAGTGGCGCCAACAGTTATCTGAGTAGTCCAGGAAAGGCCAAGCAAGTCTTGGCGAGGTTAGATATGAACGCATCTGAAGTTTTCTCAGAGCTTCCAGGAAAGAATCCAGAAACTTTTCTGTAGGTCTCTTTCCCATTTTAACATATAACCCATTTTACTTTGGCATATTCGGCTCATAACTTCTTTATAAATAATAGCAATTCCCCCTTCTACCATGTGCTTCCTAAGGAATTTAGATCTATTTGGAGGCAGCGCTTCTATCTCTTTTATCAGGTTCACTCTATTAACCCCTTAAGGACGCAGCCTAGTTTGGGCCTTAAGGCTCAGAGCCCATTTTTCAAATCTGACATATTTCACTTTATGTGGTAATAACGTCGGAATGCTTAAACCTATCCAAGCGATTCTGAGATTGTTTTCTCGTGACACTTTGGGCTTCATGTTCGTGGTAAAATTTGGTCGATATATTCAGTGTTTATTGGTGAAAAATTGCAAAATTTAGAGAAAATTTTGAAAAAATTGCATTTTTCAGAATTTAAATGCATCTGCTTGTAAAACAGACGGTTATACCACCCAAAATAGTTACTAGTTCACATTTCCCATATGTCTACTTTAGATTGGCATCGTTTTTTTAACATTCTTTTATTTTTCTTGGACGTTACAAGGCTTAGAACATAAACAGCAATTTCTCATATTTTTAAGAAAATTTCAAAAGCCTTTTTTTTAAGGTACCTCTTGAGTTCTGAAGTGGCTTTGAGGGGCCTATGTATTAGAAACCCCCATAAAACACCCCATTTTAAAAACTAGACCCCTCAAAGTATTCAAAACAGCATTTAGAAAGTTTTTTAACCCTTCAGGCATTTCACAGGAATTAAAGCAATGTGGAGGTGAAATTTGCAAATTTCATTTTTCTTGCTGAATTTCAATATTATTCCATTTTTTTCTGTAACACAGAAGATTTTACCAGAGAAATACTACTAAATATGTATTGTCCAGATTCTGCAGTTTTTAGAAATGTCCCACATGTGGCTCTAGTGCGCTCGTGGAATAAAACACAAGCCTCAGAAACAAAGGAGCACCTAGTGCATTTTGAGGCCTCTTTTTTATTAGAATATATTTTAGGCAGCATGCCAGGTTTGAAGAGGTGTTGAGGTATGAAAGCAATGGAAACCCACCAGAAGTGACCCCATTTTGGAAACTAGACCCCTCAAGGAATTCATTTATGGTTGTTGTTATCATTTTGACCACACCGTTTTTTCACAGCACCTATTTGAATTGGGCTGTGAAATTAAAAAAATGATATTTTTTCCATTAAGATGTAATTTTTGTTCAAAATTTCTTATTTTCACAAGGAATAAAACACCCCATTTTGTTGCCCAATTTGTCCTTAGTGCGGCAATACCCCATTTGTGGTGATAAACTGCCGTTTGGGCCCATGGGAGGACTCAGAAGGAAAGGAGCGCTATGTGTTTGTTGGAGTCCAGATTTTGCTGGATTGGTTTTCGGGTTCCATGTCGCATTTGCAGAGCCCCAGAGGTATGAAAGCAATGGAAACCCACCAGAAGTGACCCCATTTTGGAAACTAGACCCCTCAAGGAATTCATTTATGGTTGTTGTTATCATTTTGACCACACCGTTTTTTCACAGCACCTATTTGAATTGGGCTGTGAATTAAAAAAATGATATTTTTTTCCATTAAGATGTAATTTTTGTTCAAAATTTCTTATTTTCACAAGGAATAAAACACCCCATTTTGTTGCCCAATTTGTCCTGAGTGCGGCAATACCCCATTTGTGGTGATAAACTGATGTTTGGGCCCATGGCAGGACTCAGAAGGAAAGGACCACCATTTGGCCTACTGGAGCTTTTCTTGTGCTAAGTCATGTAGGCAGAAGCCCCTGAGGTACCAGTACAGTTAAAACCCCCGAGAAGTGACCCCATTTTAAAAACTACACCCCTTAAGACATTCATCTAGTGGTGTAGTGAGCATTTTGACCCCACAGTTATTGTGTAAAAGGTAATGCGCAGCAGATGGTGCAAAGTGAGATTTGCAATTTCCTATGCATATATGCCATTTCAGTGTCTGATATATTGTGCCCAGCATGTGCCACTGGAGACATACACCCCATAAATTGTAATGTGGGTTCTCCCGGGTACGGCAATACCCTACATGTGGCTGTTATTAGCTGACTGGGCACACGACAGGGCTCAGAAGGGAAGGACCACCATTTAGCCTACTGGAGCTTTTCTGGTGCTAAGTCATGTAGGCAGAACCCCTGAGGTACCAGTACAGTTGAAACCCCCGAGAAGTGACCCCATTTTAAAAACTACACCCCTTAAGACATTCATCTAGTGGTGTAGTGAGCATTTTGACCCCACAGTTATTGTGTAAAAGGTAATGCGCAGCAGATGGTGCAAAGTGAGATTTGCAATTTCCTATGCATATATGCCATTTCAGTGTCTGATATATTGTGCCCAGCATGTGCCACTGGAGACATACACCCCATAAATTGTAATGTGGGTTCTCCCGGGTACGGCAATACCCTACATGTGGCTGTTATTAGCTGACTGGGCACACGACAGGGCTCAGAAGGGAAGGACCACCATTTAGCCCACTGGAGCTTTTCTGGTGCTAAGTCATGTAGGCAGAACCCCTGAGGTACCAGTACAGTTGAAACCCCCGAGAAGTGACCCCATTTTAAAAACTACACCCCTTAAGACATTCATCTAGTGGTGTAGTGAGCATTTTGACCCCACAGTTATTGTGTAAAAGGTAATGCGCAGCAGATGGTGCAAAGTGAGATTTGCAATTTCCTATGCATATATGCCATTTCAGTGTCTGATATATTGTGCCCAGCATGTGCCACTGGAGACATACACCCCATAAATTGTAATGTGGGTTCTCCCGGGTACGGCAATACCCTACATGTGGCTGTTATTAGCTGCCTGGGCACACGACAGGGCTCAGAAGGGAAGGACCACCATTTAGCCTACTGGAGCTTTTCTGGTGCTAAGTCATGTAGGCAGAACCCCTGAGGTACCAGTACAGTTGAAACCCCCGAGAAGTGACCCCATTTTAAAAACTACACCCCTTAAGACATTCATCTAGTGGTGTAGTGAGCATTTTGACCCCACAGTTATTGTGTAAAAGGTAATGCGCAGCAGATGGTGCAAAGTGAGATTTGCAATTTCCTATGCATATATGCCATTTCAGTGTCTGATATATTGTGCCCAGCATGTGCCACTGGAGACATACACCCCATAAATTGTAATGTGGGTTCTCCCGGGTACGGCAATACCCTACATGTGGCTGTTATTAGCTGCCTGGGCACACGACAGGGCTCAGAAGGGAAGGACCACCATTTAGCCTACTGGAGCTTTTCTGGTGCTAAGTCATGTAGGCAGAACCCCTGAGGTACCAGTACAGTTGAAACCCCCGAGAAGTGAACCCATTTTAAAAACTACACCCCTTAAGACATTCATCTAGTGGTGTAGTGAGCATTTTGACCCCACAGTTATTGTGTAAAAGGTAATGCGCAGCAGATGGTGCAAAGTGAGATTTGCAATTTCCTATGCATATATGCCATTTCAGTGTCTGATATATTGTGCCCAGCATGTGCCACTGGAGACATACACCCCATAAATTGTAATGTGGGTTCTCCCGGGTACGGCAATACCCTACATGTGGCTGTTATTAGCTGCCTGGGCACACGACAGGGCTCAGAAGGGAAGGACCACCATTTAGCCTACTGGAGCTTTTCTGGTGCTAAGTCATGTAGGCAGAACCCCTGAGGTACCAGTACAGTTGAAACCCCCGAGAAGTGACCCCATTTTAAAAACTACACCCCTTAAGACATTCATCTAGTGGTGTAGTGAGCATTTTGACCCCACAGTTATTGTGTAAAAGGTAATGCGCAGCAGATGGTGCAAAGTGAGATTTGCAATTTCCTATGCATATATGCCATTTCAGTGTCTGATATATTGTGCCCAGCATGTGCCACTGGAGACATACACCCCATAAATTGTAATGTGGGTTCTCCCGGGTACGGCAATACCCTACATGTGGCTGTTATTAGCTGCCTGGGCACACGACAGGGCTCAGAAGGGAAGGACCACCATTTAGCCTACTGGAGCTTTTCTGGTGCTAAGTCATGTAGGCAGAACCCCTGAGGTACCAGTACAGTTGAAACCCCCGAGAAGTGACCCCATTTTAAAAACTACACCCCTTAAGACATTCATCTAGTGGTGTAGTGAGCATTTTGACCCCACAGTTATTGTGTAAAAGGTAATGCGCAGCAGATGGTGCAAAGTGAGATTTGCAATTTCCTATGCATATATGCCATTTCAGTGTCTGATATATTGTGCCCAGCATGTGCCACTGGAGACATACACCCCATAAATTGTAATGTGGGTTCTCCCGGGTACGGCAATACCCTACATGTGGCTGTTATTAGCTGCCTGGGCACACGACAGGGCTCAGAAGGGAAGGACCACCATTTAGCCTACTGGAGCTTTTCTGGTGCTAAGTCATGTAGGCAGAACCCCTGAGGTACCAGTACAGTTGAAACCCCCGAGAAGTGACCCCATTTTAAAAACTACACCCCTTAAGACATTCATCTAGTGGTGTAGTGAGCATTTTGACCCCACAGTTATTGTGTAAAAGGTAATGCGCAGCAGATGGTGCAAAGTGAGATTTGCAATTTCCTATGCATATATGCCATTTCAGTGTCTGATATATTGTGCCCAGCATGTGCCACTGGAGACATACACCCCATAAATTGTAATGTGGGTTCTCCCGGGTACGGCAATACCCTACATGTGGCTGTTATTAGCTGCCTGGGCACACGACAGGGCTCAGAATGGAAGGACCACCATTTAGCCTACTGGAGCTTTTCTGGTGCTAAGTCATGTAGGCAGAACCCCTGAGGTACCAGTACAGTTGAAACCCCCGAGAAGTGACCCCATTTTAAAAACTACACCCCTTAAGACATTCATCTAGTGGTGTAGTGAGCATTTTGACCCCACAGTTATTGTGTAAAAGGTAATGCGCAGCAGATGGTGCAAAGTGAGATTTGCAATTTCCTATGCATATATGCCATTTCAGTGTCTGATATATTGTGCCCAGCATGTGCCACTGGAGACATACACCCCATAAATTGTAATGTGGGTTCTCCCGGGTACGGCAATACCCTACATGTGGCTGTTATTAGCTGCCTGGGCACACGACAGGGCTCAGAAGGGAAGGACCACCATTTAGCCTACTGGAGCTTTTCTGGTGCTAAGTCATGTAGGCAGAACCCCTGAGGTACCAGTACAGTTGAAACCCCCGAGAAGTGAACCCATTTTAAAAACTACACCCCTTAAGACATTCATCTAGTGGTGTAGTGAGCATTTTGACCCCACAGTTATTGTGTAAAAGGTAATGCGCAGCAGATGGTGCAAAGTGAGATTTGCAATTTCCTATGCATATATGCCATTTCAGTGTCTGATATATTGTGCCCAGCATGTGCCACTGGAGACATACACCCCATAAATTGTAATGTGGGTTCTCCCGGGTACGGCAATACCCTACATGTGGCTGTTATTAGCTGCCTGGGCACACGACAGGGCTCAGAAGGGAAGGACCACCATTTAGCCTACTGGAGCTTTTCTGGTGCTAAGTCATGTAGGCAGAACCCCTGAGGTACCAGTACAGTTGAAACCCCCGAGAAGTGAACCCATTTTAAAAACTACACCCCTTAAGACATTCATCTAGTGGTGTAGTGAGCATTTTGACCCCACAGTTATTGTGTAAAAGGTAATGCGCAGCAGATGGTGCAAAGTGAGATTTGCAATTTCCTATGCATATATGCCATTTCAGTGTCTGATATATTGTGCCCAGCATGTGCCACTGGAGACATACACCCCATAAATTGTAATGTGGGTTCTCCCGGGTACGGCAATACCCTACATGTGGCTGTTATTAGCTGCCTGGGCACACGACAGGGCTCAGAAGGGAAGGACCACCATTTAGCCTACTGGAGCTTTTCTGGTGCTAAGTCATGTAGGCAGAACCCCTGAGGTACCAGTACAGTTGAAACCCCCGAGAAGTGACCCCATTTTAAAAACTACACCCCTTAAGACATTCATCTAGTGGTGTAGTGAGCATTTTGACCCCACAGTTATTGTGTAAAAGGTAATGCGCAGCAGATGGTGCAAAGTGAGATTTGCAATTTCCTATGCATATATGCCATTTCAGTGTCTGATATATTGTGCCCAGCATGTGCCACTGGAGACATACACCCCATAAATTGTAATGTGGGTTCTCCCGGGTACGGCAATACCCTACATGTGGCTGTTATTAGCTGCCTGGGCACACGACAGGGCTCAGAAGGGAAGGACCACCATTTAGCCTACTGGAGCTTTTCTGGTGCTAAGTCATGTAGGCAGAACCCCTGAGGTACCAGTACAGTTGAAACCCCCGAGAAGTGACCCCATTTTAAAAACTACACCCCTTAAGACATTCATTTAGTGGTGTAGTGAGCATTTTGACCCCACAGTTATTGTGTAAAAGGTAATGCGCAGCAGATGGTGCAAAGTGAGATTTGCAATTTCCTATGCATATATGCCATTTCAGTGTCTGATATATTGTGCCCAGCATGTGCCACTGGAGACATACACCCCATAAATTGTAATGTGGGTTCTCCCGGGTACGGCAATACCCTACATGTGGCTGTTATTAGCTGCCTGGGCACACGACAGGGCTCAGAAGGGAAGGACCACCATTTAGCCTACTGGAGCTTTTCTGGTGCTAAGTCATGTAGGCAGAACCCCTGAGGTACCAGTACAGTTGAAACCCCCGAGAAGTGAACCCATTTTAAAAACTACACCCCTTAAGACATTCATCTAGTGGTGTAGTGAGCATTTTGACCCCACAGTTATTGTGTAAAAGGTAATGCGCAGCAGATGGTGCAAAGTGAGATTTGCAATTTCCTATGCATATATGCCATTTCAGTGTCTGATATATTGTGCCCAGCATGTGCCACTGGAGACATACACCCCATAAATTGTAATGTGGGTTCTCCCGGGTACGGCAATACCCTACATGTGGCTGTTATTAGCTGCCTGGGCACACGACAGGGCTCAGAAGGGAAGGACCACCATTTAGCCTACTGGAGCTTTTCTGGTGCTAAGTCATGTAGGCAGAACCCCTGAGGTACCAGTACAGTTGAAACCCCCGAGAAGTGACCCCATTTTAAAAACTACACCCCTTAAGACATTCATCTAGTGGTGTAGTGAGCATTTTGACCCCACAGTTATTGTGTAAAAGGTAATGCGCAGCAGATGGTGCAAAGTGAGATTTGCAATTTCCTATGCATATATGCCATTTCAGTGTCTGATATATTGTGCCCAGCATGTGCCACTGGAGACATACACCCCATAAATTGTAATGTGGGTTCTCCCGGGTACGGCAATACCCTACATGTGGCTGTTATTAGCTGCCTGGGCACACGACAGGGCTCAGAAGGGAAGGACCACCATTTAGCCTACTGGAGCTTTTCTGGTGCTAAGTCATGTAGGCAGAACCCCTGAGGTACCAGTACAGTTGAAACCCCCGAGAAGTGACCCCATTTTAAAAACTACACCCCTTAAGACATTCATCTAGTGGTGTAGTGAGCATTTTGACCCCACAGTTATTGTGTAAAAGGTAATGCGCAGCAGATGGTGCAAAGTGAGATTTGCAATTTCCTATGCATATATGCCATTTCAGTGTCTGATATATTGTGCCCAGCATGTGCCACTGGAGACATACACCCCATAAATTGTAATGTGGGTTCTCCCGGGTACGGCAATACCCTACATGTGGCTGTTATTAGCTGCCTGGGCACACGACAGGGCTCAGAAGGGAAGGACCACCATTTAGCCTACTGGAGCTTTTCTGGTGCTAAGTCATGTAGGCAGAACCCCTGAGGTACCAGTACAGTTGAAACCCCCGAGAAGTGACCCCATTTTAAAAACTACACCCCTTAAGACATTCATCTAGTGGTGTAGTGAGCATTTTGACCCCACAGTTATTGTGTAAAAGGTAATGCGCAGCAGATGGTGCAAAGTGAGATTTGCAATTTCCTATGCATATATGCCATTTCAGTGTCTGATATATTGTGCCCAGCATGTGCCACTGGAGACATACACCCCATAAATTGTAATGTGGGTTCTCCCGGGTACGGCAATACCCTACATGTGGCTGTTATTAGCTGCCTGGGCACACGACAGGGCTCAGAAGGGAAGGACCACCATTTAGCCTACTGGAGCTTTTCTGGTGCTAAGTCATGTAGGCAGAACCCCTGAGGTACCAGTACAGTTGAAACCCCCGAGAAGTGACCCCATTTTAAAAACTACACCCCTTAAGACATTCATCTAGTGGTGTAGTGAGCATTTTGACCCCACAGTTATTGTGTAAAAGGTAATGCGCAGCAGATGGTGCAAAGTGAGATTTGCAATTTCCTATGCATATATGCCATTTCAGTGTCTGATATATTGTGCCCAGCATGTGCCACTGGAGACATACACCCCATAAATTGTAATGTGGGTTCTCCCGGGTACGGCAATACCCTACATGTGGCTGTTATTAGCTGCCTGGGCACACGACAGGGCTCAGAAGGGAAGGACCACCATTTAGCCTACTGGAGCTTTTCTGGTGCTAAGTCATGTAGGCAGAACCCCTGAGGTACCAGTACAGTTGAAACCCCCGAGAAGTGAACCCATTTTAAAAACTACACCCCTTAAGACATTCATCTAGTGGTGTAGTGAGCATTTTGACCCCACAGTTATTGTGTAAAAGGTAATGCGCAGCAGATGGTGCAAAGTGAGATTTGCAATTTCCTATGCATATATGCCATTTCAGTGTCTGATATATTGTGCCCAGCATGTGCCACTGGAGACATACACCCCATAAATTGTAATGTGGGTTCTCCCGGGTACGGCAATACCCTACATGTGGCTGTTATTAGCTGCCTGGGCACACGACAGGGCTCAGAAGGGAAGGACCACCATTTAGCCTACTGGAGCTTTTCTGGTGCTAAGTCATGTAGGCAGAACCCCTGAGGTACCAGTACAGTTGAAACCCCCGAGAAGTGAACCCATTTTAAAAACTACACCCCTTAAGACATTCATCTAGTGGTGTAGTGAGCATTTTGACCCCACAGTTATTGTGTAAAAGGTAATGCGCAGCAGATGGTGCAAAGTGAGATTTGCAATTTCCTATGCATATATGCCATTTCAGTGTCTGATATATTGTGCCCAGCATGTGCCACTGGAGACATACACCCCATAAATTGTAATGTGGGTTCTCCCGGGTACGGCAATACCCTACATGTGGCTGTTATTAGCTGCCTGGGCACACGACAGGGCTCAGAAGGGAAGGACCACCATTTAGCCTACTGGAGCTTTTCTGGTGCTAAGTCATGTAGGCAGAACCCCTGAGGTACCAGTACAGTTGAAACCCCCGAGAAGTGACCCCATTTTAAAAACTACACCCCTTAAGACATTCATCTAGTGGTGTAGTGAGCATTTTGACCCCACAGTTATTGTGTAAAAGGTAATGCGCAGCAGATGGTGCAAAGTGAGATTTGCAATTTCCTATGCATATATGCCATTTCAGTGTCTGATATATTGTGCCCAGCATGTGCCACTGGAGACATACACCCCATAAATTGTAATGTGGGTTCTCCCGGGTACGGCAATACCCTACATGTGGCTGTTATTAGCTGCCTGGGCACACGACAGGGCTCAGAAGGGAAGGACCACCATTTAGCCTACTGGAGCTTTTCTGGTGCTAAGTCATGTAGGCAGAACCCCTGAGGTACCAGTACAGTTGAAACCCCCGAGAAGTGACCCCATTTTAAAAACTACACCCCTTAAGACATTCATCTAGTGGTGTAGTGAGCATTTTGACCCCACAGTTATTGTGTAAAAGGTAATGCGCAGCAGATGGTGCAAAGTGAGATTTGCAATTTCCTATGCATATATGCCATTTCAGTGTCTGATATATTGTGCCCAGCATGTGCCACTGGAGACATACACCCCATAAATTGTAATGTGGGTTCTCCCGGGTACGGCAATACCCTACATGTGGCTGTTATTTGCTGCTTGGGCACATGGCAGGGCTCAAAAGGGAAAGATGAGGGGGATAAGCTGTGCGGAGTGCATCAGGGTAAATTAAAAATCAAGGGATGTATGGTAAATTTTAAAACAATCTTTCATACAGAGCCCTGGTTTTTCGGGACACGTGTCGCATTGGTATGTTGTGTCCTTCCTTATCCCCCTCTTATAGCACACTTTGCACCTCTTTTGACTTTTTCCCTTCTTGCCAGTTTGGGGAACTTCTCCTGGAAAGTGTTGCCCTGGTACGATGCGTGTGGCCTCGCTTCCAGAAGTACTGGGTGCCCCTCCTTCCTGGTCGCCAAAAATTAGGTTCTTTATAACCACCTCTTGAAATTCCAGGAAAGTTCCCCTCTGGCCTGCACATCGACGTAGCACGTACGCATTGTACAATGCCATCTGTATGATGTGCACGGCCAGCTTCTTATACCACACCCTCGATTTCCGCGTAGCGCTGTAGGGCTTCAGGACTTGATCTGACAAGTCCACCCCTCCCATGTACCTATTGTAGTCCAGGATGCAATCTGGTTTGGGGGTCTCTGTACTGGTACCTCGTACAGGTACATGGGTACTGGTGTGGCCATGTATTGTTGTCAATACAAGGACATCTCTCTTGTCCTTGTACTTGACACACAATATGTTGCTACTAGAATGTGCCCTGCTCTCACCCCTTCTGAGTGTTTGCCCAAGCAGTGTTTTAGGGAGGCCTCTAAGATTTTTTCTAGCAGTGCCGCATGCCGCAGTCCTTCTGGAAGCGAGGCACTTGAAGAGCGGGACGCTGGTATAAAAATTATCCAGGTAGAGGTGGTAACCCTGGTCCAGCAGTGGGTGCACCAAATCCCACACAATTTTTGCGTTAATTCCCAGTAAGGGGGGGCATTCTGGGGGCTGAATACTGCTGTCCTTCCCTTCATATATCCTGAATTTATATGTATACCCTGATGCACTCTCGCACAGCTTATACAACTTCACGCCATACCTTGCCCTCTTACTTGGCAGGTATTGGCGGAATTGAAGCCTCCCTTTAAAATGTACCAGGGACTCATCAATGGAAATACACTTCTCGGGGGTGTATGCTTGGGCAAACCGGGCACTGAAATGGTCTAATAGGGGTCTCAGTTTATATAAACGGTCAAAACTGGGGTCATCTCGGGGTGGGCACTGCTCATTATCGGCATAATGTAGGAAGCGAAGTATTGCCTCATAACGCATCCTGGACATGGCCATACGGTACATCGGGGTGTGGTATAGGATGTCCGTGCTCCAGTAGGTCCTAATGGATGGCTTTTTTAGAAGCCCCATGTTCAAGAGCAGTCCCCAGAACTTGCCCAACTCTGCTGCGTTTACAGGAGTCCACCTCTGGGATTGGGCATAAAATGAGTTGGGGTTCTTGGTGATATACTGTTGGGCATATAAATTAGTCTGGGTGACCATTAGCTCTATAAAGTTATCAGTGAAGAAGAACTTGAAAAAGTCCATCTCACTGAACCCTGCCGTGTTAAATTTGATGCCTGGGCTGCCCGTGTACTCAGGGATTTGGGGTTCATAATGGTCTGGTGTGGGCGTCCAAATGGGGTCACTTCGCTCAGGGGTATCACTTGTTGTGGGGTCACTTCTCTCAGGGATTTCTACTATGGTGGTGGTCCTGGGGCGTCTCCTAGGGGGTCCCTCCTCTTCATCGCTGGATGAGGAGGTAGACAAATAAAATAGTGTATCGCCATCCGACGAGTCTGTGTCGGAGGCCAGAAATGCATACGCCTCTTCAGCAGTAAATGTCCGTTGGGACATGCTTGTTGTGCGAAGACAAAATTTATATACTGCAAAAAAATAAATCCCTAACTGGGAGCAATAGGATAGCACAACTAGCACAAATGTGTGTTTTGTTTTTAGAGAGCAAGTGGACTTCCCTGACACTAAAGCTAACTAGGGCGAGGGTTCCTAACACTAAACCTAACTAAATTTTATGTGGACTTCCCTAACGCTAAACCTAACTACGGCGACGATTCCCTGACACTAAACCTATCTAGATTATTTCAAGCTTCCCTGACACTAAACCTAACTACGGTGACGGGTGCCTGACACTAAACCTATCTAATTATTCCGAGCTTCCCTGACGCTAAACCTAACTACGGTGATGGATCCCTAACGCTAAGCCTATCTACGGTGACCGATTCCTGACGCTAAATTCCCTGACACTATACCTAACTACGCTTTTTGACGGTTCCCTGACACTAACTAACCCTAATACTAAACTAACCAGTTAAATTTTCAAAATTGGCTAAACTAACTATTTTTTTTTGTTTCTTTTTTTTCTTTTTATATTTTTTTTTTTGTTTTATGTTTTATATAGAAAAAAATGAAAAAAAAATCCCCAGGGACCAAGAAATGTGGTCCTGAAGACTGAAAAGTGGTCAGTGATAGGAGATCACTGACCAAAAAACGTGGGTAGAACTCAAAGAGGAAGGGAACAGGAGTGGGTAGTGGATGGGGTGGTGGGAAGCAAAAAAAACGTTGTTTTAGAAACTTTTTTTCACTTTTTTTCACTTCTTTTCTCTCTGACTCTCTGCTCACAACCGATCTCAACGCCTCGCTAACTCCAACAGGGCGTTCAGGGCGGTTGCAGCAGGATGTGAGGTCAGAGAGAGGAAGTGACGAGAATGATCGCTGCTATTGGCTAGTTACTCACTGACTAGCCAATAGCGGCGATCGGCGAGGCGGGACCATAGTAAATGGTCCCGGCCCATTATGCTGTGATAGCATGCTGTCAGAAACAGCAGCTATCACAGCTCAGGAACGCCGGGCTCGAGCACTGCTGTGCTGAATGAGACCGATCGCTGCTATTGGCTAGTTACTCACTGACTAGCCAATAGCGGCGATCGGCGAGGCGGGACCATAGTAAATGGTCCCGTCCCATTATGCCGTGATAGCCTGCTGTCAGAAACAGCAGCTATCACAGCGCATGAACGCGCCGGGCGCGCGCACCGCTGTTCTAACTGCAAGACGTACTATTACGGCATGGAGCGCGAACGATAGAGCTGCCATGACGTAATAGTACGTCAAGGAGCGGGAAGGGGCTAATACTAAACTAACCAGTTAAATTTTCAAAATTGGCTAAACTAACTATTTTTTTTTGTTTCTTTTTTTTCTTTTTATATTTTTTTTTTTGTTTTATGTTTTATATAGAAAAAAATGAAAAAAAAATCCCCAGGGACCAAGAAATGTGGTCCTGAAGACTGAAAAGTGGTCAGTGATAGGAGATCACTGACCAAAAAACGTGGGTAGAACTCAAAGAGGAAGGGAACAGGAGTGGGTAGTGGATGGGGTGGTGGGAAGCAAAAAAAACGTTGTTTTAGAAACTTTTTTTCACTTTTTTTCACTTCTTTTCTCTCTGACTCTCTGCTCACAACCGATCTCAACGCCTCGCTAACTCCAACAGGGCGTTCAGGGCGGTTGCAGCAGGATGTGAGGTCAGAGAGAGGAAGTGACGAGAATGATCGCTGCTATTGGCTAGTTACTCACTGACTAGCCAATAGCGGCGATCGGCGAGGCGGGACCATAGTAAATGGTCCCGGCCCATTATGCTGTGATAGCATGCTGTCAGAAACAGCAGCTATCACAGCTCAGGAACGCCGGGCTCGAGCACTGCTGTGCTGAATGAGACCGATCGCTGCTATTGGCTAGTTACTCACTGACTAGCCAATAGCGGCGATCGGCGAGGCGGGACCATAGTAAATGGTCCCGTCCCATTATGCCGTGATAGCCTGCTGTCAGAAACAGCAGCTATCACAGCGCATGAACGCGCCGGGCGCGCGCACCGCTGTTCTAACTGCAAGACGTACTATTACGGCATGGAGCGCGAACGATAG
Organism: Rhinoderma darwinii; assembly: GCF_050947455.1. NCBI lineage: Eukaryota > Metazoa > Chordata > Amphibia > Anura > Rhinodermatidae > Rhinoderma > Rhinoderma darwinii. Next base: position 79,929,958 of record NC_134687.1, read on the forward strand.
AGCTGCCATGACGTAATAGTACGTCAAGGAGCGTGAAGGGGTTAACAAAGGTTTTAACCTGTAAGTATGAAAAATATGGAGTCTTGGGAAGATTAAATTTATCGGATAGACCTGAAAAGGTCACGGGCTTAGATACTATGGTGAACTCCGCTAGTGTTTTCAAATTCGAATTGCTCCACGCCAAAAGATCTAAATCTGGAATCAGATCACTTAAATATTACAAATAAAACTCCCCTGTGGTAACTCCAATGCTGCCGAGAGACTGGACATATATATCCCATGCCCTTGGGGCATTCTTTCTTGAGTACAACAGGGAAAATTAGCTTAAAAAGGCAGCTTATTACTAGCCCCTTTAAGGATTTTACATCGCTAAATGCCTTCTCAAACGCTACCCATCTGGTATCTAATGGTTCTCTCCAGTATAATTGTATTGGTTCTAAGAAGGCAGCTTATATATAGGTATAATTATTAAACATAGTCATAATCATTACCAAAATTATTACATAAATATGTATTTAATAACTGATTGAATATGTCATTCAAATGATAGATTAATTCCTTTAACATGGATAAGACTTAATTTACTCCATGTCTGTGGTGTATTGTATATCAATACAACAATATACCAAATAAAATGTATAGCTTTGCATATAATTTTATTAATGGCAGTCTTTAGCAGACATATGCAACTATATACTGTAGGCAAATAGATTGATATATGTGGGCTTATAGCCTAAAACACATAATAACAATATATAGATCGGTATATCTTCCAGAAATCTCAAGATTTTGGGTATAATTAAAGCCATGACAAAAAGAATGTACATCCGCCTTCAGTTCTGTGCTTTTATTTATCAGGGCCTTAAAGAAGCGCTCCCATGCTTTTTTTTTCTGCTATGGCTGCCTGTCATCTTACCCTACTGTGCTGTACTGTAATGTTATAGCCTTTTGTTTTTATCGCTAGCAATAGAAATTTTGTCTTACCGTTCTTACTGCTCCACAGCCATCTTTATCTGTTATTTTCTACTTCCCTTTGGTTCACGAATGGCTGCTGCAGCAAGAAACTTGTGACCCCATGCAAGTCTCTCCTTCTTACAATTCCCATAATGCCTCGCACAGAGGAGAGCCAGCTAGAGGCTTGTCAAGTTGAGTTCCGCTTATACTTCTTCCATGGCTGTGACTGCAAGTACTACATGACAGGGAAGCCCATTAACGGCCACCAAAAACAGTAAGTGTCCCCTGTAGACAGTGCCCATATAGTGCCACAGTGCCCATGTAGTTAGTGCCATACCCCCTTAAAGAAAGCACCACACAACCCCCTGTAGATAGTGCCACACACCCCTGTAGATATCCACACACATCCCCCCTGCAGATAGCGCTCCCCCCTCCTGTATTTACCGTCATTAGGGCTCCCTATGGGAGCGGAATCACCAGTCAGAGCATAGCCGACGCTCTGGCTGGGTATTCCCCTCCTAGAGGGAGCCCTTGATGTCGATGGGGGCGGGGACGGGAGGGGAGCGGGCTCTGAGCGACGTTACACTGTAGTTCAGATCTGCCTGATGTTCTCACCGGCCATTAAGTTAAGAACAGTTTAGTGAGTCTGATTGCGGTCATGTGGTGCTGGACGCGGAACGATAAGGGGGCAATTACTCAATGAAAGAAGACAAAGGTAAAAATTATAAAATAAAAGGTGAACTTTTTAATAATAGAACAAAAAAAAATGTTCGGGAGTGCTATAATAATAACAATTTTGTGTTGCCATATTCTGAGAGCCATAACTTTTTAAAACATTCTTTCAATTGAGCAGGGTGAGGACTTGTTTTTCTGCTGGGCAAGCTGTAGTCTTTATTGGTACCATTTTGGGGTACATAAGACTTTTTGTGGGAGACAAGGTGACCAAAAAACAGCAATTCTGGCATTCTTTTTATTTGATTTTTTTACTGCGTTCACCGTGCAGGTTAAATAATGCTAAATTGCACCCCCCAAGATCACATTGTGGGTGTTCAATGGGACATGAGAGGGTGCTGCTACCCTCTTTTTAATGACTTAGATGCTGCGGTCCCTATTGATTGTGGCATCTAAGGGGTTAAACAATTGGGATCTTGCTCAAGCAGGATCCCACTTGTTGCAGCGAAGTGTCGGATTTAACCTACAGCCAACACTCGCTTAATGTGAAGCGGGCTCAGCCCGTGATCCAGCTCCATACTTCCTCTTGCCACCCATGACGTAAGTGTCCGTCAAATGTCGGCAAGGGTTTAGTAACAATTCTGTGGACCTCATCAACTTCTACAAACAAACAACTTCTGCTAACAATAAAAAAGTGAACCAACGTTAAGAAACCAGACGAGGAAAAAATTAGGATGCACTTCCTTCACAATTATTAAGAAAGTCATTAGCAGCCTAGTGTAACTAATGAAATGCACCAAATTAGTTAATTATCAAGAAGAGTGACTACTACTATATAAGCAAAACTTTTGACTGGAGTACTGAAACACTCACGTGTTTGTTTACATCAAGTCAAGAAGAAAGCACTATCGACGTGACGTCCGAGCAGATTGTGTTGGGTATAGAAGGTTTCTTACTTAGAGATGATTATATTTCTTACATGCTCTTTAATATTCAATGTTGATTACAATAAAAATGTAATATTACCCTTTTAAAAAAAAAATAATAATAATTGAAAGTTGTGATTCAGGGCAGTAGAACTATGGGACAGTCTACAAATAGAAGTGATAATGGCTAATAGTTGCAAAGGGGTTTTTCTGTGATCATAAAAAATGTGCACGAATTATGCTAAAATATAGTTCTTGCCGATCTTTGTTTATTTTGCTGCAGCGATGACATGCCCATATACCCACGTGAACGTTGCAGCCAATGTCACGAAGGGTCTGTGGACCCACTGAGCCGTACCACCTTGGCGGTAAGGCAGCTGGCCAACAGGGTGCAGGACAATGTCTATAGTTCGTATAGGGTACCTGTGGCAGCTCGGACAATAGCAAGGCAGGCTCGGCTTGGATTAGGCAGCAGGTAGACGTCAGGCGAGGTGAAGCAGGTCAGACGTGGAACAGCACTACACGACTTTGGCACAACACAGTGCTCGACCAGGAAGGTATGGAATGCTAGTAACAGGAACAGGAACTGGAACAGGTACAGGAACAGGAACTGGAACACACTAGGAGGCACATAGACAAACTATAGGGAACAACAACAATGCTCAGGCATAGAAGCAGGGGGATAGACCCCTCTTATAGTCCAGGGTACTCACGGGTCAAGGGTCATCAAACCCTACAGGATCCGGCTGAGGTGAGTGGATGCGAGCGCTGGCGTCTCCTGAGGAGGAGGCTGGGGCCAGCGCTTGCCGACTTGTGGCAGGGGAAGGTTGGAACTGACGGCCCGCAGCCACGAACATTACAGCCAATCACTGGCCTCTGTGGTGTATGACATTAAATTCTGATGCCAGTGATTAGCTACAGCAGTCACATGGGCATATGGGCATGTCATCGATGCAGCAAAGTAAACAAAGACCAGCGGGGACCACCAGAGCAGCGGTGCTGCAGTTGCGACACTGGAGCGCGGAGGTATTTAACAGATGAGTATTGCCTATTTTTTGTTTTACCATAATTCCTGCAGCTAGACAGTTTTTGGCTAGAATAGCAGAGCTCATCCAACCTGTGCTATGCCTATTCTTAGGCCCTGTTGTGAGATGCTCTGGTGCGGTCATCCTGATAAAGTCTGATCACCTTTTAAATCATAGGTGACCCTTTCCCCTTCCAAGCTATATTGCACAAGAAAGATGGTGGATCTGGCGTCATCCATATTATTACTGTAAGGCAGGGGTCAGCAACCTTCGGCACTCCAGCTGTTGTGAAACCACAGTTCCCAGAATGCCCTGACAGTGTTTGGCTGGAATAAGAAAGCCTTTGACTTTCAGGGCATGTTGGAAGTTGTAGTTTCACAACAGCTGGAATGCCAAAGATTGCTGATCCCTGCTCTAGGGGATCTCCAAATTGGGCATCAGATTAGGTGATTCCAGTAAGGGGGCACTATTCTGCAGAAGTCCATGTTTCATCTATTTGTATTTTATATCAAATAGTAATTTTGAGAATACACATTTAAAAGGGGTAGTTCTTACTTAATAGGAGAAAAATGCTAGATTGGTGGGTGTATGAGCGATGGGACCCAGTCCCTTGTTCTACTCCGCTACAAGCAGTTAGGAGCAGTTTGAATAGAGTGGTATGCACGGCGCCATTCCATTTAAAGTCTATAGAGTTAACGGTAACAGGTGAGCAAAGCTGTTAAGGTCCGACCGCTGGGAGCCCCACCGATCGCCAGAACAGGGGACCCTGGTCTCTCCTTCGTAGCCACAATATGATGGCTAGTAAGAGTTTGAATGGAGTGGAAGCCAGGCATGCGTGGCCTCGACCCCATTCAAACTCCTCCTAGCTTTTGTCTTGCGGCTGGGAAGAAGGGACCAGGCTACCCTGTTCTTACAATCGGTAGGGGTCCCAGGTGTTTTGTCCCCTCACCAGTCCAACATTTTTTCCTATCCAGTGAATGCTGGAGGCTGGAATACCCCTTTAAGTTGTTATGAAATTAAGGCAAATTGTCACATACAATATTGTTAGTTGTACATTTTTAATTATATATTATATTTGGCAATTAAGTAAATAATTGTAAGTTATGTTGAGAGAAAATGCCTGGGAAACCTCGCAAGATATTTAAAACCTTTAGGCTATGTTCACATGGCATATGTTACAGGCTGAAAAATACGAGACTGTATTAAAGAGATAACAGCCTCTGAAATCTAGGCATTTTACTAGCTGATATTTAATGAGTATTTTTTTATATTTGCAAGTGTATTCAAATCGTATTTTGAGGTGTATTTTTGGAGCATTTTTTTTTAACAGCAAATGGGAAAGACTTCAATGGGACATTAAATGGGACAGCTCTTAAAACAAGGTTCAAGAAGGAACATGTTACTTTGTTTTTAAGAAGCATATTTTTACTCTACGCTTTTAAATTTAGCGACATTAAAACAGTGTTTTTCCCATTGAAATCAATAGGAAACTGTTTGCAGGCATATGTCAAGAGTATTTTGCAACGTAACACAATCGTTTTATACGCCTTAAAATATACCTTTAGGTTAAATTAGATTAGGCAATAAACAGAGATAAGATTAGTAATTAATATCAATTTGAAACAATAATGGAAGTAACTTGTGTTTTTGGACATTTTAAACAAATTTTTTTATAAATTTAAATAATTGTAATAATTGCATTTATTTGTAAAAGTCTCTCCTTGTTCTTAGTAAACATTTGTTTTGCTACTAAATACTGCTTGACATTTCAACAATCCTAACTTTAGTCTTGATAATTAAAATGGATTCCTGTGTAGGCTTGTGTATTTTCGTTGGAGCTGCTGTTTAATGTTTCCTAAACTACTTAATTATTTCTAATATATTTGTCTTGAGAATTTGTAGATTAGTATTCAAAGTAACATCAAACAAGACAATTGAATGCCAAAAAGTAAAAAAATAAAAAGAAATAACAATTGCTTCCATTCACTAAATAGTACAAAATTCAATTTCTGGAGGGATATCAGACATTAAATTTATTAAACAGCCTTTGTCAGCTGAGCTTTTAGATTTAATTTGTGCCGTCTACTTTAGGTGAATTCTATACAGTTGTTTAATCAAATCAATAAAGTAAATAGCAAGTTCCTGCCTTTCATGTAAAAAATTTCTCTGTTATGTATTTTCTTGTTGAATCCAAAGACACAATCAGCAAGGCACAAAATCTTTTCTAGTTCTTATAAATGAAAACACATTATATAATAAAACCTGTATTAAGAAATCTTGTATCACACCTTGGGTACTCGGGCTATAATCTCAGTAATATTATTTTCCACCATATACAGTAGTTTTCATTTGAAGAATTTTTACTTATACTGATTAAATATGATTGTTATATGTTACAATATGAAAAATAATTATTTAAATAGAAAATGGGTGGAGATAGAGGTACAACAGAACCAAACTTTAAAGAGGTTGTCGAGGATTTGAAAAACATGTCTGCTCCGGTCTGGTGCCATTTTTGAAAGAACACAGCCATGCTTTTTGAATCCTGGACAACCCCTTTAAGTATTTATTTTATGTTTTTTGATAACACACTAATTTACAGTAAAGGCCCTTACACTGACCAATTATCGGGCAAACAAGCGTTCACAGAACACATATTCACGATAATTGGCCTGTGTAATCAGGCAACGATCAGCCGATGAAAGTGCAAATGCTCGTTCATCGACTTACTGCATCGTTTTAAATGACCAAAATATTTTTGTTGTCGGCAGCACATCTCCCTGTGTAAACAAGGAAACGTGCTGCGAACATGATAAAAATGTATGGGGACGAGCGGTCAGAGTAACGAGCGCTCGTCACCATACTAGCTCCAAGTGAAAGGAGCGAATGAGCACGGATCAACGAGCTGTCTCGTCGAGCCGAATAATATCAGTTTAACTCAGCAGGTTTACAGCCATGTAAAAAAATAAAGGTAAAAAGGTTGTCCCCATGCACAGTTTTTTTTTCATTTTCTTCTAAATTTCTTAACATTTTTTAACAAATCCTTATCTGATCTTAATTTAAAAATAAATAAATAAGCGCAGTACAGTTACGTTGATGTGATGGCATGGGCTCAGAATCTGAGCCTACGCCATCACCAGCGAGTGTCAGCAGTGTATTACAGCTGACACTCCCTCAAATCCCATTTAACTTTCTTTGATGCAGCGGAAAATATCAACTGTGGCATCTAATTAGTTTGTGGCCTGTCAGCCTCCCCACAATTACTAATAATGGCCTCTAGGCCTGTCATGTACGGAAGCCTATCAAGAACTGCCAGAGGCTGCCTGCCAGCGTGACGCTGACAGTAGAAATACATTGCACTACACTAATAGTACAATGTATTATAATAGCATTCAGACCTCTAAATCCCATAGTAGGACTAAAAACAAGTAAAAAACAATGTACAAAAATAAAAAATAAAAATGTTTCGAGTTCAAAAACCCAAAATTGTCTTGTTTCCCATTTAAAAAAAAAAAGTATTTTATTATTGGGAAAAAAAATGAAAAAAAAATGATCTGACAAAATAATGCCGTTTTTTCTGGTCACCTTACCTCCAAAAATGGAATGAAAAATGATCAAAAAGTGAAATTTGCCCCAAAATGGTACCAATGCAAAGTTCCGCAAAAACAAGCCATCACACAGCTTAATCAATGTAAAAGTAAATAAAAGTTATGACCCTTAGAATATGGCAAAGTGATTTTATTGTGAAAAAGCTGTAATACATAACAACTATAGAAATTTGGTATCACTGTAATTGTATTGACCCGCAGAATAAAGTTAACATGTCTTTTATGGTGCGCAGTGAAAACCGAAAAGAAAAAAAGAAAGAACATTTCCAGAATTGCTGTTTTTTGGTCACCAAAAAATCTCCAACCTCCAGAAGCCAAATGGTGCTACCCCTCTTTGAACCCTACAGTGTGCCCAAAAATCAGTGTATATCCACATATATGGCATTGCCGTGCCCAGAAAAAACCCGCTTAAATATTAATGGGGCATGTGTTTCCAGTGGCACAAGTTGTGCACAACATATTACGCACTAAAATGGCATATCAGTTAAAAAAATTACATCATCAGCTGTGCATTAATTTCTGTAAAACACCTTTGGGGTCTAAAATCTCACTGAACCCCATGACAAAATGCCTTTAGGGTTGTAGTTTCTAAAATGCGGTCACTTTTAAGGGGTCACTTTTATTATTTTACATCAAAGCCTCTGCAATTGTGAACCAATGCTGCGTAAATCGCCGAAAATAAGCCTCATCTGTGCATGGTGCAGTTTAATTTCTAAGCCTTGTTGCATGTCCAGGCAAAAGATTAGGGCCACATGTAGGGTTTCACTAAAACCAGGAAATGCAGCACTGTAATTAGGGAACTGTCTTTTCACCGTGGCACAAGATGGGCACAGCATATTGGACACTAAAATGGTACCACCGGGGTTTTGCAAATGTGACATTCCAGCAAACTCTGTGCTCCAAAAGCAAAATGGCGCTCCTTCTCTTCTGAGCCCTGTATCCAAACAGCAGTTTATTACCACATATTGGGTTTTTCCATATTCAAGAGGTCTGTACTTTGACTAGGCCATTCCAAGATATTTAAGTGTTTCCCATTAAATCACTCCAGTGTAGCTTTTGCAGGATGTTAAGGGTCATTGTCCTGCTGGAAGCTGAACCACAATCCCAGTCTCAGATTTCTGGAAGACTAAACAAAACAGATTTCCTTCAGTTCTTATCACTTTTATAGTCCCCTCTGATGAAAAGCATCCCCACTACATGATGCCACCACTATCAAGCTTCACTGTGGGAATGGTGGGAATGGTGTTCTAGGGGTGATGGGAAGTTTTGGGTTTGCGCCGCAAATAGCTTTTCATGTGAAAGTTCAAGTTTAGTTTTATCTGACCAGAGGACCTTCTTCCATGGGGAGGCTGCTACATGCCTGAACTATAAATATATAAAAATATTTATCCAATACGGTGAACGTCGTAGTGGGAAAAAAGGTCAAAACGGCCGAATTTAGACACTTCAACCCACCGCAAAAAATTTAATAAAAAGTGTTCAAAATGCCAGACATTCCCCCAAATGATATAAATAAAAACTACATCTATCCACGTACAAAAAGACGCCTTACACAGCTCTGTACACAGAGATATAGAAAAGTTGTGGGGATCACAATATGGCGATGAAAACATTTTTTCTTTCTTTCAAACTTTTTTAAAAGTACTAAAACATGACAAAAACTATATGAATTTGGTATTACTGTGATCATACTGACCCACAGAATAAAGGTAATGTGTCATTTTCATCGTACATTGAACAAGGTAAAAAAGAAACCCATAAGAAAATGGCGGAGCTGCGTTTTTTTTCGGATTCCACCCCATTCTGAATTTTTTTCCAGATTCCCAGTACATTGCACATAATATTAAATAGTACCATTAGAAAGCATGAATTGTCCCGTAAAAATTAAGCTCTCATATGGCTGTGTCAATGACAAAATAAAAGAGTTATGACTTTTTGAAGGCGGGGAGGAAAAAACAAAAGCATAAAAACGAAAATTAGTCTGGTCCTGAATGGTTAAGGCTATGTTCACACGGAGTATTTTGCAGGAGGAATATCTGCCTCAAAATTCCATTTGGAACTTTGAGGCAGATTTTCCTCTCCCTGCACGCCGATTTTCGCGGCGATTTTTGCGCCGTTTTTCGCCCGCGGCCATTGAGCGCCGCGGGCATAAAACACAGTGAAATACGCTTTCTCTGCCTCCCATTGAAGTCAATGGGAGGTCAGAGGCGTAAACGCCCGAAGATAGGGCATGTCGCTTCTTTTTCCCGCGAGGCAGTTTTCCTGCTCGCGGGAAAAAGACGCCGGCGCCTCCCATTGAAATCAATGGGAGGCGTTTTCGGGCCGTTTTTGCCAAGTTTTGCGACGCGGTTTCCGCGTCAAAAAACTCTGCAAAATACTCCGTGTGAACATAGCCTTAATGTGCTGCCTATGCCAATTGAATATTGCGAGAAGTCAACTGAACCACAAAAGCCAAGCTACAATAGTATGAAAAACAACTGGAGAATCTATAGAAGAAAAAGGGCTGAAAATGGCAAATACTAAGGTTCCAGGTCGTATAAACTTTTTCTATTTTGAAATCCTTGAATTATTTCTGCCAACCATACAATATAATTTAATCTGTAAACAATAAAGTAGTCAACTGATATTTAATGCCTCAAACAATTTAAACGTAGCACACACAACTAATACATAATTTTTCAGTAGAGAATTCTAAGCTGAAAGATAAATAATTTAAAATTGCTGAGGGGTGCTCAAAGTGCCCAAAGTTCTAGGGGATCAAGAGCAATCCAAGCTTTGGAGCCACGCAGGGAATCGAGCAAATTAACATCAGTTGGGATGCGTTCCTACATATCTAGAAAAAGCAATGCGTCCAACTCTTATAATGACACTGCAGAATGGCCGCAATGCAACACCAAAGAAATAGCTGAAATGGTTGTTCAGGAAATATTTCCAAAATTAACGGAAATAATAAATAGCTCTATATCAAATGGCCTAAGAGATATAAAAAAAAGAGCTAAATTCTCACACTGAAATTATTGACTTAATGGAACAGAAAACTTCTTACTAAGGAGGAAGAATTATAAGATATACATATCAAATGTAGAAGTTTGATAAGAGAAAATTAAACTCTAACTGAAAAATTAAGCGATTTGGAAATCGCAACCGACGTAATAACAAACGACTGATTGGCATACCAGAGTCGATACTGAATACACAGCTACGTCATTATGTTATGGAAAGCATTCTGCCCGCATTGGGTCTACAGAAACAGATGAAAGTGGAAACAGCCCATATGATAGGCAGAATACCAGATACACCCAATAAGAGACACCAATGTCCGGTTATAGCTAAAATTCTAGACTATAACGATAAAGCAGAAATTATGAAGAGGTATGGAATTAAAGGCGGGCTGGAAATTAGTGGAACACGTATATCATTGTTTCAAATATTTTTCTGCAGAGGTTAATTGCAAGAGGCGTCTGTTTGTTCCGATTTGTGCAAAGCTAACGGAATTGAAGAAATTGTTTAGGCTTATCTACCCGGCAGTTTTAAAGATTTTTGCAGAAATTGGAGAGACACAGATTCAGAGGAAGCGAGGAAGAAATTCAAAATATGACTTTTTCCCTTGTTTCGCTTTTTTCTTCTTCTCAACTGACACCCATGTTTGTCTTTCAATATGAAAGAGGGGGTGATGATGTTTGATTTTCCTATTTCTCTTTTATTTATTTTTCCGAGGTGGTGAATTATTGGATCAATATCGCTGTTTGTTTACTTGTTTTGTTAGAGTGAACCTTATTCTGACGATTGGGATGGAAGACAATAGGGTTCAATAGTATGCATCATTGTGAACTTGGTAGCATATAATGTTGTTCAGGGGTACTGGGTGGGATACTGAGCACACATAATTTTTTCTTTTTTTGGGATTAGACACTCAGAGTATTTTCCTATTTCTTCAATTTGTGGCCTGTAATGGATATCAATAAATACCAACCACCATGATTAATATTATCAGCTGGAAAATAAAGGGTATCAGAAACCCCATAAAGAGGACGAAGATACTTAAACATTTTCAGGATTTGACAACTGATATAGCGTTACTTCAAGAAACTTATGTAGGCCAGAACTAACTCAAGAAATTGGAAAATAAATGGGTAGGGGAAGCCATCAGTAAAGGGACATCTAAACCTGAGATATGAATTTATTTTGACTGAATATGATGATGAGGATAGGAGGATGCGAGTGTTATTGAAGATAGGGCAAGAGAAGGTAATTATATACAATATTTACGCTCCAAATGCCATTTGTGAGATTTTTTTTTTAAGAACTAACCAAATTGATACTACAGGATGACCAAAAACAAAAATTATAGCAGGCGACTTTAATGCAGTGTTCGATCGACATATGGATAGATCATTGTGAGTTTCAAGCAACACTACTGAAGAAGTAATATTTAAATATCTTCTTAATAATTACTGTTTGACATATGGGAAGTGTTGAACCCAATGGAAAAGGATTACACTTATTTTGCATCACAATTTAACTCATTGTCCATAATCGATAATTTACTAATCACTAAGAATATACTCCTCCGAACAGAAACGACTAATATTAATAACATAATAATATCAGATCATGCTCCCATTAGTGTCACACTAAATATGATTGCATCTTCTTGGACGAGTCGATATTGGCATTTCCCATCAGGGCTCCTGAAAGACCCAGAATTTTTTAACATGATTAAAAGGGCATGGGAAGAATATTCAATAAATAATAAAGAACATTGAGCAGACTTGATATTGTTTTGGGAAGCAGTTAAATCGGTAATGAGAGGCAGTATAATTTCATATGTAGCTTTTAACCCGTTAATGACCGGCGTATAGTGTTTTTATGTCGGCATGTTAGGGGCAGTTCTTCTGAAGTGCCGCCTTTTCACTTTGGCTCTTCAGAAGAATTTCCTGTTGCTAACAGCCTCGGGCTTCAGGGCATCGATCGGAGACCACTAGCAGTGGTCTCTAGTCTTGTTTAACACCTCAGATTCGGCGACCGCTGCATCTGAGTGGTTTTAGAGAGAGGGGGCTCCCTCTCTCACCCCACCGGCACCAGTGCCGATGGTTTCTATGGCAGCATGGGGGCCTAACAAAGGCCCCCAGGTCTGCCTTTAGTAAATTCCTGTCAGTTTTACACTGATGGCACAATACACTGTTATAAAGAAGTTTTGCAATGTATTATAAAGCAATCAAAAGATCGCACAGGAAAATCCCCTAGTGGGACTAAAAAAAAGTAAAAAAAAATAAATAAAGTTTGTCATAAATAAGGTAAAAAAAATTAAAAACCCAATTTTTCCGCTTACAAAATACTTTATTATGAAAAATTAAAAGGTTACACATATTTGGTATCGCCGCGTCCGTAACGACACCAACTATAAAACTATTGCATTATTTAACCCACATGGTGAACGCCATAAAAATAAAATAAAAAAACAACGCTACAATTGTTGTTTTCTGTTTCTCCTGCCTTCAAAAAAATCGGATAAAAAGTGATCAAAACGTCGCATGTACTCGAAAAATTGTACCAATAAATACTATAAGTTTTCCCACAAAAAAAGCCCTCATACAGCTATGTCAGCAGAAAAATAAAAAGGTTATGGCTCTTAAAATATGGCGACACAAAAAAATTATGTTGAAAAAAAAATGTTTTTACGGTGTAAAAGTAATAAAACATAAAAAAACTTTAGAAAATTGGTATCACCGCAATTGTAACAACCTGCTGAATAAAATTATTATGTTATTTATACCTAAAACTGAGTATATTTAAGACAAAAAAAAGAGTGGCAAAATTTCAGGTTTGTTTCCTATTACCCCAACAAAAAAGTTAATAAAAGTTAATCAATAAATTATAAGTACCCCAAAATGGTGCTATCAAAAAATACAACTTGTCCCACAAAAACAAGTCCTTATACAGCCTATGTCGACGGAAAAATAAAAAAGTTATAGCTCTTTGAATGTGACGATGGAAAAACTTAAAAAATTGCTTGGTCATTAAGGTTTAACCCCTCCCCGACATATGCCGTATGGGTACGCCATGGAAAGCCATGACTTCCCGCAAATTGCTGTATCCATACGCCAAATGTTTGGTGGGGACCGAAATTAGCTTCGATCCCCGCCATTAACCCCTTAAGTGCAGCGCTCAAACGCGATCGATGCACTTAAGGTGTTTGCAGCTCATTGGAAGCCCAGCAATGAAATTGCCAAGGTACCGGTGGCTGCAATGGCAACCGGAGGCCTAATACTGGACTCCCAGTCTGCCCAGCATGGAAGCCGGTCAGGACCTGTTCGGGGGCAGAGCGTGATCAGCTTCCGTAGCCACCGGCAAGTTGGCGCCGGCTCAGGAGCTGATCCGCTGTCATCAGCGGTAGAAGACAGCTGTATGTTACAGCTGACATCCACCTGTAATGGCAGGAATCTGAGCTAGCTCCGATCCCTGCCATTAACCCCTTCGATCCAGCAATCTAACGCGATCGCTGCATCTTAACGGTTGCTAGCAGATCGCCAGCCCTGACAGGCAATCAGGACTGACAACTGCTGCTATGGCAACAGGAGACACAATGGCCTCCTGCTCTGACATTACGGAAGCCAATTAGGCTCCATCAGGAGGTGAAGCCTTATCGGCTTGCTGTCAGTGAATAACTGACAGATCTAGTACATTGCTCTACGTAGGTAGTGCAATGTATTAGAAAAATAACATCAGACAGTTGGACCTTCAAATCCCCTAGTGGGACATGAAAAAAAGTATAAAAAAGTGTAAAAAAATTGGAAAAAAAGAAAAAGTTTGAAAACAATAAAAGTTTCAAGTAATAAAATAAAACACAATCCCCCTTTTTCTCTTATCAAGTCCTTTATTATTGAAAAAAAATAATAAACCATACGTACTTGGTATCGCCGTGACCGTAACAACCAGAGGTATCAAAATATTATATTATTTATTGCATGCGGTGAACAGCATAAAATAAACTTTAAAAACTATACCAGAGTTTCTGTTTTTTGGTCACTTTGCCCTAAAAATATTGGAATAAAAAGTGATCAAAAAGTCGCACGTATCCAAAAATGGTACCTATAAAAGCTATAGCTCGTCTCGCAAAAAACAAGCCCTCATACAGCTCCGTCGACAAAAAAGTTAAAAAGTTATGGTTCTTACAACTTGGCGACAGAAAAAATACATTATTTTTACAAAAGTAATTTTATTGTGCAAAAAGTTGTAAAACATAAAAAAATCCTATAAAATCGCCGGAATTGTACTCACCCGCAGAATAAAGTTAACATGTAATTTATAACGCATGGTGAACGCTGTATGAAAAAAACTAAAAAAAACTATGCCAGAATTGCGTTCTTTTGTTTACCTGGCCTCCCAAAAAATAGGATAAAAGGTGATCAAAAAGTCGCATGTACCCCAAAATGGCACCAATAATAACTACAGCTCGTCCCGCAAAAAAACAGCCCTCATACCACTACGTCTATGAAAAAATAAAAATAGTTATGGCTCCAATAAGTCAGGAAATAAAAAATATGCAGTTGTGCCGGCCCGAGGGGAACATGTAATGACGGGGTAGGGAGACAGACAGGTGATCCCTAATCTGCCCGCTACTCAGTCCCTCCCTACTTGCGCGGCCCGTCCTAGGCGACGGCGTACAACTGGGCGACGGTCCCTATGCTCAATATGTGCACGACAGACGAACAGACAAGGGTACACAGAAGCTAAGGGAAATGGGGCAGTTCCCACGGCAACACCGTGAGCAACAAGAGTAGTGAACAAGGCGAGTCAAACCAGGAGTGTACGAGGTACCAAACGCAGAGCAAGAGAGTAGTCAGTAAAGCCAGGTTCAATATGAAGCAGAGGACAATAGTACAAGCAGCAGCAGCAGAACCAGGAAACAGGCAGAATCACAGGCAAAGGAGGAGCAGGAAATGAAGATATAAATAGACAGAGGGCGGGAGCTAGCTCCATCTGGCCAGGCTGTGATAGGCTCTCCCACGTCTCAGCCTCCCAGCCCAAGTGGTAGATGATCGAGTCACTCTATCAGACTTAGGAGCAGGTGCCGACTGATTAACTATGGGCGTCGACACAGAAGCTGTGTCTGGCAGATCCTTTACAGAACAATTCTTCTGTTTCAAGAGGCGATTTATCAAGGACTTAAAATTAGGGAACTAGGAAGGGGAGGGCCCAAACATATCCGCTGGAAGCGACAGTGCCTGTATTATACCAGGACAACGCTTTCCCAGCAAAATTCCCCAAACTGGAAAGGTGCGGAGTGTGGACCAAAAGGGGCATAAGAAAGGACGCCATATATCAGTGCGACACCGGCCTGTGCAAAAAGGATTGCTTCACAGCGTAACACACATCTATGGATCATTTTATTGTTTTTTTTACCCCATTAATATACCACCTGACTATGCCCCCGATGTACTCTGCCCATATTACATGTACCCCCACATTATAAATCGAAACGCCAGCAATACTCAAACAAATCTACTACCAAGCAAAATCCGCTCTCCAAAAGCCAAATGGCGCTCCCTCCGCTCTGAACCCTGTAGCGTGCCCAAACAGCAGTTTCCTTCCACATATATGGCATCGTCATACCCGGGAGAACCCTTTTAACAATTTTTGGAGTGTGTGTCTCCAGTGGCATAAGCTGGGCATGACATATTTGCCACTGAAATGGCATATCTAGGGAAAAATAGAAATGTTTAATTTGCACCATCCGCAGCGCATTCATTTATGGGAAAGATCTGTGGGGTGAAAATGCTCAGTACACCTCTTAATAAATGCCTTGAGGGGTGTAGTTTCCAAATGGGGTCACTTCTCAGGGGTTTCTTTCATTATTTCATATCAGAGCCCTGCAATTCTGAACCAATACTTTGGAAATTAGGCCTCAATTTTACATTGTACGCTTTCACTCCTAAGCCCTGTCGAATGTCCAGGCAAAAGATTAGGGCCACATGTAGGGTGTTTCTAAAACCAGGAAATACCGCATAATAATTAGAGAGCTGTCTTGTTATGGTGGCACAAGCTGGGCACCACATATTGGCATATCTATGGAAAAAAATCCCATTTTCACTCTGCAACATGGGGTGCACACTAATTTCTACAAAACACCTGCAGGGTTAACATGCTTACCACAACACTAGATAAATGCATTGAGGGGTGTAGTTTCCAAAATTGGGTCACTTCTGGGGGGTTTCTACGGTTTTGGTCCCACAGGCGCACAGAAACCAATCCAGAAAAATCTGCACTCCAAATGGCACTCCTTCCCTTCTGAGCCCTGCCGTGTGCCCAAACAGCAGATTATGACCACATATGGGGTATTACCGTACTCGGGAGAAATTACTTTACAAATTTTGGGTTCTTTTATTCCTTTATTTGTTGAGAAAATGAAAAATGTTGTGCTAAAGCTACGTCTTATTGAAGAAAAAGGATTGTTTTTATTTTCACTGCCCAATTTTAATAAATTCTATAAAACATCTGTGGGGTCCAAATGCTTACTACACCCCTAGATGAATTCCTGAAGGGGTGTAGTTTCCTAAATGGAGTCACTTTTTGTGTGTTTTCATTGTTTTGTGCCCTCAGGGGCTTTGTAAATGTGACATGACCTCCGCAAACCATTCCTGCTAAATGTGATCTCCAAAAGCCAAATTGTGCTCCATCCCTTCTAAGCCCTGCCGTGTGTCCAAACAGCCGTTTATTACCACATGTGGGGTATTGTTTTACTCGGGAGAAATTGCTTTACAAATTTGGTCGTACTTTTTCTCCTTTAGTCCTTGTGGAAATGAGAAAAAAAATCGCTAAACCTACATTTTCTTTGAAAAAATTTAGATTTTAATTTTCACGGCCTACTTCCAATAATTTCTGTAAAAAACCTGTGTGGTCAAAATGCTCACTATACCCATAGATAATTTCCTTGAGGTGTGTAGTTTCCCGAATGGGGACACTTTTGTGGGATTTCCACTGTTTTGGCACCGCAAGAGCCCTTCAAATCTGACATGGTGCCTAAAATATATTGTAATAAAAATAAGGCCCCAAAATCAGTCCAGTAGCACGCTACGGCCACATGTGGGATACTTCCTAAAACTGCAGAACCTGGGCAATAAATATTGAGTTGCATTTCTCTGGGAAAACTTGCTGTGTTATAAAGAAAATTGGATTAAAAATTAATTTCTGCAAAAAAATATGAAATATGTAAATTTCACCTCTACTTTGCTTTAATTCCTGTGAAAAGTCTAAAGGGTTAAGACATTTTCTAAATGCTGTTTTGAATACTCTGTGGGGTGAAGTTTTTTTTAAATGCGGTGACTTTTTGGGGGTTTCTAATATATAAGGCCCTCAAAGCCACTTCACAACTGAACTGGCCCCTGTAAAAATAGCTTTTTGAAATTTTCTTGAAAATGTGAGAAATTGCTGCTAAAGTTCAAAGCCTTGTAACGTCCTAGAAAAATAAAAAGATGTTCAAAAAACAATGCCAAACTAAAGTAGACATATGGGGGATGTTAGTTAGCAACATATGTGTGTGTTATAACTGCCTGTGTTACAGGCAGATACATTTAAGTTGAGAAACATATCGAGAAAATTTTGGCAGTAACATAAAGGCCAATGTGTCACAAGAAAACAATCTCAGAATCGTTTGGATAAGTAATAGCATTCCGACGTTATTACCATATAAAGTGAAACATGTCAGATTTGAAAAATGATGCTCTGTCAGGAAGGTCAAAAGTGGCTAAAGAGGGAAGGGGTTAAAGTACCTTCGGTATTAAAGGGTAAAAAGGAAAAAAATACGCCAGGAACTAACAAAAATCAGTGAGAATTATCATAAGGCCTATGAAACAAACAAGGCCCATAACGACTCAAGGAATAAAATTACTATGTTGGATAAAAAGGCCTCATATGAACATTATCTTAATAGGAGGTTTGGCGTTAGTGTTCAGCATTATTCAAAATCTCCCCACATATCACCAGATTCTCCATAATAGGAGAACATCCTGCATTAGTTAGTACTATACCCAAAAGAGTTATTTTAAAATGGCAAGAATCTGGGCTGATACATATAACCCAAGTGACACATCGAGACAACGGGCGCATTTGTACTTTTCGTGAAATACTAAATGAATTTTCGGTTTCACCTAAGGATTATTTATATTATCACCAGTGGAGACATTAAATTAATCAATTATGTAAAAATCAATCTAATCTATGGAGCCCGATTGATTTTTATAAAATAATACCAAAAGCAGGAGGGAGAGCTTCTATTTCACTTATTTATTCTGTATTACATATAATGCAGACAAATTTTAAAATGTTAAACAGCAACTGCTTTAAAAAATGGGCAAAATAAATTTCCCCGGACATTAAAATATCACCAACTGAAATACAGGAAAAAAAAAAAACGGGGTGGTGGAATACTAATCTAGCCTTAAAATCGGAAATATTAAGGAAACTCCAATGGAAAATAAGCTTCAGAGTATATGGCACTATCAATGTTGGCTGTAAACCTAAAAGCACTGGAAGTCAACAAACTCCAGAGAAACAATGCCCCACCGACATATGCCCAAAATGTGTATTACCTAAGGCTGGACTGTGGCATTCTATTTGGATATGTCCACAGGTCCAGAGTTTTTCGCAACTAATAGTGTCATTTATAAATTCTGTATTGGATCAACCTATAATCTTAAATCCAAGGATTCTCGTTTTCAATTTGGATATAGAATCCACTGAAATCGAAATTGGTAGAATTATTTGTCTACTCACATGGACAGTTAGGGCAAAGCCACATGTGGCGGAATTGCTCTTGAATTCCGCTGCAGACACTCCGCAGCGTTAATCCGCAGCGGAGCCGTTTCTCCATTGACTTCCACTTCAATTTAGTAGGGTTCGTTTAGACGATGCAGAAAATTCCGCTGCGGAGCATAGGCTGCGGAGCGGAATTTGGTGTCCGCAGCATGCAATGGATGTTGCGGAGTTGTGGCGGACTGGTTACGGACTCATGGCGGAATTTCTCCATTGACTTCAATGGAGATTCTAAATTCCGCAATGAAGTCCGCAGCTGTCATGCACATGTTATGTGTGCTGCGGATGCGTCTTGCTTTTTTGACATGACATTTTCTTCATTCTGGCTGGACCTATGTATTTCTAGGTCTACAGCCAGACTGAGGAAGTCAATGGGGCTCCCGTAATTACGGGAGCGTTGCTAGGAGATGTCAGTAAATAGTCACTGTCCAGGGTGCTGAAAGAGTTAAGTGATCGGCAGTAACTGTTTCTGCACCCTGGACAGTGACTACCGATCCCAAAATACAGCAACCTGTAAAAAAAATAGAAGTTCATACTTACCGAGAACTCCCTGCTTCTGTCTCCAGTCCGGCTTCCCAGTATGACGTTTCAGTCTAAGTGACGGTTGCAGCCAATCACAGGCTGCAGCGGTCACATGGACTGCCGCGTCATCCAGGGAGGTCGGGCTGGATGCCGAAAGAGGGACGCGTCACCAAGACAACGGCCGGTAAGTATGAAATTTGTTTACTTTCACTAGGGAAAGTGCTGTCCCTTCTCTCTATCCTGCACTGATAGAGAGAAGGGAAGCACTTTTACCGCAGTCCGCAGCAGCTAGTCCGCATCAATTTACTGCACATTTTGGGCAGATCCGCCGCAGAATCTGCAACGCAGATTCTGTGCGGCATTGATGCGGACAGTTGCGGAGGAAATCCGCCACGTGTGGGCATGCCCTTAAGAAGATTATTCTTAATTCATGGTTAAAACCGTGCACACCGTCTTAGTCAGAGTTTCTAAATACACTCAAGTTCTTTACTACCTTATAATGGCTTCATATCTACCAGACAGACGGCCATCAAAGGAAATACTGGGAAAAGTTAATTAAACGTCTGTTTGATAATCAACATTTTTATAAGTTTTTTTTTACTAGGGCTTTTCTCCGTGTGCTCAGGAAATTGGGTGGGAGGGGGGATTTATTGTTATAATGCTGGGGTAATCGGGGTATTTATCTTCGTGACCCTTGTTTTACTACTTGTTATTTTGAATGATACCAGAATAAATGATAAAAAAAAAAAAAGTTATCCGCTGTAACAATTTTAACTATTTTGTGGATAAAAAAAAAAAAAGTTATCCGCTGTAACAATTTTAACTATTTTGTCAAATTACATAAATTAAACTATACATCATATTTCTTGACACCACTGCACCCACCACTTACAATGCTTTTGTTCTTGTATATGTAGGCCCAGCAAACATATGGGTCAGGGTGTAATTACAACCTGTACATCCCCTATTACTATATCACTACTTTTGATATGTCAGGTTGATATGTTAGGTAAGCTTTATCTGGAATACGCCTATAACTTCGCTTTCAAAATGTTATAATACAAAACAATATAACAGAATATAAGTGACATCGTATATTCTATATATAGCATATATTTCATATAATAGACAAAATAAACTAGTATTTTGCATCCAAATTACTAGAAACTGTAACAACTGTTTTATTACTGTATCCATTGAGAATGTCATGCCTTCTATTTCTATGATTTAACCGTATACTCATCATTTCTAATCTTGTTAGATTTCACTATTCTATGTTTTCTAAGTATTCTGAGATTAGAAACTCTCAAAGTTTAAGCACAATATAACCAGTTACACATGGTTCCCTGGTAAATTTAATATAATGTTTCTAAAGGGATTTTCAAGCTGTGTTCTCTAGAAAAAGCTAGAATTATATAAAAATAAATGTTTCAAATCATGAATACTTGATGGCACTGCACTCAGGGCGGGTATTTCGGAGTATGAATAACTTCTGAGTTTCTTATCCTTGGGGCAAGGTGAGATTAAACTTGCCAGCGATTATACCATGCTTTTATAAGAAATGATCCATGACATATGCTTGCAAATTAAAATTATGATCTTGCCCATGGAGTCTGGTCCGGGTTTCTAAATCTAAAAGTCATTAAATGGTAACTTTTTAACTACTGTGTATTTATAAAAATGCAAATACCCGTGCTACGTTGATGTAATATTAAAATCTTGATTTTCATAAATGCACTTAATTTAGGCATACCTCTGTTAAAATAAACTTCTGTAAAATATTTCAGAATGATTATCACTCTCATCGCCAGCAGCATTGTCATTATTTTAAACAATAGGGATCAATTAGTTACTATATTAAAATGGTTTGACTTCCCATTTTTTTAAATATATTATCTGACATAAATCATGTTACATTTTTGTTTAATAAATGCAATCCATGAATGAAGAATAAGTAACTTTTGCTGTTTTTTGTAATATTTATTGAACGTTTTTGTTATTTTTGTAAATGTTATTTTTTTTATTTTTTAAATCTCTTGAAAATTAAAATAATTTTTCTCACACTAATGTCACACCAAAATTGTAGTTAGCTGTTATTTTGGTGTGACCGGTTAGCACAGTTGTCAAAATTCTGACTTAATTCCTTAAGGACATGGCTAATTTTGGCCTTGAGGACAGAACAATTTTTTTTATATTTCTCTTTTATCATCCCGGCATTCATAACTTTTTTATTTTTTGTATTACATAGCTGTATGAGACCTTATTTTTATGGTACGAGTTGTACTTCACGTAGGTACCATTTTTTGGTACAAATACATTATTGTTGAATTTCTATAAGTTTTTATTTTGGCAAAAATGCAGAAAAGCACCAGTTTCGCTGCAGTTTAATTATTATTTTTTAAAAAAACCATACACCGATCATCATAAATAATGTTATACATTTATTGTAAAGGTTGTTACGGTCATGGCGATACCAAATACGTGTATATTATTTCATGTTTTGCGACTTACATTTTGAAAACTTTATTAATTGTAAAAAATATTTTTTTTTTTACAGATTTGTTTTTGTATTTAACATCACTTTTTTAAAATTAATTTAACTTTTTTAAATCTCATAAAGGGATTTCTCATTTTGATTTAGATTTTTTAACTTTAATGTAGTAGCATATATCTATATGCCAGTACATTAGCCTGTGTACGGATTGTATACAGGCAGTTGTTAGGGCATACCTCAGTATGCCCTAACAACAGGGAATATGGTCAGACAGCCCTGGGGTCCTTCAATGGACCATGGCCTGTCTGGCCATACAAGGTATGGCCATTGATCGCGTCACAGGGATTTCCTGTGATGCGATCAAAGGATAGTCCCCCCTTCTCCTATTTACTTTGAATTCTGTGATCAGCTTTGATTGTGGCATTCAAGGGGATAACAGCGGAGAGAAGAGATTGCTCTTCTCTCCGCCATTAGCGTAGGGCTGCGTGTTACAGTTGTTTCCCCGCTCCTGATCGCGCATGGACACGGCTATCACACAGGACGAGAATGCTCGTCCTAATACGGCAAGCACCCACCGCTCAGGACGAGTATTCTCGTCCTGTCTCGGCAACCAGTTAATGCATTTCTATGAATAATCCTGCCACAGTTGTTTAGCACTAGGCTAAGTGTAATATTTATAGTATTATTTCATATTTATTAATCTTTATTAATACTTTTATTTAATTTTTGTTATCAGCTTTTGCTTTTGGGCACGGGGCGGAAATGTCCTGCTGCGGAATTTGATGCAAATTTGCCGCAATTACACAATGAATCTGCAGAAAATTTTCTGTATTTGACAGTCTATTCAAATACGGCAAATTTTGCTGTGGAGTTGCTGCAGATTTCAGTCTTTGCATTGCAGAGTCTGAAATCCACAGTAAAAATTTGCTGCTTCTCCGCAACAGACTGTGCATGCTGCAGAATATAAATTTCACAGCACAAGCTACTTTCCACACTGTTATTTTCCCCAATGTCTGCACAGTTACCTAAAAAGAAAAAAAATAGTCTGCTGCAGATTTCCACTGCAGCCTGTCCGCAACTGAATTCTGCAGCAAATCCACTACTTCTGAACATGCCCTTATGCAGCTCCAGTTTTTTCCTCAGAACCATACTATATAAGTAAAGGATAACTAAAGCCCTTAAAGATCTAATGTCAATATGTGGGTCTCCAATCATTAAGAAAGCAAGAATGCTCCCTAAGGCAAGGTTCACACTGCGTTTTTGCACTCTGTTGAAAAGGGGCTGTTTTTTGGGGATGGCAAATTTACTATTAAAACAGGATGCAACAGGACACAAAAATGATGCAGACTCCTTCAATCTGTCCTGTTGAAGAGCAGGATCCAGACGGATCCAGTTAATTTGACAATAGAAGCCAATGGAATGCATCCTGGAATGCATCCTGTTTCATTCTGTTTTAACTCCTTCCCAACATTTGTCGTATGGATACGTCATGGAAAGCCAGTGCTTCCCGCATTTTGTGGTATCCATACGATAAATGGATGGCACCGGCTCCGATGCTGAGTCGGTGCCATCATGGCCAGATGTCAACGGTGTATTACAGCTGACATCCAGCTGTAATGGCGGGGACCAAAATCAGCCTCAATTCCCACCATTAACCCCTTAAATGCAGCTGTCAAAAGCGATCGCTGAATTTAAGGAGTTTGCAGTTCATCGGCACCCCAGCAATGAAATTGCCGGGGTTCTGGTGGCTGTAATGGCAACCGGAGGCCTAATACTGGCCTCCCGGTCTGCCTAGCATGGAAGCCATTCAGGCCCCACCTGGAGGCGGAGCCTGAAAGGCTTCCGTAGCCGACGGCAAGATGGCGCTGGCTCAGGAGCTTAGCCAGCGTCATCAGCGGTGGATGTCAGCTGTATGTTACAGTTGACATCCACCTGTAACAGCAGGAACCGGAGCTAGCTCCAATCCCTGCTATTAACCCCTTAGATTTAGCGATCAGTAGCAATTGCTGCATCTTAGAGGTTGCTAGCAGATCGGCGGCTATGCCCTGCAATCGCAGGGCTGTCGACTGCTACTATGGCAACAGAAGACCTAACAATGGCCTCCTATCTGCCATTACGGAAGCCGATTAGAGCGCTTTCACTGTTTTGGTCCCTCAGGGGCTTTGCAAATGTGACATGGCCTCCGCAAACCATTCCTGCTAAATTTGAGCTCCAAAAGCCAAATGTCACTCTTTCCCTTCTAAGCCCTGATGTGTGTCCAAACAGCTATTTATGACCACATGTGGGGTACTGTTTGTGGTGCTTTTTCTCCTTTAGTCCTTGTGGAAATAATAAAAAAAATAGCTAAACCTACATTTTCTTCAAAAAATGAAGATTTTCATTTTCACGGCCTACTTCCAATAATTTCTGCAAAAAGACCTGTGCAGTAAAAATGCTCACTATACCCCTAGATAATTTCCTCAAGGGATGTAGTTTACAAAATGGGGTCACTTGTGGGGGGGTTTCCACTGCTTTGTCCCCTCAGGGGCTTTGGAAATGTGACATGGCCTCCGCAAACCATTCCAGCTAAATTTAAGCACCAAAAGCTAAATAGTGCTCTTTCCCTTCTAAGCCCTGCCCTGTGCCCAAACAGCTGTTTATGACCACATGTGGGGTATTGTTTTATTCGGGAGAAATTGCTCTACATATGTTGTGGTGCTTTTTCCCCTTTAGTCCTTGTGGAAATGAGAAAAAAATTAGGTAAACCTACATTTTCTTTGAAAAACTGTAGATTTTAAATTTCACGGCCTACTTCCAATAATATCTGCAAAAAACCTGTGGGGTCAAAATGCTCACTTTACCCCTAGATAATTTCCTTGAGGGGTGTAGTTTCCCAAATGGGGATGCTTTTGGGGGATTTCCACTGTTTTGGCACTACAAGAGATCTTAAAACCTGTCATGGTGCCTAGAATATATCCTAATAAAAAGAAGGCCCCAAAATCCTCTAGGTGCTCCTTTGCTTCTGATGCCAGTGCTTCAGTACATTACCATACTAGGGCCACATGTGGGATATTTCCTAAAACTGCAGAACCTGGGCAATAAATATTGAATTGCATTTCTCTGGTAAACCTTTCTGTATTATGAAAAAAAAAAAAAATTCAAAATGAATTTCTGCAAAAAAAAATTAGTCAGCGTCATACACTTCTCTATACAACACCCACTTGGTAAAAAGTAAAAAAAATGCGCAGTTGTCTATTAAGAAACGAATTAGCATAAATCTAAAATTGTTTATAACTTGGTCAAAAATTATTGTTTTTCTAAATAAGAACCACTGTTGTTATCTACATTATAGTGCCAATCAGATTATGTAGGAGATACAGCATTTATAATCTGGTGACAGAGCCTCTTTAAATTTAGAAAAATTCTATTTTTTGCAATTTTTCAAAAAATGTTGGTGTTTTTCCACAATTAAATACTGAATCTATCAAGCAAATTTTGCCAGTAACATAAAGTCCAATGTGCCATGAGAAAACATTCTCAGAATCGCTTGGATAGATAAAAGCATTCCGAAGTTATTACCACATAAAGTAAAACATATCAGATTTGAAAAATTAGTCAGGAAGGTCAAAAGTGGCCAAAGAGGGAAGGGGGTAAAAGCACTTTTACTTATTTATTTTTAAAATCTTGAAAAAATCAAACTTTTAACAGGCTGCAAATTCATGGTGCGTACCTAGCCTTACATTGATTGAGGAGGGAATTGACTGACAGGGCTGTCTTCTTGAAACATGGGCCATGTGTCCTTTTTAGAGGCAAGCAATGCACAGCACCGCCAAGCCCTTGTTTTACCCGGCATGTGTGAGGAGACCATAAGAGACAGAATTTATTAGTTCACACTGCTCCTATTTTAAAGTAAGCAACCATGCTCTTTGATAATTCTCTCTATGACCTAAACACCAGGTATAAATTCAGGTTAGGCCCTGTTCACATTTGCATCTGAAAAAGTCAATGGGTTCAGTCAGGCAGCGTAGGTTTCCATCATGTGACGGATCCGGCACTACAGGTATTCTCATTGTTCTGCTCCTATGACGGAGTGCAACAACTGAACCTGCAATGCAGGTGTAAACACAGGCTTATAATGAATCAGTCATGCTTCCTTCAGGTATCAGAATAATTTTTGCTGGATACAATACTGCAGCATGCTGCAGTATTTTGACCGTTAGAAAGCAATTGAAGCCTGACAGAAAATAATTAATGCAGGTGTGAATAGAGACTAAATCTCTATTCACATAATGTTTTCTCCCTAGATTTAGCATGTACGTTGGAAAAGCTCCCGGTGTATATGCTAAACATGTCCACAGGTCTCCATTGCCAGACAGTGGCCAAAAGAGTGGACTTCCATCTGGTCAGTATTTTTCATACAATGGTAAACAGTAAAAAACGTATAAGTTAAACGTATACGTTTTTTTTACAATTTGAACCTATGAGTGACAGGTGCCACTGTATGGCATCCATCACAGGGGTTAGGTAAACATATATATTGAGAAGCTCCAGGGATGTCACTGAACATACAGTGCTGTGAAAAAGTATTTGCTCCTTATCCAACTATTTCTATTTTTGATCATTTGTCAAATTTAAATGTTTCAGATCACCAAACTAAGGGCTCTTGCACATAATCGTTGTGGTGTGCATGGCCCATGATTTACGGCTCGGACGGCTGTGGAGTGTCATCTGCGGACCACCCGCAAATCGCAGGCCGCCCACATGTCCGTGTGCATTCATTTCAATGAGCCTGAACTGCAAATTACGGACGTAATAAGACATGTCCTATCTTTTTGCGGTCCAGGCACCCGGGCAATGCACAGACCATGGAAATGATGGTCGTGTGCATGGGCCCATAGAAATGAATGTGATTGGAAATCACCCGCTCATTTGCGTGTGAATTGTGGCCGCAAAAACACATTCTTGTGCATGGTGCCTAATTTAAAGAGACTCTGTCACCACATTATAAGTGGCCTATCTTGTACATAATGTGATCGGAGCTGTAATGTAGATTATAGCAGTTTTTTATTTAGAAAAACTATCATTTTTGACGGAGTTATGACCTATTTTAGCTTTTATGCTAATGAGTTTCTTAATGGACAACTGGGCGTGTTTTACTTTTTGACCAAGTGGACGTTGTGGAGGGAAGTGGATGACGCTAACCAATCAGTGACCAATCAGCGTCATACGCTTCTCCCCATTCATTTACACAGCACATAGCGATATAGATAGATCGCTATGTGTAGCCACATAAACACACTATAATGTTACTGCAGTGTCCTGACAATGAATATACATTAGCTCCAGCCAGGACGTGATGTGTATTCAGAATCCTGACACTTCTGTAGCGTCTGTGTGATACTACAGCAAAGCACGGCGTGATCTCGCTGTAAATGACAGTTTACAGCGTAATCTCGCGAGACTACGCCTGCTATGCTGTAACTCACAGAGAAGTGCAGAGAAGTGTCAGGATTCTGAATACGCATCCCGTCCTGGCTGGGGGTAATGTCTATTCATTGTCAGGACACTTGATTAACATTAGTGTGTGTGTGTATGTGGCTGCACATCGTGTTCTAGTAAGAACATGATGCTGCTGTGTAAATGAATGGGGATAAGTGTAATCCGGGATGGCAGATATATCTCCTTCCCAGATGAACAGGAGGTCATCAATATATCTGCCATACCACTCTATGTTATTCCCAAAGGGGTTAGACGTGGAAAAAATGGATAGTTCTTCCCACCACGCCATCACCAAGTTAGCCAAAGATGGGGAAAATTTCACCCCCATTGAAACACCTTTTAATTGTAAATAAAAATTGGTATCAAACTGAAAGTAATTATGGGTCATTAAAAATGTGAGAACTTCCAAAATGTAGGTTTGTAATGAATCACTATAGTTACTGTGATTAGTCAAGTGATGTTTCATAGCAATGTGAGCTATATCGTGAGGTATACTTGTATACAGGGATGTGACATCACATGTCAACCATGCGTATTTGTTTGACCAGATCTTGTTCTGGAAGGCACATAGGACATCTCTGGTGTCTTTCAGAAACCCTGGAGTGTTTTGTGCAATCGGTTGTAAAAGGGAATCTAACCATTCTGAAGTTTTTTCTAGAAAAGACCCTATCCCCGACACTATAGGTCGCATTGGGGGGGGGGGGGGAATAATGTTTTTGTGGGTCTTGGGAAGAGCATGCAATATTGGTGTTATTGGGTGTTCTACAAACATGTATTCCGCTTGTTTTTGGGTAAGGGAACCACTTTCCAATCCTATGTGTATTAAGTTTTTTATTTCTTTGTTGTAATTTCTACTCCGATTTTTCCATTCGTAAACTTCTTTGTTTGCGTAATCACGCAGATCTCGTTGAAACTTAGTTCTTTTTATTTCTGCTATTGATTTGTCAACTTTGTCTATGCTATAAGAAGTACGAGTTTCCAGTGTGATATAATTAGGTGAGCTGGAAAAGGACTCTAACTTTCCTTTGATTGTTGATATTTCATCCTTTAGTTCTATTAATTTTAACTCCTCTTGTGTAATGATGAGTTTCATCAACTTTAAGGAACAGTCTGAGAGGGTTTGGTTGCATTCATTACCAAAGTCTTCCGAATAGTTGAAAGTGTGGATTTTCTTCATACGCAGACCCCTAGGGATCATTTCCTTGGTGCTGTAGTTTTTGAGGGTGGTCAGGTCCCACCAAACTTTTGCCTCCTGTATCATTAATTTCTCCAATGTATGGAAGAGATCTTGCATTTCAGAACTATTTTCTCTTGTGTTGTCCATATTACCAAACATTTTCGCTGCCATATCAGCTCGGGTGTATTGTGTTTCGTTGGTCATTTTATTCAAATTTTAGTTTTTGCTTAATCTTGTAAAAATCTCCAAGTAAAAAGAGCCAGTGGTCAGACAATGGAGTTTAAAAGCAAAAATGAGCAATCCAAATATATATGTTATTGAAGTAATGTAACAAGAAGATCTGTAGTAACTCCGTTACAATTTGTCATTTGTCATTTATCTCATATAGAATTTACTCCGTACTATAATATAAGGTTTTAATCACCATATGTATAATGATTATGTTAGACACCCTGGAATGCTTGTTGGATCTGAGCACTTAAGGAATAGAGAAAACCGATAGTATTGGAACAGAAAAAAAGGGAGGATTCCTCCAGCTCACCTTATCACTGGTATAGTGGTTAGCGCACGGATCCACGTGTCGGCACACATACTTGCATAGACAAAGAAAAAGAAGGGTTGGATCCAGCGCTGAGAATCAGTGCATCTGGTAAAAATAGGAAGCTTCTTCCAAGTTTTATTTTCATAAATTTAAATCAGTGCAGAAAATGATGAAAAGCGGGTATAGTCCAAAGTACAGAGGATAATTCAGATGATAGGCTGTAGCCTACGCGTTTCAGACGCCTGCTGCATCCTTAGTCATGGCTCGTAATGTGTCTGACAATGCAGTCTAGACATTTGTATCTAGTCATTCTAATTAGTAGTTGATTAATTGCGGTTTAAATCGGGAGAAAAAAGGGAGGAATCTTATGGAACGCAAGTAATTTCCTGTTTTCTGGGAGGTTTGTCTGCCGTGAGGTAAACTAACCCCTTATATAGTTTAAAGGGAATGTGTTGCCAGAAAAACATGTTTTTTTTTTTAAAATTAAACATTTAGTGTGTGGGTGATTAAACATTGTTCAAATTTTTTTATTTTTTTTGGCACGAGCCATGAAATATTATAAATTATTTCTAATTTATAATACTACCCATTTTTGGTCACTAGATGGGGCTGTTCCCAAATTGCAGCATTGCAACATTGGGTTAAAAGCCCTCGCTCTAGTGAGCTCTCAGCATCCCCCCCTCCTTTTTCCTGGCTAGTGCCGGGATAAACGAGGGGTTTGAAAGGTTTAACCTCCTACACTGTGTGTCGCCATTTTTTGAGGTAACCCACAGTGTAGTAGGTTTACATACAGTAGTAAACACACACAAACACTAACATACATTGAAATCTCTTACCTGCTCCTGCCGCCGCGGCTCCCTCCGGCCCGTCCGCTCCGTTTGCTGCCGCTGTTCCATGTGCACAAGTCCGGAAGCCGCGACCGGAAGTAGTAATATTACTGTCCGGCCGCGACTTCCGGTCCACAGGAAAATGGCGCCGGACGGCGCCAATTTCGAATAGGACTGTGTGGGAGCGGCGCATGCGCAGTTCCCACACAGACGCCGTACACGGCAGTCAATGGGACGGGAGCCGTTCGCAGTCCCTATGGGACTGTGGCTGCCGTATTCCATGTCTGTGTGTGTCGTTAATCGACACACACAGAAATGGAACAAAAAATGGCAGCCCCCATAGGGAAGAAAAAGTGTAAAAATAAGAAACAGTAAAACACAAACACACAAATGAATATAAACGTTTTTATTAAAGCACTAACATCTTTAACATATAAAAAAATTATTTGCGATGACACTGTTCCTTTAAATTATACAAATTCCGTATGTTTATATCAAGTTATTATTTGTTCAGTGATGATTTGTGTATTCAAAAATGTTTTACTCTTATGTTTTGTTTATATTTAACTATTTAATATCAGAAGAGAAAAAGACGGGTTCGGACAACGGTCCCCTGATAGCCGCGGTCCTGATATATAGAAAATTCCTGTGAGGCTCCCCTTTCTACCTTTGAAAGGTAAGAAGCAGGGACCTTGTCTATTTACATATTCTCCCAATAAAGTTTACTATGTAATTATGATTCGTTATTTAATATACAAACTAATTGATTTGTGTTAGTTCTATTGTGTAGAAATAAGAATGACTCGGTACTGATGGTTCACCTATTATCATCTAGGATGAGGAAATTAGATAGAAGATGAATAGTTTAAAAATTTGTATATACAAATGTAACGTACGTTTAAAAAATAAAGGACTGGTTCTTTTTTATTTATTTTTATAGGAGATGTTATTCGTGTAATATTATTTGTTGTAGTCTCGGAAATAGGAATATAAATATAATTTTATAGGTACAAACGTAGTACTTTTGATCTTGTTTGTATATTTTCCTAATGTTGTAAATCCCGAGAATTAATAATATGCTTTAGATTAAGATATATGTATGTTCTAATTGTTGAATTTTTTAATTATATATTTGACCATGACGTAAATGTTTTGTATCTATAGAGCCTTTTTTATAACCGATTTTTTCCTTTATATTGGAATATTAATGTTAGTGTTTATATATTTTATTGAAAAAGTGGCGAAAACTTTGGCAGTTATTAGTGACAGATCCGGGAATCGTTTTTTCAAGTTACCAACCATTAATATTCCAATATCGGTTGTGTTTTCCTCTTATATCTATTTTATCTTGATATAATTTTTTTAAGGATATTGAAAAAATGAAAACAATCCTTTAATCTTGTTTGGGCTCATTCATTTTAAATTTCGTTTATTAATGGTCCCTGTATTTTTTATTGGCTAATGGACACATTTAGTTATTTTTTTTATATTGTTGGAAAAGGAAGACAGCCCACGTATAATGTGGTGACAGAGCCTCTTTAAATGTGAAATAGAGACAACATGAGTTAGGCTATCCATGACGTGACGGTATATTTCCGTGACGTTGTTTAACATCTGTATTTGAATCGCCTTAGGACGTGGCATCACGTTCTGCCTTTTCCGACTTTCTAGCTTGCTTCACATTGCCAATCAGGTTTTATTTAAGTGATGTTTAGATTCAACAGGTCTGGCAGTAATCATGCCTGGTTGTGTCTTGTGAGATTATACCCAATTCTCAATTAAATTTGGTTAACTGGTTCATTTAGTAGCTAAGGGGGCAATTACTCTTCACATAGGGCCAGATAGGGCAGAACAGCATTTTTCCTTCAATAAATGAAATCGTCATTTAAAAACAACATTTTGTGTGTACTTGGATTATCTTTGTTTTATATTAAAAGTAGTTTAATGATCTGACAAATAAGCAAAAAAATAAGAAATTGGTAATTTCTCACAGCACTGTAAATGGACATTATCACTGGAGATTGCCCAGACAGAGAAAGCAGCCGGAGTCCCAGGCAGGAGTGTAGAGCGATCTGTAGAGCGTGCATTCTGAGATCTGCTCCCCCAGGCACCTAAAGCTGCTGGGCTGGGCCCTCTCAACCCATCATCCACTGGAGAGCAGTGTGTGGGGGACACAGGGACAGTTCTGTCAGTCAAAAACCACTAATCACATGCCCCTCCCCCTCCCTTCCTGCTCAGTGGTAGATCATACTTCTCCTCACCCAGTGAGTACCCTGACATCACTATCCACTGCTTAACCCCTTGGTGGATGATGGTATGGCCAGGGAAGGGTTATGGGCAGGTACGATTTAAAAGCAGTTAAGTATAACGTATGGAGCGCTGTCTTTGTTCCCTCCCACCATGAGCGTATGTGTGTAATACTCAGTGTTCTCCACCAGCACTGTGTGGTCCAATGTGCATTCCTGATCCATCCCACCTGCAGCCTCTTAAGAGCTGTTCTCTTAACCTTGATACATGTGCAGCCAAGCTGATATAGTGTAAGTACAGTGTGTCAGTGTACAGTGTGAGGCGAGGACCCAGCAGCTTGGAAAGGGTTAAGTGTGTCCTGTATGAGAGGGGGCTGTATGGGCGATGTCACCCACTGTTTGCCTATACAGAGGGATACGTGGCAGACTTCCGTTGGAGGTATACGTCGGGAGTCTTCGCAATGTACCTTAAATCGACGTAGGCTCACAAACGTGATGGGAACAGAATCTGAGCACAACAATAGTTTTTTTTTTATGGATCTGTTGTATCCATTTGCATCTGTTTATATTATTCCAAAATGGATATTTTTTGTTTGCTTTTGGGCTTTGGTCACATCTGGGCTTAATTTTTCCATTCTTTTGTTCCCTCGTAGGAACAGAAGAACGAAGAAAACTAAAGTGACGGAGCCATTGCATCAAGGACACTAACGGCGCCTGACAAAACCCAATGACTTTAATGGGTTCCATTAGTTTCTGTGAGAGTGTACGTCGTTTTACTGGGAGAAATGGCACATCATGTTGAGCTATTTCTTCCAGAATATTTCAGCGCTATTTCTTCCATAATTTTTTCTTTTCAAACGGATCCATCAGTTTTCAATAGGGCTTTAGCCATGGTTGTAAGTGTCAGTTAGTGTCTGTTTTATAAGTTTCCATCAGGATCCGTTTTATCAACAGGACAGACAAATGGAGACTGTCTTACAACTGGATCCTGACAGATCCCTTTTTCTATACAATGCAGCTCTAAGCCAACAAGATGTTACAGGATCCGTTTGATGTCCGTTTTCTAAGGCATCGTTCACATCTGCGTTGGAAGTTCCGTTAGTGGCATCCTTTGCAGAACTGGCTGTAAATACCAGAAGCAATAGAACAGGATGCTGGGTTATTCATTCCAGTAGAAGTCGTGCAACACAACCGGCGCATCCGGTATTTCCGCTGTTCTGCTCCTCTGAGCAAAACAACGGAAAACCGTACCCAGATTTACATGATAATAAAACAAACAGGAAATTTTTTATCAGGATTGCTAAACCTAATGTGAACCTAGCCTTATATCCTTACAGCTAGCTTGAGAATGTATTGCTTAGTTATTACAAATAAGGCACAAGTATCTTGGAAATGTAACATTTTCACTTTCCAAAATATAAAGGAAATAGAAAGTCTACCAATACTTCAGAGATTGATTTGGAACTATTCATCTCCTATGGGACAGTACTCCTGCTTTTTATGTTTCTAAATATAATCTATCAAATTCACAGAAGTGCTAATGTTTTGCCTGCCTATGTTATACAGTATACAGTACATACAAATGCAGTCTTTCTTTTTGATTGATATAAATGTCTTTTTTATTGTTCCAGAAATGCCTATTGAAGCTGTAAAAATGCATTTTCTCTGTATTTCATACTAGCTTTAGAAAACTGGATTGTAAAGGATTAAGCTACTGTTGGTACTTTACATTGTTTATTTAAAAAAAACAAACATATTTTAACATGAATTAATGAATATTCTAATTATCTTATATGTATGATTTTAAACATTTGTACAATGCTAAATGTTTATAATTAAAAAATATTTTAGCATTTTGACGGCTTTCAATTTTATATATGATCTTTTGAATTTTAGTAATTTTACAAATGTTGAATAAGTCTAGGTCTGCCTAATGCATTACCTTTATTATTTAAAGCTTTTCTAAAGCTTCCTTCATAGGTCTGCCTTTCAATAAAATTACAGAGAACCACAATGAGCTTAAAAAGTCAAACCCCAGAATATTAAATAATGTCTGCAATGCCAAGAAATGAATTTATTCTCAATGAAACCTGGATATATTTTTAGTAATTACAATATACTTTAACAAAATGCACATCAGATAGACAAAAGGATGAATGTATTTTCATAAACAATGAGTTTGGTAATAGATTTATGCTAATTTTTTCAGTTCCCCTTTTTCCTTGTAAAACAATCTATATTTTTGTTTTTAGTCTATGTTAATGGAACAGGTGAGCATAGTTGGTGATGTGATTCACTCTATTCTGAAGTGGTGGACCAGAAATTGAGCCATGCAGAACGTTGACTAGGTAAGTATTATTATTTTTTTTACAATGGGGCCCATAATGTCTGTCCAGTCAGGGATAATGTCTCTCCAGTCAGGGGACTGAACAATCGGTTTATATTTACTTGGGTTAACTCATCACATTATGCCCGTATCCCATAATATTAAAACCACTTGCCTAATTTTGTGTAGGTTCCCCTTGTGTTGCCAAAATAGCTCTAAACTGTCGAGGCATTAACTCCTCCTCTGTCCTGTGCTATCTGGCACCAAGACGATAGCAGCAGATCTTTTAAGTCTTGTAAGTTGCAACGTGGTGCCTCCATGGTTCGGACTTGAGATCTGTGGAATTTGGAGGCCAATCAACACCTTGAACAATTTTTGCAGTGTAAGGGTATGTTCACATGCAGTGACCAAAAATGTCTGAAAATACGGAGCTGTTTTCAGGTGAAAACAGCTCCTGATTTTCAGACGTTTTTGTAGCAACTCGCGTTTTTCGCTGCGTTTTTTACGGCCGTTTTTGGAGCTGTTTTTCAATGGCGTTAATTGAAAAACGCCTCCAAAAACGTCCCAAGAAGGGACATGCACTTATTTTTCTCGGACGTCTTTTTACGCGCTGTATTTTGACAGCGACGCGTAAAATTAAGCCTTGTGGAAACAGAACACCATAAATCACATTGCAAGCAATGGGCAGATGTTTGTAGGTGTATTAGGGGCATTTTTCAGGCGTAATTTGAGGCGTAAAACGCCCAAATTATGTCTGAAAACTCTGCGTGTGAACATACCCTAACAGGGCACATTATCCTGCTGGTAGTGGAAACTGCCAATTGGGTATACCGTTGCCATGAAGTGGATGCATCTGGTGTGATACAATGTTTAGGGCGGTTGTACATTTCAAAATAACATCCACATGAATGCCAGGACCCAAGATTTTCCAGCAGAACTTTGGCCAGAGTGTCACGCTGCCTCCACCGGGTTGCCTTCTTGCCATAGTGCATCCTGGTGCCATATTTTTCCCAAGAAGACCAACATGCACTCTGCCGTCCACAGGATGTAAAAGAAAATGTGATTCATCAGACCAGGCCACCTTCTTGCACTGCTCCATGTTCGAGTTCTGGTGGACAGAGGTCAGCATAGGAACTCTGACCGATCTGCGGCTACGCAGTCCCAAATGCAGAAAGATGCGATGCACTGTGTGTTCTGGCACTTATACCATATCCAGCATTTACTTTTTCAGCAATTTATGCTACAGTAACTCCCCTCATGCATCAATGATCCTTGTGTGCCCATGACCCTGTTGCCAGGTTGTCCTTACTTGGAACACTTTTGGTAGGTACTATGCACTGCATAATGGAAACACCACATAAGACCTTGCATTTTAGGGATGCTCTGACCCAGTCATATAATCATCACAAATTGATCCTAGTCAAAGTCACTCAGATCCTTACGTTTGCCTATTTTTCCTGCTTTCAACACATCAACTTGAAGAACTGACTGATCTCTTGCTGCCTAATATATCCCACCCGTTGACAGGTGGCATTGTAATGAGATTATATCTATCTTAGATCTATTTATCTTAGATACAGGGCCCATCGGACAGGATCCCACATGGGCCATGTATATAAGCCTATAAGATTACTGTCTGCTGGGGCCCTGTATCTAAGCCTACTATGTGGTAAGCTTAGATACAGGGCCCATCAGACAAGATTAGACATGGGACATGTATCTATGCCTACCATGTGATAGGCTTAGATACAGGGCCCATCAGACAAGATCACACATGGGACATGTATCTATGCCTACCATGTGACAGGCTAGATACAGGACCCAGCAGACAGGATCACACCATGTGTGATCCTGTCTGCTTGGCCCTGTATCTAAGCCCCTGGCTTCGGGGCTCGTTCGCAATTGTAACCGCTGCGACCCATAGCTGCGACCCATAGCTACACCACTGGTCCTAAGTTTACTGGCATATTGAGCTGTACGGTGCTCTGCCATTAACCCCTTCAGGACTGAGCCTGTTTTGTGTTTTGGCTTTTGTGGCCGGCAGCCTTTACATCAATATTATGTTTGATCTGCATAAAGAGCAATGCTGGGAGCACACAGATCATGTTGTCCCAGCATCCTCCAGCCCCAAGGCAATAAAATAAAATTAATAAATCGGGGGGGGGGGGGGGAATTATAAAAAATGAAACAATTCATTAAAATTTAAAAAAGAAACCTGCACATTTAAAAATATACCTGCATCCATGTAATGATACATTAATATCATGCTAAATATGAGACCTAAATCCACATAAATAATTGTCACTATTTTCTATCTCTCTAGCCATGCCCTGACTGTTGTTTGTCACCTAAAATAAAACATTTTTCACACAGGTACTTTGAACCCTTTAAGAGATCCCATGTACCAGCTGTCGCTGGGGGGGGGGGGCAAGCAAGGATTAACATGGGGACCTTTCGGTATTGATGCCTATGGGGAAATTGGATGAAGATAGACTAAATCTAATAATACCAAACTTTAGAGTGTTGGTGGAAAAATAATAATCCATTAAATATTTAGAAATTTATATATCCAGGGAGGTGGAGCGATATGTGCAGTTAAATGTGGTCCCCCTGGTTCATAGCTGGAGAGCAAAGGTGAAAGTTTAGTAAAATATGAATTTATCCATGGCCGCTAGGATAAATTTCATCAAAATGGTTTGGCTACCCCAAGCATTGGACTGTTTTAAGAACTGCCCTGTGGAGATACCTAAAAAAATGGTCTCAATTATGGACACCCTGGTGAGGGAACTGATATGGAAAAATGGTAATGCTAGAATAGGGAAGCAATATATATTACTTCCAGTTGGTAAAGGGGGATTAGCGGTCCCAAATTGGAAAGCTTAATATTTGGCAGCGCAAGGGTCAGCAGCACTGTGAGAAACTCCAAAGGAGTAACAGAAATACATAAATGGGTTTATCAAGTTGTGGATAAAGAATGAGGAAAGGTGGAAGTGTTGGAGGCAGGCTCACACCGCATCCTCTCACAGCTGCCGATTATATATGTAAAAAAATTGAGGGGTATAAAGAATGGATAAGATTGGGAATATGGTTTTTGTTTCAGATAATGGAAGGAGATAGAGTTAAATCATTTGAGACGCTTCAAATAGAATTCGGTCTGCATAGTTTTATTTTTATTTTTATTTATATATTATATATTAGATATATATTTATATATTAGATTAAAATGTATACTAAAAGATGTAGGGAAAATATATGAAAATAATTTAGAGGACGAAAGGGTAACTACATGGATAGAGGATGTTGGGGGATAGGAAAGGTTTAATGTCATTTTTGTATAATAAATTATTGGACGCACAGGTTAAAAATACACAATTGAAATATATTGCACATTGGCACAAAGATTTAGGAGAAATAAGGAGTGAAACTGAATGGGGAAAAATTCTGGAAATGATCCCTAAGGTCTCTAAAAACTTATCACATAGAATTACACAATAGTTTATTGTACATAGATTACATAGAACACCTATGTACTTATTTAAAATTGGGTATAAACGGGATGATAAATGTACAAAATGTGGAGATGGTTGGGCAGATTGGATTCACATGTTTTGAAAATGCCCCAAATTACACATGTTTTGGAGGGATGTAGTAATAAATATAAATAAGTTTTTTTTTTTTTAAATAAAGTTGGAAATAAATCCATGGACGTGTATTCTGTGAGATGTTGGAAATATGAGAATAGGAACCAATAGGGGAAGAACAATAAACTTCCTATTATTTATAGCCAGAAAATGTATCTTGAAACAATGGATTTCAGAAGTGTTGGCACCTGGAAACAGTTAATAAAGGTGTATATATACAGCAGGAACAAAATTGGGCCATGAGAAATTAAGAATAGATGGGATTTAATAAAGTATGGGGAATTTGGCTTGAAGCGCATTATTAAAATACTCTTGGAAATGAACCGTCTAGGTAGCAGTAAAAGATATTGTGGAATCAGCGTTTTGTTTTTTTCTTTTGCTGTTCTCTCTCTCTCCCTTTCTGCTCCTCTTCCATTGGCTCAGGCATCCTCATTCATGGGTGAGAAGGGATCGAGATGGATAAGGGGTATTAAATATAAGATGTGTTATTGCTATGCATTTTTTTTGTAAACAATAATGTATGTACGCTATGTTTTAAAATATATATTTTTTTAAAAAGGCAAAAAAAAATATATGGGACCTTTGTTCTTGAGTGTTATAGCAACGATGTATATTAGGCAATTGTCACATAGTTGGAAAATTTGGTATCGCTACACATAGGAGAGTAAGAGGATTATATTATGCCATAAAGTTTTAACAAGAACAAAGAAGGAAGTCTGCATTTTTGTCTTATTTTTGCCCATTTTCCTCTCTCTCTCTCTCTCTCTCTCCCTCTGTATATATATATAGATATAGATATAAAAAAGAAAAGCTACTGGTTGTTTTGGTACTGTATTAAAGCCCCTAATGTGCTAAAAAAAAGAAAATTATTCTTAGAATGCGTCATTCCAAAAAGTTAAATGATTCTTTGGGCATTCAGGCATCTGAAGGTCAGTGTCCTGAAAGCCAGAATTGACATAACTATGTATTGGGCAACAAAGGTGGCTAGGTAACTACAAATTATAATTAATAAATTCCACCTAATTCTTCTGTTCACTGGAAATTCAATAATATAGGCAAAATAAAACAAAGGCTATGATAGCAAATATTGTAGACCATGTCGAATAAACATAACCTGCATTTTCTTTACTGTATGAGTTTACCATTTTAATGTCTACATAATAAATAATAATCCTATCAGTCATTTATAATCTAGTATGTGAAAAATTTACTGGAACTTACCTTTCTAGACTGTATTTCTTTCACATATAATGGAAGAAGAAATTCAGATACACCTTCTAGTCTTATTCCTTTTTTGGTAATTCGTAAATCTCCCATGCCATCCTGTTGAGGGAACAGTATGTTTTAATATTTTATACTGTTTACAAATTTTATTACAATATGAATGTCAATAAATTAAATCTTCAAGGAGTTCCTGATCTTATATGTTTTCCTAACTGAAGGAAGACTATTTGTTCCATTTAACAATTACATACAGTGTAGATATCACAAATAGCACACTTTAGAATGTAGCACAAATATATTCATGAAATTCCAAGTTAGGAATAGCATTTACATTGCTGTCTTCTGTCTACAGGATTAGTAAATAATAGTTAAACAGTATTTCGACATAAAAAGATCCGCTCACAATGCCATCTTAAATATAGCTGTCAGCCGAACAAGCGATTGTCCGACAGCTATTTCAAGTGTAAATCCAGCTGTGGCTTTGGAGGTTGTTGTCTAATTTACTGTTAACCCCTTCCCCCTGCTTGCATTCTGGGCCCTAATGTCCAAGCCATTTTTTACATTTTTCCATTGTCACATTCGAAGAGCTGTAACTTTTTTATTTTTGCGTTGGCATAGCTGAATAAGGTCTTGTTTTTTGCGGGACGACTTGCAGTTTTTATTGGTACCATTTGAGAGTAGATGCGACTTTTTGTTCACTTTTTATCACATTTTTTTTAAGTCAGGATTAACAGAAAACAGCAATTTTTCCATTGTTTTTTATTTTATTTTTTACGGCGTTCACAGTGCGGGTTAAATAATGTAACAGCTTTATAGTCGGGGTTGTTACGGACGCGGCGATACCAAATATGTGTAACTTTTTTGCTTTATTGTAGTTTTTTTTAATAGTAAAGCATTTTGTAAGGGGAAAAGCTGGGTTTTTCATTTTTTTTTTTCACTTTTTTTTTTAATTAACTTTATTAAACTTTTTTTACTTTTTTACTAGTCCCACTAGGGGACTTCACTATCCTCCGATCGATATTATAATACACTGCAATATTTTTGTATTGCAGTGTATTACTGCTTGTCCGTTTAAAACGGACAGGCATCTGCTAGGTCATGCCTGTGGCATGATCTAGCAGGCATTCGCTCCAGGCAGACCTGGGGGCCTTTATTAGACCCCCGGCTGCCATAGAAGACACAGACACTCGGCGATTTTATCGCCGGGTGTCGGTGGGAGAGAGAGGGAGCTCCCTCCCT
Source organism: Rhinoderma darwinii (assembly GCF_050947455.1). Classification (NCBI taxonomy): domain Eukaryota; kingdom Metazoa; phylum Chordata; class Amphibia; order Anura; family Rhinodermatidae; genus Rhinoderma; species Rhinoderma darwinii. Next base: position 79,970,672 of record NC_134687.1, read on the forward strand.
CTCTCCAAAACCATTCAGATTCGGTGCACGCTATTGTGCACCGCATCTGAAGGGTTAAATGGGTGAGATCGATACTAATATCGATCTCACCCGGCAGAGCAGGGACGCTCCCAGCCCTCAGCTGCCTCTGGCAGCTGAGTGCAGGGAGATTTGACGGCTCCCTGCTCTGTTTACTTTATTCTACAGCAGCGCCGTAGAATGGCGGCGCTGTAGAATAAAGCCCATTAATGACCGCCGTGAAAAGGCTTATCGGCGGTCATTAAGGGGTTAAGTAAATGTTTTCTACTTTAGTAAATAAGCAAAAAAAAAAAAAATATCTCTGACTTTAGCAGTATTGTATTTTAAAAGCAGCTGTATTACATTAACCATAAGAATATGCCAGGGTGATTTTTTTTTCTTCATTGCAGATAGGAGGAGTAAAGACCACCCTGATAGTTTAATGGGACTTTCTGTCTTTATTACCTCTGTAGAAAATTATACAGCCTGGAAAAAGATATAACATATTTTTCGGACTATAAGACGCAGTTTTTAGCAAGAATAAATCTTGCTAAAAAGTCCCTGTGTCTTATGGTCGGTAGTCAAGGGACCCAGCAGCTGAATTTTACAGCTAACACGCTGCTCTAATAGCCAGGAACAGCGATGGTGCTGTTTCTGGCCGTTTAAGTAGTTAAATGCCGCGGTCAATAGCAACAACGACATTTATAGTGGTTTTCCCATGAAGGACTTTAATGACATATCCACAGGATATTGAGCCAAAAATAGGGAATTTTTGAAGCAGCACAAGTCCCATGTTCCTGGTGCGGTGCACGCTGTCAAGCCAGGCAAACGTTCTCTGGCATAATGTAATTTCCAACAAAGAAGTAGGACAACAGCACACGTCTCCAAATCTTCAAAAATGTTTTATTGTCAAAACATCTTGCGACAAACAGGCAACGTTTCGACCCGCAGTGAGTGAAGGCTTGAGAAAGACTCTTCACTCACTGCGGGTCAAAACGTTGCCTGTTTGTCGCAAGATGTTTTGACAATAAAACCTTTTTGAAGATTTGGAGACGTGTACTGTTGTCCTACTGCTTTGTTGACAGGATATGTCATAAATGTCAGATGAATGCGGGTCTCACCTCTGGGACCCGCACCTATCTCTAGAACGGAACCACCTAAACCCCGTTCTATCTTACCCAGCTCTGCTGTCTTGTGGCCACTTACTAGTTACATGGTCGAGTTACAGAAACAGCGTAACTCGCTGAGCTACACAGTTTCTGTAACTTCCATTGAACTGAATAGTAGTTACGGAAACAGCGTAGCATGCTACGCTGCTTCTGTAATTGCCATTCACTACTATGGGAGTTACGGAAACAGCGTAGCTCAGCGAGTTACGCTGTTTCCGTAACTCATCCATGTTTTGCAGTGTATTGTACCAGCAATCTAATGATCGCTGGCTCAAGTCCACTAGGGAAACTAATAAAATGTGTAAAAAAGAAAGAAAGTTAGATATAGGTAAAAAAAATTGTAAGAGTAAAAAAAATGAAAACCTTTTCCCATTTTTCCCCAAGCACAATGTAAAAATAAAAAAATTATAAAAAAATTGGTATCGCTGCGTCCGTAATAGTCAAAAACTATTACAATATAGCATTATTTGACACACAGTGAACGGCGTAAAAAAAAGATACAGATTTAAAACTCCAGAATAATTGTCTTTTGGTCACCATAGTGCTAAAAAGAATGAAATAAAAAGTGATAAAAAAAATCATATGTACCAAAAAAGTTATGGCTCTCAGAATGTGGTGAAACTGAATAAATTATTTTTTTTAACCAATAGTTTTTTCTTTGTAAAAGAAGTAAAATATGAAATGTTTTCCTGTTTTCTGTTGTCTAAAACCTGGGTGTGTCTCATAGTCAGGTGTGCCTTATAGTCCGAAAAATACGGTATATGGATTTAAAAATAAATCCATTATATCAACCACTGACCCACCTAGATAACCACATTATCCAGACTATTAACCCCTTAACGACCGCCCACCGTCTTTTGACGTCAGGCGGTGCAGGTACTCAGTCTACAGCGACGCCTTTTGGCGTCGCTGTAGTAGAGTGGGTTTAACGGCACCCTGATCAAGTCTGCACTAAAAACCGGCTGTATGTAACAGGTCCGGTTCTTAGTGCAGCCATCAGGACCTGCCGATTTCGTCGTAACAGCACGTGACCGCTGTGACAGCCAATCACAGCGGTCACATGCTGTTACTGCGTACAGAGCCGCCGGGAGTGTCTAAATGACAGCTCCTGCTCTAAGAACGAGCTGTTGCTAGCAGCTCTGTTCTTAGAGCAGTGATCAGGAGCCAACAGTATTGGTTCCTGATCTTTTGTGATCACTATGAGATCCAATCATAGTGATCACTACTGTAAAATAAAAGTAAAAACATGTATCTGTTTCTCCTCACTGTTCTAGCTGTGGAGAGAAACAGATACAAGTGTGTCAGTGTCCCCACACAAAATCACTTGTCCCTTACACAGTTTATTAAAAAAAACAACATTTTTTTCAGTATTTTATAGTATATAGTATATACATATATATATATATATATATATATATATATATATATATATAAATATATTTACTGTATATACTAAGAATCGTACTATAAACTACTTTCTTTTTAGGGTACGCTGTTAGACGGCGTGTACGCTGTTAGGCCTCATGCACACGACCATAGCCATGTGCACGGCCGTAATTTTCAGGTCGGCCGGCTGCGGACTGTCAGCCGCAGGCCGCCCGCAAATCGCGGGACATGCACATGGCCGCCACCATTGTTTTCAATGAGCCCGGACCGCAGAACAGGGCCGTAATAAGACATGCCCGTTCTTTCTGCGGTCCGGGCTCCCGGGCCGTGCAAGGACCGCAAAAACTACGGTCGTGTGCATGGCCCCATAGAAAAGAATGGGGCCGCAATTCTCCCGTGGATTTTCGGGGGAATTGCGGCCGCAAAAACACGTTCGTGTGCATGGGGCCTTAGACGGCGTAGGGTGCTGTTCTGGGCTTGGGTTTACGGTTTGTGTTAGGCGTAGGGTTTAGGTTTAGGTTTGAAAAAAAAAAAAACTTAAAAAAAACAATAAAAAAAATAAATAAAAAAAGGTTAATTCTTTTAGTGTTCTTAGTTGATTAGGCTTCATGCACACGACCGTGCTCGTAATTATGACTCATAATTACGAGCACGGCCGGGTACGGCCGGCCGCGGGCAGCCGGCCGCTTTTGCGAGTCATGCTGTCATTATAAAGTATAGCAGCACGGCCCGTAAAATAGAAAAATAGAACATGTTCTATTTTTTTAACGGCACGGGCACCTTCCTGTGAAAAAACGGGAAGGTACCCATGGGTAATAGAAGTCTATGAGCCCTTTATTGCAGGTCGTAATTATGACCCACAATAACGGGTTGTTTTACGGTCGTGTGCATGAGGCCTTAGTTGATAAAAAAAAAATTTAAACTGCTAGTTCCATTTATTATTTGCGGTTTAGACTGTATTATCATTATGGCTGCCAGAAGATACAGCATTGAGGAAGCCTATCAGATGCTATGCTCAGATACGGATTCTGCATCTGAAGTTGAGCTTTTAGGGTATGTGCACAAGTAGTGACCAAAAACGTCTGAAAATACGGAGCTGTTTTCAAGGGAAAACAGACCCTGATTTTCAGAAGTTTTTTGAGCAACTCACGGTTTTCGCTGCGTTTTCGCTGTATTTTTTACGTACGTTTTTGGAGCTGTTTTCATTGGAGTCTATGAGAAAACGGCTCCAAACGACGTCGCGTAAATGACAGGTTGTCTGCACAGTACGTCGGCAAACCCATTGAAAATGAATGGGCAGATGTTTGCCGACGTATTGTAGCCCTATTTTCAGACGTAAAACGAGGCATAATACGCCTCGTTTACGTCTGAAAATAGGTCGTGTGAACCCAGCCTTACTTGAAAGCGACAGCGAAAGTGTCGCTTCAAGGGATTCTACGGATATGAGACCCAGCACCAGTGATATGGGAGACGGCGCAGTTGCCACAACGTCCGTTCAAAGTGCAGCCCCTGAAATTGCACAACCCCACCAAACCGATTTAGTGTGGGAACCCACGAGTTTATTTTCTCCCACCATAAATGACTTTATTGCTACTCCTGGCATAAGTCCCAATGTCAGTAATTTTTCACCACTAAATTATTTTAATATTTTTATTACGGACCAAGTTTTGGACCATTTTGTGCAGGAAACAAATTTGTATGCCAGGCAGTACATTGCCAATAAGCCTTCGTCACCTAATGCCAGGTTGTGGAATCCCACAAATTTCAAAGGGCGTCTCTCATTCCGTCAATTCATACCCTCAAAAAGTGCAAAATACGGGGTAAAGATCTACAAGTTATGTGAAAGCACTACTGGCTACACATGTGCATTTAAGATCTACGAGGGTGAATTTAATCCACCAGGGTGCCCTCCAAATATTGGTACCACTGGTAAGATTGTGTGGGATTTAATTGGCCCTTTCCTACACAAGGGGTATCATGTATACACGGACAGTTTTTATACCAGTGTGCCATTGTTTAGTGCCCTTCATTGTGCCAACACAGGAGCCTGTGGCACAATACGCAGGAAACGCAAAGGTTTCCCACGTCAACTTGTGGATAAAAAACTACGAAAGGGGGAGTCATGCACTTTTCAAATTGAGAAGATGCTGGCTTTAAAATTTCGTGACCGCAAGGACGTCTACATGATCAGCACTGTCCATTCAAGTGCAACAGCAACTATTAGAGAACGTGGGGCCTCTGCAGATAGACAAAAGCCTGTGTGTGTCATCGGCTATAACAAATTCAGGTTGCGATGCAGAACGCATTTGTCCTGTACAAAAAATCAGCGGGCAGGGCGACATTCTTTGAATTTCAGGAGAAAGTGATTGAAGATCTCCTATTTCAATCTGCAGACCAGAAAGTAGTCCATGAGTCAGAGGATGTACACCGACTTGTTGAAAAACATTTTTTACACCCCAGCCCTTCAACATCTAACCAAAAATACCCCAAAAAACGGTGTCGGGGAGTAGTGGTCCTTTACTGTATCTATACATACGGTGTGGGACACTGCCCCTTTATATATTCTACAGGTGATTGGTTGTTTTGTGCACATGGCGGTTCCTACCTTGCCGGGCAGGGGCTTGTTATGGTGTACTTGGTCACTTGGCACTTTCGTCCCTTATATAGGGATTGATGGAGCTAAAGAGACGTTGTATGACCAGTCACTTTGAATAATAAAGTCATTACAGCCCTACAAATTTTCTTTCATCCTGTGAACATGCTCTAGTTTTCCACATAGCTGGATACATTCTTCCTCCTTTTTTTTGGATATATTGCCTTTTTCCGCCAACAGTTTAATACATTTTCCCACTCTAACTTACTATATATCAGAGCGGGTTGATATACATAATGTCTATGGACTGACATGATTTCAGGACAGCTGCTTTCTTAGCACGACATAGTCATAGGGTGTAGAAACTGTTAGGGACATATATTTCTTAATCTAGAAAAGTAGAATCCTCCCATTTTCAAAGCAAAATGTGTGTCCTGAAAGCCTCCGGGTGCTCCCTTCCTTTTGGGTCCTGCCGTGTGTCCAGGAAACACATTAGGGCCACAATGGGGATATTTTTGAACACAGGAGAAACAGGGTGATACATTTTCTGGTGCATTTCCTTATTCTCATGTCCTCTGTACAAGAAATCTGACCTTAAAATGACACATTTGTGAAAAAAAGTGAAATAAAATTTTCTTTCCACCTGCTTTGCATTAATTCCTGCGAAAACTGTGGGGTCAAAATACTTAGTACACACCTAGATGAATACCTTAAGCGGTCTAGTTTTCAAAATGGGGTCATTTATGGGGAGTTTCTATCTTTTTGGCAGCTCATTGCCTCTATAAATGTGTAATGGGACCTGAAACATTTTCAAGCAAAATGTGTGTCCTGAAAGTCTTCGGGTGCTACCTCCCTTTCGGGCCCTGCCGTGTGTCCAGGCAATGCATTAGGGTCACAATGGGGGCATTTTTGAAAACGGTAGAAACAGGGTGATAGATTTTGGGGTGTGTTTCTTCATTCTGATGGTCGCTTTACAAAGAAATCGGTCTTCAAAGTGATACTTTTATATAAAACGTTTTTGTTTTTTTTATTTCACCTGCTATGCATTCAATTTAGCAAAAAACTGTGGGGTCAAAATACTCACTACAGCCCTAGATAAATACCTTAAGGGGTCTAGTTTTCTAAATGGGGTCGTTTATGGGGAGTTTCTATCGTTCTGGTAGTTCAAAACCTCTCCAAATGTACAGTGGGGCCTAAAACATTTTCAAGCAAAATATGAGACCTGAATGCCTCCGGTTGCTCCCTTCCTTTCGGGCCCTGCCGTGTGTCCAGGCAACGCATTAGGGTCACAATGTGGGCATTTTTGAAAACAGGAGAAACAGGGTGATGGATTTTGGGGTGTGTTTCTTCATTCTGATGGTCGCTTTACAAAGAAATCGGTCTTCAAAGTGATACTTTTATATAAAAAGTGTTTTTTTTTTTTATTTCACCTGCTATACATTAAATTTAGCAAAAAACTGTGGGGTTAAAATACTCACTACACCCCTAGATAAATACCTTAAGGTATCTAGTTTTCTAAATGGGGTCGTTTATGGGGAGTTTCTATCGTTCTGGTAGTTCAAAACCTCTCCAAATGTACAGTGGGGCCTAAAACATTTTCAAGCAAAAATTAGACCTGAATGCCTCCGGTTGCTCCCTTCCTTTCGGGCCTTGCCGTGTGTCCAGGCAACGCATTAGGGTCACAATGTGGGCATTTTTGAAAACAGGAGAAACAGGGTGATAGATTTTGGGGTGCATTTTTTCATTCTCATGGTCGCTTTACAAAGAAATCGGTCTTCAAAGTGATAATTTTATGAAAAAAGTGAAATTATATGTTTTTACGCTTGCTTTGCATGAATTCTTACAAAAAAACTGTGGGGTCAAAATACTTACAACACCCCTTAATAAATACCTTAAGGGGTGTAGTTTTCAAAATGGTGTCACTTGTGGGGGTTTCCACCATTCTGACACCTATGAGCCTCTGAAAACCTGGCTTGGTGCAGGAAAACAAAATGTACTTCAAAATGTATAAAATCATTACTAAACTTGTAAGTTTTCTAAATTGCTGCAAAAAAATTTTTTTTTTTCAAAAGTGCTGCCAAAATAGAGTAAAGCGATGGAAATATATATTTAATAAAAAAAATTGTACAGTATGTATGTACATATGTGACATATTGCAGTTAAAAATAGGGAAAAATGATAATTTTTACAAAATTTCTACAATTTTTCTATTTTTTCATTAATTTCCGCAAATCGTATCAGTCTACTTTTACCACTAAAATAAAGTACAACATGTGACGAAAAAACAATGTCAGAATTACTTGGATATTCAAAACTTTCGCACAGTTATTCTCTGATAAATCAGACATACCAGATTTAACAAATCTGGCTTGGTCATTAAGGTCTTTTCAGGCCCGGTCATTAAGGGGTTAAGATAACATACTGTCCATTCATTGTGTTTACATGGTTCATTTTATTACTATCTACTATATTCAAATGGAAATTCTGTAAAAATACACAGATTTTGCATTATGTTAGTAAGCCTTGAATAAAATATACTAGATTATGTTCTGATTTATAACACACTTGCATAGCTTTAATTTATCATTAAAACAAAAACAGTAAGAAGATGAAGGTTACTAGCTGATGACTATGAAGTATATTAAAGTTAGATGCTACATTTATTTAAATGATACTATTATAGCGCTTCACCTGAGGGGCTAATTTAATGTAATGAATGCGAATGAAGAATTTTCTATTGAGCTGATGACATAATTTTTTGATACTCCCTGCAACTAGATGAATATATAATTCATGGCAAGTAAATTATAACCAAGATTCTAAAGTCAATGGATTTTTATAAAACCAATTAATTTAGTTTACATGAACAAATGATGACCTGTTTATTTTGTACATAGTAACTTCTCCATTGTTTAAATGTAGAAGAAGGTAAGAGGAAAAAATTTGTTCTCTTTACAATGCCACTTGTCAAGGGGTGGAATATATTAGGCAGCAAGTGATCAGTCAGTTCAAGTTGTTGTGTTGAAAGCAGGAATAATGGGCAAGCGTAAGGGTCTAAGCGACTTTGAATTGGTCAGAGCATCCCTAAAATGGTATTCCCGGGATACAGTGGATAGTACCTACCAAAAGTGGTCCAAGTAAGGACAACCTGTGAACTGGAAACAGGGTGCACTGTATGTAAATTACCAGAGAAGAGTCCTCAGATGAGTCCAGGTTTACTGGCCTTGGCTTACTCTAAGCACTGAGCATGTGCAAGATATAGTTGGACTCATTTCAGGACTCTGTATTATAACATCTTTTTAGAAAAAAATGCTAAAATGTACAGTTTTGAAAACGGCATGTTTAGGACGCTAAACCCCAGCTATATAACAACATGCTAATGGTTTGGTGCCCTAAAATCTAGTGACAGGTTCCCTTTTAAAGATATGACCTAGTGATATTGTTCTTACCCTAGTGTTTAAATGTCAGTGATATGATTTTGACCTGGTACCAAGTTCTAGTAATGCTATAACATCCCTGGCGCCAATAGTGCATAATTGTATCTGCTGCTGCAAACATCTGGGAAGCCACATGCAGGGGGACTGAGAGCCACATACGGCTCCTGAGCAACTGGTTGGGGGAAACACCAGTGGCGGATTAGGTAGACCATAGGCCCTGGGTAGTTTCCAAAACTTGGACCCCCCTTTTCCACCGCCACTCTGCCGTGTCTATAGTGAACAACACCTTTCTGTGCAAGCATTGACAAATGGGTGTTATGATTCCCCTTGTTAAAGGGCAGTGTCCCTACATACTGACAGTCTCCAACCATTGATGACTGTATCACACTGTGTAGGGACAGATCCTCTTTACAATGGGAATGGTAACACTCTGTTATCTATTAGTCCTGGACTACACAAAGACTTTATGGGGAATACAAGGATTTTCTATAATAGACATGTCAGGAGAGGGGGCAGATCTTCTATAAATACAGTGACTCACAAGTGATGTCTTCTTTGATGGGAGTTGTTCTCTTTTCTTTTCATCTCCATCTGACACAGACCGCTATGGGGCCTTCTCCTGATGACTGCAGAATTTCCTGATGAGAAATCCTTGCCCCTCGCTTCTTCTGCTTCCGGCATGGGTATCAGACCCCCACTGATCATATACTGATGACCTATCCTGTAGATAGGTCATCAGTATGACAAAATGAACCGTGCCCGGACAATCCCTTTTACTCAGACTATTAAGTTCAGACCACAGACCAGACCCTAGAATATATACAGACCCCAGACCTTCTAAACTATTGCAGTCCCCAAACCAGACCCCCCTAAACAAATACCGACCCCAGAAAGTGCAAACTAAATAAATACAGACCCTTGACAAGGCCCCCTAAATACAGACCCAGGACCAGACCCCAGACCTGACTCCCTAAACTAATACAAACCCCACACCCCTAAATACGGACCCCAGACCAGACCTCTAAACTAATACAGACCCTAGATCCCCTAAATATAGACCCCTTAATCTAGAGCCCAGACCTGACTCCCTAAACTAATACAGACCCCAGACCAGACCCCTTAATACAGACCCAAGACCAGATCCCCTAAATACAGACCACAGAACAGACTCCCTAAATACATACTCCTTAAACTAATCAATCCCCTTATACTCACATAGCAGCTAATTCTTCTCTCTTGCTGCTGTTCTGTGACCTGAGGTCATGTGACCTGCAGGTCTCCAAACAGTAACAAGAACTGCAGACGTAAGGTCATGTGACTATGTCTTCAGGTCCTTTTGCAGGGCATAGACAATGCAGTTCTGTAGCGGTTTTTGCCCCGATTCGTGTGAAAAATGGCGTGTACTTTGGCCGGCCACATGCCCAAAATTCCCCAATTATGATCTGCCATTGGGGAACACTGACTTAGGGTATCAAAATAAATTCATATTATTGAAAGAGGCCAAACTGATAAAAGATGCTCAGAGATCCAATCCATGCTAAGGAACGATGCGTTGTGTATTTGGACACATTAGTTGGAGCACAGCATTGTATTTGGCTGCAATTTGCTTGACTGTGCACCACCTGTGAGTCAGAATGATGCTCGACATCCTCTTCTGATTCCTTTCATCCACAGATTGTTGACGTCCATGGGATACCGTTTCGCTGGATGTTTTTCCTCGATCACACCATCCTTGGTTTACTCTAAACACCGTTGCATGTGAAAAGCCCATAACATTAGCAGTTTTGGAAATATTGGCCTTAGCTATTCCAGCACCAATGTCCATGTCTCGTTTGAAATTACCTAGATCACTCGATTTTACCATTCCCATTTTCCCACTCTAATGTGCATTCACACTAAAGATGATTCACAGAAAACGTGCTAACTTGATTTTATGCTGCATTCCGGGGTCACGTCTCTAATTTCCTTACAGGAAAGCTACAATCGTAAAAGGATAGGTGCCTCTTAATATAGAGGTATATATTGAAAAACCATGAAGAAACCACTGAATGCATAATGATGAAGACCCCTATTATAACTTCACTAAATATGAATAGACAGTGAATTATATATGTTTCTACTAGAGAAAAATGATGGCGCTAAAAAAAAGTTTGTTCTCATTTACCAAAATATCTACATTATTTACTGTCATGGCTTAAATTTAGACTAAATGCACCAAATTCATCACTGTGACTCATGCTGGAGTTAGTAACTTCTGTCTAAATTCATACCACCTCTAGGTTGGCTTATTTTAGTTCACTTTTGTCGCACCCAAATTTTAGTGCAGTTTGACACATCTTAAGACATGCCCCTTTTCTGCCAAACCACGCCTTCTTGTTGGACGAGTCATATTTTTCGGCGCATGTCATTGATAAATTTGTCAGTTTAGGCCAGAATTCTGCAACAATGCCAATAGTAAATCTGCCCCAATAAGTCTTCAAATGGGACAAAAGTTTTAAAGTGCTTGCTGTATTTGCCACAATTTGGACCTGAAAATGAACAGTTTAAATTGACCATACATTTTTTTTTATCATAAGTATATATTTTTTTTTATTCTACTTAACACATAAAGTTATTATACTAAAGCCATAAACACAAATTTTGAAATTCCAAAACAGTTAGTTGAAAATACATTACTAACTTAAGTCTCAGATTTTTATATATGTGTGTTACATTTTAAGAACATTTAGTAGTCTAGAAAGGGATCTGATAACTTGTCTAACTGTTCTCACCATCATAAGATGTCAAATATTTAATTGTTGAATATACCTCTACCTGTCCACAATTATATGCCTGCCCCTATCAGTACTTCTACATACTGTAGCACACCTATAGGGGCAAATAGGATTGATCTGCAACAAATATACTAACTGATGTACCAAGCGACGTACTGTAATTATATTTAAACATCAACAAATACAAAATATCCAACTTTGTTAATTGAGTTGTTAATATGTATGTGCAAAAAATAAATATTACAATATAAATAGATCAGGTTAAGCAGCCTGGAGGCAAAACATTTACTTCCATAGAATTTATTTACATGCATTTTACAAAGGCAGCATTATCTGGTGTTAAGGTTTAGAGTTGAAGTGAATAAAATGAATCATGAGTACAACCTCGGAGTTCAGTCATTTTTCTCCTTTACTTCCACTTAAAGTTACATTAAGTCTGTAACTTTGATTTACACTTAACTATCTGATATTTATTCGATCTTTTCCTCAATTTCACTGAAATCCAGACTGCCATAAAAAGATTTATCTATAAGGAATGGATCTTACGTCCGAATACATTTTTTTAAATTAGTATTTTCTTTAGCTTCAGTTAGGTCCAGAATTATTTGGACAGTGACAAAATCTTCATGATTTGGGCTCTGCAAATTCACATGGACCCCAACTACAAGGAGCAAATACCAACTATTACTTTCCCTTTCTGCCATGGGTAAGGCTGCCAGATATAAATGAGACTTTAAAGCACCATTACTTTATCCTATATTCTTTCCTTCCCTCTTATCCTTTACTTATTCTGATTATACTAAAAGGGTTATTGGATGAATAATATGTTAACTTTCTTTTTTGGGGTCTGTACCCAATTTATGTAATTTATTTATATAGCCCTTACACCTGTGGACACTATCTTGCAAGTGTTAACAATTGCTCCATTGTTCATACTAGAGCCTTGTTCTTATTTAATTTTTTATACCGTGTTTGTGATATGTGATATATGTTTAATAAAAGTTTACTTTTTATATAAATTGGCTTTATGGCTCTTTTCTGTCCTTCTGTGTATAGCGAATCATGTGGAGCTGCCTGTGTGGTAAATTATGGGGGGATGGTTGTGCAGAAACCCGTACCCAGCCCTTATGATAAATGCTTTTGGACTGCATATGGTGATTTTATATATATATATATATATATATATATATATATATATATATATATATATATATATATATATATGTATATATATATATATATACAGTGAAGGAAATAAGTATTTGATCCCTTGCTGATTTTGTAAGTTTGCCCACTGTCAAAAACATGGACAGAATTTTTAGGCTAGGTTAATTTTACCAGTGAGAGATAGATTATATTTTTTTTAAAAAACAGAAAATCACATTGTCAAAATTATATATATTTATTATATTTATATATATTTATATATATATTTATTTGCATTTTGCACAGAGAAATAAGTATTTGATCCCTTTGGCAAACAAGACTTAATACTTGGTGGCAAAACCCTTGTTGGCAAGCACAGCAGTCAGACATTTTTTGTAGTTGATGATGAGATTTGCACACATGTTAGATGGAATTTTGGCCCACTCCTCTTTGCAGATCATCTGTAAATCATTAAGATTTCGAGGCTGTCGCTTGGCAACTCGGATCTTCAGCTCCCTCCATAAGTTTTCGATGGGATTAAGGTCTGGAGACTGGCTAGGCCACTCCATGACCTTAACCCCTTTAGGACGCAGCCTGTTTTGGCCTTGTCGCATAGCCGATTTTATCAAATCTGACATGTGTCAATTTATGTGGTAATAACTCCGGAATGCTTTTACCTATCCAAGCGATTCTGAGATTGTTTTCTCATGACATATTGTAATTTATGTTAGTGAAAAAATTTAGTCGATAAATTCAATATTTAATTGTGAAAAACTTTTCTAAATTTAAATGTGTTTGCTTGTAAAACAGATAGTAATACCACACAAAATAGTTACTAGTTAACATCCCCCATATGTCTACTTTGTGTTTGCATCATTTTTTTTCACGTACTTTTATTTTTCTAGGATGTTACAAGGCTTAGAACTTTAGCAGCAATTTCTCATATTTTCAAGAAAATGTCAATAGGCCATTTTTTCAGGGACCCGTTCAGTTCTGAAGTGGTTTTGAGGGCCTTATATATTAGAATCCCCCAATAAATCAACACATTTTGAAAACTGCACCCATTAAAGTATTCAAAACCACATTCAGAAAGTATTTTAACCCTTTAGGCGTTTCACAGGAATTAAGGCAATGTAGAGGTGAAATGTACAAATTTCATTTTTTTTGCCGCAATTCATTTGTAATAAAAAAAAAAATCTGTAACACAGAAGGTTTTACCAGAGAAACGCAACTCAATATTTATTGCCCAGATTCTGCATATTTTAGAAATACCCCACATGTGGCCCTAGTGTCCTAATCGACTGAAGCATCGGCCTCAGAAGCACCTAGGGGATTTTGGGGCCTCCTTTTTTTAGGAATATATTTTAGGCACCATGTCAGGTTTGAGGAGGTCTTGTGGTACCTAAACAGTCGAAACCCCCCCAAAGTGACCCCATTTTGGAAACTACTCCCCTCAAGGCCTTTTTCTAGGGGTATAGTTAACATTTTGACCCCACAGTTTTTTTGCAGAGTTTAGTGGAATTAGTCTGTGAAGATGAAAATCACCTATTTTTCTGTGGAAACATAGAATTTTTTCATTTTTACAAGGAATAAAGGAGAAAAAGCACCCCAAAATTTGTAAAGCAATTTCTCCCGATTACGACAATACCCCATATGTGGTCGTAAACTGATGTTTGGACCCACAGCAGGGCTCAGAAGGGAGGGAGCGCCTTTTGGATTTTGGAGCGCAGATTTTGCTGGATTGGTTTTTAGTGCCATGTTGGGTTTGCAACGCCCCGGAGGGACCAAAACAGTGGAAACCCCCCAAAAGTGACCCCATTTTGGAAACTACACCCCTCAAGGAATTTTTCTAGGGGTATAGTGAGCATTTTGACCCCACAGGATCTTTTTTAGAGATAAGGTGACCAAAAAACAACGATTTTGGCACTTTCAATCCTTTATTTCTTACAGCGTTCACCGTGCGCAATAAATTACGTTTTACTTTATTCTGCCGGTCGGTACGATTACGGCGATACCATATGTGTATAGTTTTTTTTAAAGTTTTGCAGCGTTTGCACAATAAAATTACGTTTCTATAAAATAATTTATTTTCTGGGACACGCTATTCTCAGCCGTAACTTTTTTATTTTTTCGTCAAAAAAGCTGTGGGAGGTCTTGTTTTTTGCGGGACGGGTTGTAGTTTTTATTGGTATGATTTTGGGGTAAATGCAACTTTTTGATCACTTTTTATTCTATATCTTGGGAGGGGTGGTGACCAAGAAATAGCGATGCTGACATAGTTTTCCGTTTATTTTGTTTGCGGTGTTCACCGTGCGGAAAAATTAACATTATAGTTTCATAGTTTGGGTCGTTACGAACACGGTGATACCAAATATGTGTACTTTTTTTTAACGTTTTCATTTTTTCCCTATAATAAATGACTTATTATAGGAAAAAAAACAACTTCTTTTTACACTTTTATAAAACATTTTTATTAACTTTTTTTTACTTTTTACACTTTATATTTTTGTTTATTAACTTTTCTTTTACTTTTTACACTTTATTTTTTTGATCTGCAGCTTTGATCGCTGCTAGAATACATTACACTACCTAGGTAGTGTAACGTATTCCAACTGTCAGTGTGACGTCACAGTCACTCTGACAGTTGGTCTACGAGGATCAGCAGAGGCTGATCCTCATAGGCTGACATACATGGCAGACCTGGGGGCCGTTGTCTGGCCCCCGGGTGCCATCACAAGCATCAGAAGCCCCCACGATTGCACGGGGGCTGCTGATGCGCTACAAACCCGCTACATGCGGAGATCACAATCTAGCCCCGCATGTAACGGTTTAATTGCCAAAATCAGTGGCGATGAGCCGCTGATCGGTAACACTGGAGTGTCAGCTGTCGGGGACAGCTGATCTCCAAGTTCCCGATGCAAACTGTCGCCGACAGTGTGCCATCGGGAACGACACAGTGACTTCCTCTCACTCTGACAGGAAGCCTATCAGGACCAGCCGAAGGTTGGTCCTGATGGGCTTCCGTCCATGGCAGTCCCGGAAGCCATTGTTTGGCTTCCGTTTGCCATAGTAACTATCGGCAAACCCCGCGATTTCGGACCGGGGTCTGCTGATATGTTAGAAACCGCCAAAATTCGGCGATTGCACCTGATCGCCGAATTTAAGGGGTTAATTCGCCGAAACCAGCGGCAAAGGACATCTGGTCGCTGACAGTGTGCATCGGGAAAAACTCAGTAACTGTACGTCCTTCTGCACTAAGACACTGGCAGCAGGGACGTACAGTTGCGTCCTGGTGCGCCTAGGGGTTAATGTGCTTCTTTTTGAGCCACTCCTTTGTTGGCTTGGCTGTATGTTTCGGGTCATTGTCATGCTGGAAGACCCAGCCACGAGCCATTTTTAATGTCCTGGTGGAGGGAAGGAGGTTGTCACTCAGGATTTGATGATACATGGCTTCATCCATTCTCCCATTGATGCGGTGAAGTAGTCCTGTGCCCTTAGCAGAGAAACACCCCCAAAACATAATGTTTCCACCTCCATGCTTGACAGTGGGGACGGTGTTCTTTGGGCCATAGGCAGCATTTCTCTTCCTCCAAACACGGCGAGTTGAGTTAATGCCAAAGAGCTCAATTTTTGTCTCATCTGACCACAGCACCTTCTCCCAATCACTCTCAGAATCATCCAGATCTTTATTTGCAAACTTCAGACGGGCCTGTACATGTGCCTTCTTGAGCAGGGGGACCTTGCGGGCACTGCAGGATTTTAATCCATTACGGCGTAATGTGTTACCAATGGTTTTCTTGGTGACTGTGGTCCCAGCTGCCTTGAGATTATTAACAAGTTCCCCCCGTGTAGTTTTCGGCTGAACTCTCACCTTCCTTAGGATCAAGGATACCTCACGAGGTGAGATTTTGCATGGAGCCCCAGATCGATGTCGATTGACAGTCATTTTGTATGTCTTCCATTTTCCTACTATTGCACCAACAGTTGTCTCCTTCTCACCCAGCGTCTTACTTATGGTTTTGTAGCCCATTCCAGCCTTGTGCAGGTCTATGATCTTGTCCCTGACATCCTTAGAAAGCTCTTTGGTCTTGCCCATGTTGTAGAGGTTAGAGTCAGACTGATTAATTGAGTCTGTGGACAGGAGTCTTTTATACAGGTGACCATGTAAGACAGCTGTCTTTAATGCAGGCACCAAGTTGATTTGGAGCGTGTAACTGGTCTGGAGGAGGCTGAACTCTTAATGGTTGGTAGGGGATCAGATACTTATTTCTCTGTGCACAATGCAAATAAATATATATAATTTTGAAAATGTGACTTTCTTTTTTTTTTTTAATATAATCTATCTCTCACTGGTAAAATTAACCTAGCCTAAAAATTCTAGACTGTTCATGTCTTTGACAGTGGGCAAACTTACAAAATCAGCAAGGGATCAAATACTTATTTCCTTCACTGTTTTTTCCTTTTCCGTAGTTGCAAAAACACCACAAAAGTCGAATCACTTGTAAATTCTGCAGCGTTTACGCTACGTGGGAACCCGGCCTAAAGGATGAAACTCATGGCTGGATACAAATATATAGCTCCCAGAACCAAAGTTCTTTAGAGATTTCATGTCCTAATGCACCCTAGTGCTTTAAGGTTGATCCACAGTGATGTCTTTCTGTATGACCCTGGAACAACAGAGTTGTGTATATATACACGTGTTGAGCTGAAATGTCGTGTTTTATATGGACCAATACAGCACCTTTTTCTACTTTGCTTATATCTTGGAGTGCTGCCTGATTTTTGGATCTTACTACAACAGGTCTGTTAGCCCTGACCTGGGCGGACTGGCACCCACATACGATTGAAAAGGCTATGCGGCTGACATTTTGTTTGGATTTAACTTTTAGATAGATGGATGGATGGATGAATAGATGATAGATAGATAGATAGATAGATAGATAGATAGATAGATAGATAGATAGATAGATAGATAGATAGATAGATAGATAGATAGATAGATAGATAGATAGATAGATAGATAGATAGATAGATAGGTAGATAATAGATGATAGATAGATAGATAGATAGATAGATAGATAGATAGATAGATAGATAGATAGATAGATAGATAGATAGATAGATAGATAGAATTTTTAAGTCTTTCATTTGTATACTGCAATCACACATTTTATGACAATTTCTATTTCTAATATTATTATTAGTAGAATCTAGTGTTAACCTCCAGTACAAAAAGTTAATACAGTATTTGCTTAAAATAAAAGATTGACTTATTGCTTAAAAGGATTTTCCAGATCCAAAATATTGATGGCCTTTCAGCCATTAATATGTGACCGGTCAGGGTCCTTCTCCCGGCACCCCGTCGATCAGATGTTTTGAGGGGCAGCAGCGCTCGTACTTCCCCTTCATATCTACTTCCTCAAGTCTGTGAATTGTTGACACACTTGCAGAGGTAGTTCACAGTATTACAGCCTTCTCTCATTCAACTGAATAGGAGAAGGACATCAATTTTTTGGGTCTGGAAAACCCCTTTAAAGTCCACAATATGTGATTAGTAAATACATTTTAGCCCAAAAAAATGCTGGAGGCTTATTAGGTTTCTTTACTGTGTTTTTTTTTCTGTATAACTATCGTCATCATTATGGAATGAAATATTGTAATGTCTTGCTTTGTATTTAAAAAACATCTTAAAAGTTATTATAATATTGAATAATTTCAAACTATTTCTAGACAAAGCATTCTCTTCTTACTTTCTTCTTTTCATGCATACACCAGACTCATGACTATAAGTGTGGTATATTCTTTGATCACTCCAAATAAACAACATTTTTATGCCATCTTGGCTAATTTTGCAATTCTCCAATATACTTTTGTACTCATTCTTTTCAAGATCTCTGCTTGTGTAATTGAATTGGAGCCTGCATTGTTTACTATCAAAGGATGAACATTTTCATGATCATGTGATGGACACACAGGCGCACGGCTCACTGCAAGACACAGCTCTGATAAACAATGCAGGTTCCTATTGAATGATAGCAAGCAGAAATCTTAAAAACCATGAGGAATTGACACAGAAAGTTGCATATCATTTATCATTAGACATCCTTTTAACCCATTTTTATTTAGTACAATTGCATAATAAAAGACAGATA
Source organism: Rhinoderma darwinii (assembly GCF_050947455.1). Taxonomy (NCBI): domain Eukaryota; kingdom Metazoa; phylum Chordata; class Amphibia; order Anura; family Rhinodermatidae; genus Rhinoderma; species Rhinoderma darwinii. The sequence goes on from NC_134687.1 coordinate 79,989,326, forward strand.
AGACCTGCTGCAGTTTTGCCTTTTGCTCCCATTTTGTGAATGAGACAAAAATTGCATTCACTACAATTGCACATCTGCCCATTGCTTTAAATTACCACAGTGGCCAAAACATGCTAAAAATAGCATGGGAGATGTCAAAAGGCCCGAAGGGCTCAAGCACATGAAAATATTATGGCTCCATACAACCTCTAAGTTGTACAGAGCCATAATGCGGCAACCATAGATTCCTTTGGGGGCCTTCTGTACATCTGTATGCTTCTGATTACGTATTAAGGCATGCAGTTCTTTTCTGGTGGATCCCATATGAATCAGTATGAAAAAACCTCTGCATGCCAAAAATTGTGGCACGTTCCATTGGACACCTTATTATGGACTATTTTTCCTTAAAAGCTATAATATGGCGCCATACTGAGCACCATTTGGGAGCACACAGAGTACCTATGACTCTTTAGTAAGGAGTCACGGGGACTCTTTGCAGACATGTGTGCAGGAGTCCATAGGGTAAGAAATTCAATGACTTTGAGGAACCTGGAAAACCAAGATATGATTTCTTGAGTCATATCTATGACACCTGAGTTCTCATTACAGTGTCAGAATAGGGTTCTTTGGGCCCAACAGAGGAAATGATTCTGAGGGTCCACCTTCTACAGAACATGTGTAAGTACACATTTAATTGCATCCTATAATTTGGTGTTATCATTGTTCACACAGGATATAATAACAATAAGGTATGATAGGTTGTCACATACCAGGAAGGGGCATGGTTTAAAATGTGCCAAAGTGCACAAAAAATGGGCCAAAAAAACTGACACAAATTCTGGAACAAAATAATCCAAGTCAAAGGTGGTATAAGGAAGAAAAGGTGTCTAACAGATCATGCAAGATGTGCCAAAATGATCATGCAGCCTTCACCCCTGTGATAAATTTGGCACATTTTGTAACTGCCAGGTCTAAGTTTACGCTGTCTAAATACTAGACAGCATTAGTAAATGTGGGCCATTGTTTTGAAGCAGTTTTTCTTGGAAGATCTTCAAGTACTGTTTCTTTAAGTTGTATTGTGTTCTCTGTTCTTATAAGTTGAATGTTAAATTATTGAAAAATAAACAATACGAAAAATCAAGTAATCACTTTTTGCAGCGTGAAAGGCCTTCTGGTATGATTGATTTCTGTGCCCCTGAACTGTCCACTCTTTGCCCTGTGGATTGGTCAGGCCTAGGAACATGTTGTGATTGCAAAATCTGTTACCACAAATTTTATATCACTGTGAACTGGAAATTCATTTTTGTATAAAAATAGCTAAACGGCAGGAGCTAACTTTTCCCAGTCATTAGCAAATACTTTACAATACTCTATGTTATTTTTTTAGAAAGAAACAAGCAATAATGTAATAATTGTGAAGAATGTACAGAAGTACATTGAAAAGAATACACCTTAAATTACAGGATCTTCATTTTATCAGTAAGTGAATCATTAAAACAGAAGAAAACATAATGAAACATAAATATTCATACTTCAATGAAAAATAATGTCTGACTAATGAGGACTCACACATACAGAATCTCTAGAACTACTCAGAAATAGGACTGGATGGGCCACTATTGAACATTTTGTTCTTAATTTTTTTCCATACTTATCAAATTCCAGGGTTTCACTATCTGAAATGACAGTTTCCATGGCAATGTTCAAGATAGTAGCAGTTGTAAGACTTTATTTAAAATAAGGGAAGCCCGAAATAGCTACAAAGTACAAGAAAGAGTTCACATCAAAGATAATAATATAATCCAACCACCTAATTAAATTTTTGGGATGAACTAGTTCTTTAAAGAAGTCTTATTATAGATTATTGGATAAATAGCTGCAAATTAGGAAGATTAATGCTTAATGGCTCATGATTACCAGAACTTGATACTAGGAACTTTTTTTCATAAACCACCAAAATCTCAATGTTTTTAAGCTAGATAAATTATATGTTGTCATATACCAGCTATTTTTTTTACATTGTTTACAATATTACCAACTCTCTCCACTATGCATTCTAAATGTGAAACGTTCACAGTGCACAAGTGTCAATATATGTGTGCTGTCATTTCTACTAAAAAAGGTCATACAAATCTATTTGATTTACAGATAATTGTGTGCATGCAATGGGACAGGCCAGCTACCACACATTGCAGAAGCAGTAAGTGCAAAAATGATAATATTTAGTTAGGGGCATTTGTACCTCAGTGGTGGAGGACATTCCCCCAAGTGTCCTGGATTAAATGGCACTGTCCTAGATTCAGACCAAATTCAACTGTCCTGGGAGTTCCCTTTCTAAACTTGCAAAGTTCCAAACTACCTCATGCATTGAAAATCCACCAGAAATGTGCAATAATTTATATCTCCTCTGTTTTTAGAGTACTAGTAGCCAGATAATATAGTAATGATGCCTCCTGCTTATGGGGAGGCATACAGGAGGAGACTGTAGCCAGGAAGAAAAATACTTGAGTGTATATCATGGACATATGGCTGCATTTGACATGGAGGGTTAGTGGCTGTCACTTATGGGGGCTTGTGGCTGTCACTTATAGGGGATTGTGGCTGGCACTTATGGGGGCTTGTGGCTGGCACTTATGGGGGCTTGTGGCTGGCACTTATTGAGGGCATTTTCTGACACTGTACTGGGGGTATAGTAGGCACTTTGTGTGGTAGATATGTGGCTGACACTGTATACAAGGGCCCTCAAAATGGAATTTAATGGGTAACATTTGAATAGCATTCTATATAGGTTGCATGTAGAAGGCACTGTATTTAAAAATCCTGTGGCTATCACAGTGTATGAGGGCATCCTGTGGCTATCACTGTATAAGGTGCTGTGCTTTCACTTCATTTACACCCTATAACTGGTACTGTATGGAGGGCTTCAAAATACCTAAGAATCAGAACATAAAAATTTGCAAGCTAGTGTCTCTTTTTTTCCTTGTCTAAAGTTTTAGAGATATGATGGTGGGAACTTTTTGGAACATGAGGCAACATCTTTATTGTCATTGATTATGTAGAATGTTGATCTGGGGAAGTCAGCAGGGTAATTAGGAAGGGATTTTTGGCATTGAAGGGTGGTTTTTGCTTTCCTCATTATCAACTGAGGTTTGTGTATAAAGAGGGTTGAACTTGATGTACTTCCCTTTTTTAACCCACTGACTATGTAACTGTGCAACTATATACAATGTCCTAAAGGGGTTCTCCAGGACATTTCCATTGATGGCCTATCTTTAGGAAAGGTCATCAATATAAAAGAGGTGGGGGTGCGACTCCTGGTTCTGACTGGAGGGGCCACAGCGACAAACAGCGCAGCCTCTTCAAGTACTCTTTTGTAGCAGCTGTGCCATTCAAACATGCAATGTACATGGCTGTTTTCTTGATTTAGAATTTATGCACCTCTTTGCAATAGTCCATAATCAATTCATTAAACTTTCCCCAGCAATAATTACAGATATGATGGTCTACACATACCTACTTTAGTTTAACAGGTTCCCGACCGCTGGCCGTATTTATACGGCCAGCGGTCAGGGTCTCTAAAGTCCGGCGTATAGTATATATACGGCCGCACTTCAGAGACTGTGCACGCGGGATCGCGTGCACACAGCTCTATGCCCTGGCTGTTGCTAACAGCCATGGGCACTGGGCAGAATGTCAGGGGTCAATCTTTTGGCCCCTGAACATGTGATCGCTGTGACAACCAATCACAGCGATCACATGCATTTCTGCATAGAAAACAGTGTGCACGCGATCGCGTGCACACAGCCCTGTGCCCTCGCTGTTACCAACAGCTCTGGGCACTGGGCAGAGTATCAGGGACCAATCTGATGGTCCCTGAACATGTGGTCGCTGTGACAACCAATCACAGCGATCACATGCATTCCTGCTTATAAAACAGTGTGCACGCGATCGCGTGCACACAGCCCTGTGCCCACGCTGTTACCAACAGCTCTGGGCACTGGGCAGAGTATCAGGGACCAATCTGATGGTCCCTGAACATGTGGTCGCTGTGAAAACCTATCACAGCGACCACATTTGTTTTATTTTGACTTTTCTGGCAGTAAATCTCCTGCCTCTTTTCTTCTCCTCAAACATTGTTTCAGTTTGAGGAGAAGAAGAGACTCGGGAGAATTGCTGGCAGAAGAATACAGTTACAGTTACAAAAAAATACAGTTACACTCTAAAACATTCTCTGTATAGATAGATTTCTATCTATCTATACAATCTATCTATCCATCTATCTTTTTTTCTATCTATCTACCTTTCTTTCTTTTATTCTATTAGAATAGGCAGGTAGGGAGTATATAATTATATATATATCCACATATATATAATATATATAGCAATAGCGGTTTATTTTTTTGTTAGCGGTAGTGTAGATATATATAGCAGTTAGTTTGTGTGTTTTATTAAAAAAAAAAAAAAATAATAATTTGTTTAGTTAGTGTTAGTGTTAGTTACGTTATGGCGAGGAAGTTGTTTAGCGCCGAGGAGGCATACGCCATGCTGTGGTCTGAGTCGGAGACCGCATCAGAGATGGCGTCCGAGATGGAACCTGTTTTAGGTAGTGACGATGACAGCGTCACTTCAGGTTCATCTTCAGGGGACGTTGTCCCTGATGCAGTCGAAACTGCAGAACATGAAAGCGCAGGGCCAAGTAGCGCTATAGCACGGGACAGCCTGGTCCCTCCAGTCCAGGCTCTTGTATGGGCACCTGCCCCATCTTTTGGGCCTAGAATCCACGGATTTACGGCCACTCCTGGCATAACCGTGGACAATACAAATTTTGTCCAAATGGATTACTTCCATTTATTTATAACGGACGACATCCTAAATCAGATTGTCCACGAAACAAATTTATATGCCACGCAATATATAAGGCAGAAACCTTCATCCACCCATGCCAGAGATTGGACGCCCACCAATTTGCAGGAATTAAAAAAAATTTGGGGGCTCACCCTAAATATGGGTATTGTCAAAAAGCCCTCCATTAGGTCTTACTGGTCAACAAGACCCGCCCAAGCCACCCCAGTATATTCTGCAGTAATGCCCAGGTCTCGTTATGAGACAATAATGAGGTTCCTCCACTTCAATGACAACACACAAGCCCCCCCAAGTACCGATGCAAACCGGGATCGGTTGTTCAAAATAAGACCGCTAATAAATTCCCTGAATAATTTATTTCTGCAACTCTACACCCCTGAGCAGAATGTAAGTGTGGACGAATCCCTCCTCAACTTTCATGGCAGACTTAGCTTTCGCCAATATCTACCTTCCAAAAGGGCAAGATATGGCGTTAAGCTCTACAAATTGTGTGAAAGCGGGTCAGGATATACCACCGCCTTCAGGATTTATGAAGGGCGGGACCGCACAATAAATGTTCCTGGATGCCCCCCTGATCTTTCCACCAGCAGTAAGATCGTGTGGGAGATAATGCAGCCTCTACTTCACAAGGGGTACCACCTGTACTGTGATAATTTTTATTCGAGTGTGCCCCTGTTTAGGCATTTGCATGCTGCAAGGACTGGAGCATGTGGTACCATGCGCAAAACCAGAATTGGTTTTCCACAGCAATTAGTGGGGAAGCGCATGGTAAAGGGGGACTCCTGTGCTTATGCATCTGAAGAATTGCTGGCGGTCAAGTTCAGGGATCGCAAAGACGTGTATGTGCTAAGCACGATTCATACCGCAGGAACAGTGGCAGTGAGGGAAAGAGGGGCAACATCGGACAAGCACAAACCAGTGAGCGTGTCCGAATATAACAAGTACATGGGGGGGGTGGATTTAAGCGACCAGGTTTTACAGCCCTATTTAGTAAAACGCAAAACTAAAACCTGGTACAAAAAGGTGGCCATTTATTTGTTACAGGTGGCAATCCACAATTAATTTGTGCTGTATAAAAAAAACAGAGGCAGAGACACATACCTGGATTTCCAGGAAAAAATTATTGAAGGCCTCATTTTTGATGTTCAGGACACCCGAGAATGCCCCCAGTCTGAGGATGTCACGCGACTGACTGAAAGACACTTCATCAGTCGAATTCCCCCAACAGCAACCAGAAGCAACCCCCAGAAAAAGTGCCGCGTCTGCAGAAAAGACGGGCACCGCAAAGATTCCCGATATTTCTGTCCCTCATATCCCTCGCAACCAGGCCTGTGCATTGAGCCATGTTTTAAAAAATACCACACTGTTCTGAATTATTAGATTTTAGTTAATTTGTTGAAAATATATTTGCCCTACATTACGTTTTTATTTTTCCCATGATTTTACTCCAAGGGTGAGGGAGGGAATGGGTGGGTGGGGGGTGGATGTCATGTTTGATGTTTTCTAAAGTTCATCTGCTGGAGAGCTCCATTTGCATTAACCTGCAATTTCTTATTTTAGAAAACCCCAAAAAATAAATTCCCATTATACCCCTAGATGAATATTTTGGGATTTCTGCTTCAAGAGCAGATATTTTGGAAGTGTTATAGCAACTCTGTTGAGTTTTGTAAAACCAGCTTTGAAAAAAAGCGATATGTGAAATAATCTTCTTCTATCCTCCGCCCTCCTACATCTCTATGTGATAAATAAGGCCACATATTTGGTATCCCCGTGCACGGGAGAAGTGGCAGAATGTGAACGGAGATTAATTTTGACCGTGGTCTATACCGTGTGTGAAAAATGCTGGTATAAACTGACGCATTTGCTAAAAAATTGCTAATTTTATTTTGATCCATCTTATTCAAGAAACTTTCAGAAGAAAACTGGACTGTCTAAAAATATGATAAACCCCTTGAAGGAAACCTTGTGGGGTCTACTTGTGTGAATGAAGTCATTTATGGGGTGTTTCTAATGTTTCAGCAGCATTAGGCCCACCAGAAAACAGTATGCGGCTATAAAATCAAATGCAAAATTCCTGGACCGAAAAGGCCAAAAAGCCTCCTTTTATGCCAAGCCCTGGCACATGCCCGCACAGTGAATAAGGCACACATATTTGGTATCCCCATGCACGGGAGAAGTGGAAGAACGTGAAAGGAGATGAATTTTGGCCGTGGTCTATACCGTGTGTGAAAAATACTAGCCTAAACTGACGCATTTGCTAAAAAAGTGCTGATTTTATTTTGTTCCATCTTATTCAAGAAACTTTCAGAAGAAAACTGGACTTGCTAAAAATATGATAAACCCCTTGAAGGAAACCTTGTGGGGTCTACTTGTGTGAATGAAGTCATTTATGGGGTGTTTCTAATGTTTCAGCAGCATTAGGCCCCCCAGAAAACAGTATGCGGCTATAAAATCAAATGCAAAATTCCTGGACCGAAAAGGCCAAAAAGCCTCCTTTTATGCCAAGCCCTGGCACATGCCCGCACAGTGAATAAGGCACACATATTTGGTATCCCCATGCACGGGAGAAGTGGAAGAACGTGAAAGGAGATGAATTTTGGCCGTGGTCTATACCGTGTGTGAAAAATACTAGCCTAAACTGACGCATTTGCTAAAAAAGTGCTGATTTTATTTTGTTCCATCTTATTCAAGAAACTTTCAGAAGAAAACTGGACTGTCTAAAAATATGATAAACCCCTTGAAGGAAACCTTGTGGGGTCTACTTGTGTGAATGAAGTCATTTATGGGGTGTTTCTAATGTTTCAGCAGCATTAGGCCCACCAGAAAACAGTATGCGGCTATAAAATCAAATGCAAAATTCCTGGACCGAAAAGGCCAAAAAGCCTCCTTTTATGCCAAGCCCTGGCACATGCCCGCACAGTGAATAAGGCACACATATTTGGTATCCCCATGCACGGGAGAAGTGGAAGAACGTGAAAGGAGATGAATTTTGGCCGTGGTCTATACCGTGTGTGAAAAATACTAGCCTAAACTGACGCATTTGCTAAAAAAGTGCTGATTTTATTTTGTTCCATCTTATTCAAGAAACTTTCAGAAGAAAACTGGACTTGCTAAAAATATGATAAACCCCTTGAAGGAAACCTTGTGGGGTCTACTTGTGTGAATGAAGTCATTTATGGGGTGTTTCTAATGTTTCAGCAGCATTAGGCCCCCCAGAAAACAGTATGCGGCTCTAAAATCAAATGCAAAATTCCTGGACCGAAAAGGCCAAAAAGCCTCCTTTTATGCCAAGCCCTGGCACATGCCCGCACAGCGAATAAGGCACACATATTTGGTATCCCCATGCACGGGAGAAGTGGAAGAATGTGAAAGGAGATGAATTTTGTCCGTGGACTATACCGTGTGTGAAAAATACTAGCCTAAACTGACGCATTTGCTAAATTCTTGCATTTTTTTCCAATTTTGCCCACTTTAGAGAAAAAAATAAAAATGATATATACTGACAAATGCCACTAAAACAAAGCCCTATCTGTCCTTTAAAAAGAGTGTAAAATTCAAAGATGAACTTTATTCACCTACAGAGTTATAGTCATCTAAAGAAGCGCATAGCAAAATTGTGAAATTTGCTCTGGTCATTTAGCTGTAAAACAGCCTAGTCCTTAACCGGTTAATTAAAGGTGGAATAAGTTGCTGATTCCTCAATTTTTGCAAACACGGATCAGTTATAGCTGTATGAGCCCTGGATATCATCTTAGTTAAGCCCACACATTAGTATATGTGCAATTTTGAAACCCATTTGACATAAATCTCCTGGTCCGGTTATTGTCAACTCAAGAGCGTATATGAGAGCTGGAGCCACAGTATAGGGGGAAGTACACAAGATGTTTAAAAATCTCTGACAAACTCCAACTCTGGTTTCTGGTTTTCCTTGAATTTAATGCATATATTATACTCTCATGCAGCTCATCATAGAGGCAAACAATATAGACATCAACATCTGCAAAGACAGTTAGAAAAATAACTTAAAAGTGATCAAATCCAAAAATTCTATCAAGACTTAATAATAAGGATTTCTCTACATGGGAAAAATAAATCTCTTAAATTAAGGCAAAGAAATTCCAACGAGATATAACGGATTACGAGCAAAATAAGGTATATAGATGGCAAAGAAAAATAATGGACCCCAGGCCACGAACAGCATCAACACCCTCTGCAGCATCCATGGCAGAGAGTAGTAGCTCTAACAGCAAAGCAGCATATACAGGGTGGGCCATTTATATGGATACACCTAAATAAAATGGGAATGGTTGGTGATATTAACTTCCTGTTTGTGGCACATTCGTATATGGGAGGGGGGAAACTTTTAAAGCTGGGTGTTGACCATGGCGGCCATTTTGAAGTCGGCCATTTTGTATCCAACTTTAGTTTTTTCAATGGGAAGAGGGTCATGTGACACATCAAACTTATCGAGAATTTCACAAGAAAAACAATGGTGTGCTTGGTTTTAACGTTACTTTATTCTTTCATGAGTTATTTACAAGTTTCTGACCACTTATAAAATGTGTTCAAAGTGCTGCCCATTGTGTTGGATTGTCAATGCAACCCTCTTCTCCCACTCTTCACACACTGATAGCAACACCGCAGACGAAATGCCTCCCGATCTGACCCCCTTAGACTTTTATATTTGGGGTCATCTGAAGGCAATTGTCTATGCTGTGAAGATACGAGATGTGCAGCAACTGAAACTACGGATACTGGAAGCCTGTGCTAGTATTTCTTCTGCGGTGTTGCTATCAGTGTGTGAAGAGTGGGAGAAGAGGGTTGTATTGACAATCCAACACAATGGGCAGCACTTTGAACACATTTTATAAGTGGTCAGAAACTTGTAAATAACTAATGAAAGAATAAAGTAACGTTAAAACCAAGCACACCATTGTTTTTCTTGTGAAATTCTCGATAAGTTTGATGTGTCACATGACCCTCTTCCCATTGAAAAAACTAAAGTTGGATACAAAATGGCCGACTTCAAAATGGCCACCATGGTCAACACCCAGCTTGAAAAGTTTCCCCCCTCCCATATACTAATGTGCCACAAACAGGAAGTTAATATCACCAACCATTCCCATATTATTTAGGTGTATCCATATAAATGGCCCACCCTGTAGATTGCGTTCAAATATAAATGATTGTCGTGACAATAAAAATTAATATGGAGGCAAACGTTAATATAATGATTCCCATAACAAAGAAAGCAAAATACGCAATTGCGATGGACCTCAGGTAATTAATCTTTCTGAACATGTCTTAACTACGTCACAAAATTATTTTTTGGTAAATGGTCTAAGTTTTCCTCCTTCTAACAATCTTGATTTGTTTGCAGTAGTAAAGGATATCCATCTGTTTGCTCGTAAATTGGTTTAAAAAGAATGACACCACAAAAAATAAACTGAAGTCACAATGAATACGAAAGAGGAGCAGGAAACTCTAATGACACTTTGACTGTTATATTCTGAAGGAGCAACTGAGCAGGTAAGTACCTTTCCAGTATCCAGGAAGGAGAAATCAGAAAAATTTTCCCCTCCTAATCCAGGAAGGAGAAATCTGAAAATTTTCCCCCTCTTAATCTGTGAAAATGTCAGTTTCGAGGATGTGAAATATACTAAAATATACAAAATTACTCAGAATATCACATGCAGCTCCACAGGCATTATATATTGTGCTATTTGTCCATGTAGGATGATCTATGTTGGCTTGACTACAAGAAAGTTTCGATTGAGTGTACAGGAGCACGTTCGTAACATTGAAAAGGCTAAAAAACAGGAAGATCTGTCCTAGCTAAAAACTATACCCAGACACTTCAAAGTTTTCCATCAGTGTAACCCTGGGGTCTGAAATTTATAGGCATTGACAAAATGCACCTTGCATCCAGAAGAGGTAATGTTGAAAAAAAAACTGGCACAATTGGAAAGTAGATGGATATACCAATTGGGATCCCTACCCCACCAGGGTCTTAATGAAAATTTTGGGCTTAATTCTTTTCTGTAATTGAATTTTTTTTTTAATATCCTCTTTTTGTTTTTATAATATTGGGATGGGAACATCAATTGTATCTTATTTTATGTACTGTTTTGTTTTATATAATTTAATAGTAATGGTTGTTTTTTCATATTGTGTCCATTATCAATATAGATTTCGTGAGGTCGATCTTTTATAAATATTTTTTCTTCTGTTGGGGGTTCCTGACCTCGCAGAGGAAAATTCATCATGATCAAAATCACCACATCAGTATGATGCTTCCGGAGCACTTTAATGCACTTTGTAGGCACATTTGTGCCTATTATATTGTACACTAATATATTTTTACTATAGGACCTTGTTATGATATTCACATTACCTTTGGCATATATTGCCCATTATATTTCACTTATACATATTTTCCATATTGTACCTGATTTTTATGTGATATGAAGTCATTTATTATGTATGATTTTGTTTTTCATTTTGTGTGATTGTATGTCACTTATTAAAGTAGATGACGGCATATATTATATATTGTATGCACCAGAATTTTTACACGATCTGTTTGTTTATTATTATTATTTTTTTTTGTATTTAGTGCAGTTTTTTCCTTTAACCTAGTGATATATATATATATATATATATATATATATATATATATATATATATATAGATTTATATCTAGATATTTGTATCCGTTATTAGTAATGCGGCACCATTTTAGTTTGATTATCCTCCTATTTTAGATTGACCCCCATATTATATTCATATGTATCTAATGCTGAAATCATCTTCCTGAATCCTTTATGCACTAATTTATTTAGGTTTACTATAATTCAGCGTAGTGCACATGTCCGCTTTGGTCCGTGCATAGTATCCAGACACGGCCGCATCAGCGCCGAGTGTGTGACGCCGTCACCACGTGGTTAGGGTAGCCATGATGACAGCTTCACAAACACACACACATATAGACGCATCAGAATGTCTCGGCTACCTCAGAATGTCATGGAGCATCAGGTCATGCACTGCTTTAATACGTCGTTCACGTGATGATCAGATGATTTTTTACTAAATTAACATCAGGAAGTAGTGACTTTGACCAGCTAATAGTGATTAGGTATCTAATCACTTTCCTCCTCCCCCTAGGGTCATGTGACTGTTTTCTGTCCAACCACGATCTATTTACCTATTTATGGTGTAGCCCTCCCATCCCATTAACCACGCCTCCTGAGGAATATCATTTTCGAAACGCGCTTCGAGGTGGCTGGGTGTAAGTTAGGTTCCCTGGTGTGGCCAGGTGAGCATGTATTTGTAACCAACATCGTTTCCTGTTTTGACTGTTACTTGCTTCTGGGCTCCCTAGGCAGCAGTGAATGAGCATTTGTTTTGTTTAGGTAATACAGTACATTTTACATTGTTACGCCTCTTTATTCACTGTTGCCACTCTGTTATTTATCCTGACACCTTCTTCACATTCATGTTTTATATGTATGTATCCATCTGTCCATTCATCTGTTGTTTTTTAAAATATTGAAATAATATTTTTTTTTAATTCATCTTACTAAAGACTTTATATATTTATTTATTTTTTGGTTTTGTATACTCCTATAAAAATTCTATATAGGTTGAATCTTGTGTTGGAGTTTAATTCCACGTTATGTTTAGTCTTAGGATCATAATTTTGGATTTCCTACTTACCTACTATAGTTTAACTAAAGGTGGAATAAGTTTCTGATTCCTCAATTTTTGCAAACACTGATCAGTTATAGCTGTATGAGCCCTGGACATCATCTTAGTTAATGCCACACATTAGTATATGTGCAATTTTGAAACCCATTAGACATAAATTTCCTGGTCCAGTTATTGTGAACTCAAGAGCGTTTATGAGAGCTGGAGCCACAGTATAGGGGGAAGTACACAAGATGTTTAAAAATCTCTCCCAACTTTGGTTTTCCATAAATTTAATGCATACATTATATGACAAGTTTCTTAGCTGATAAGACTTCTGTAACTTGTACACAGTAATTTGATACAAATAAATGAATTCATAATATGTTATGCATACAATCTGGTAACAGTTGCTCTCTCAGCAAGTACTTGACAAAAGTTTAAATATCTGTTTATGTGGAAAATGTTGTCATATGGTGGACCCATACTGAGATGCTAAAAGCATGTTAAGATCATGTCACAGTGAGACACAATGCAGCTGTCAGTTAAAAGCAGGATTTTGAATGAAGGAGTAGGACAATATTTCAATCAGATAAATAATTAAAAATCAGCATAGTTATTAGAATAAATGTATTTGTCACATGAGCCAGATAATGGAGAATTTTAAATCTATCATCGGGTCTATGTAACAAAAACACTGTGAAAGGATATCTAATGGAGACGTTACCAATTACGGCAAATAATAAAACAAGCAGTCTATGAAATTGCAATGATGTATTTTTTAATTACAATTGTTATTCATAATACAAATCTGATGAGATGATTACTTGTCATTTATTTTCAATAACTCTGAGTTTCTTATAGGGTTCATATATGCAAATATTCACACTGTTCTTAAGCTCTCAACTCAACTATAATAAAGCTGACATACTCAACGGGTATGAAAGCCCTGTAATTCAAGGTTTTGTGCCCCTTCACACCCAGGATCACTGCAATGAAGCCTGTAAAGGAATAATACCTGCTTTGTATTTTGACTGAAAAATGTTTGCATCTATCTGCAGCTTGAAACATAGATAAGTAAGTAGAGACTACAATAAAGGAGTTCTCCACTTTGGACAATCCCTTCTTATTAGTAGGGTGCTCTGACAATAAACTGATTACAAAGTATCCCGCTGCTAGTAGCCCCAGAAATCAGTTGTAATCTGTGGGGAATCCTGGCAGTAATTGTTCAATTTCCATGCAGCGCCACCACTGGGGAAATTAAGCATTCCACAGTGCCACTTCGTAACAATGTGTAAACAGGGAGACTCGCTGCTGACATGATGGAAGTGTATGGGGACGAGCGATCGGAGTAACGAGCGCTCATCCCCATACATAGCTCCTTGTGAAAGGTGCAAAGAAGCGCCGATCAACAAGCTATCTCTTTAATTGGTGTTCATTTACACGGCCCACGTCGGGCCGTGTAAGAGGACCTTAAAGGGAAGGTGTCATTAATTTTATTTTATTTTTTATCATATTGCTTTTAATATGATAATAACATACATTTTATTTATTTCTATTCAAGTGTTCTACTTTTTACTTTTTATTTCTCTGTGGGGGCTGCCATTTTTTTTTAAATCTCTGTATGTGTCGATTAACGACACATACAGAGGTGGAATACGGCACATACATCCCCATAGAGAATGCGAACGGGAGCCGTTCCATTCACTGCAGCGTACGCCGTCTGTGTGGGAATAGAGCATGCGCTGCTCCCACACAGACCAAAACGAAGCATGTTCGCAGAGCGAAATCCGGCACCATTTTCATGTGGACCGGAAGCGCCGCAGACGGACAGTAAGATGACGACTTCCGGCCGCAGCTTCCGGCCATATCTTCAAGGAAGCGAAGGCCATACCGACGAGAAAATAGAGCTTATAGTCAAAAATTATGAAAATATATAAATTTTATTACACAAAATAACACACATTTAAAAACACATGATAATAAAGACTCTAGTACTAACACTGTGGTACATGGTTCAGCACGGAGACATAAGAGTTAAACGTTGTACTGGCATAGAATGCAGGCTATAAACACTGTCCACATAGATACTGCACTATCACATAAAATGGATTGTGTATTGGTAGCCCACAGTGACCTCACAATCTTATAAAATTAAAGGCACATGCCGGGTATGGGGAGGATCAACAGGGGCCAAACAAATGTTAAGGTGGGCACTATAGCAATGCAAACTTACCCATTTTGAAGGGATGAACAGTATCTATGCACATCCGTGCACGATCCACCACAGGGAACCCCAACGCGCGTTTCGCTGTTAATGGTTGCTTCCTCAGGGGGTACATAACACCCAACATGTATATGGTCCTTATATAGTGTGTATGTTGTGTCTCAATTGAGTCCACGTCTGCGCCGAGACAAGGAGCGGCTCCTTGTCTCGGCGCTGACGTGGACTCAATTGAGACACAACATACACACTATATAAGGACCATATACATGTTGGGTGTTATGTACCCCCTGAGGAAGCAACCATTAACAGCGAAACGCGCGTTGGGGTTCCCTGTGGTGGATCGTGCACGGATGTGCATAGATACTGTTCATCCCTTCAAAATGGGTAAGTTTGCATTGCTATAGTGCCCACCTTAACATTTGTTTGGCCCCTGTTGATCCTCCCCATACCCGGCATGTGCCTTTAATTTTATAAGATTGTGAGGTCACTGTGGGCTACCAATACACAATCCATTTTATGTGATAGTGCAGTATCTATGTGGACAGTGTTTATAGCCTGCATTCTATGCCAGTACAACGTTTAACTCTTATGTCTCCGTGCTGAACCATGTACCACAGTGTTAGTACTAGAGTCTTTATTATCATGTGTTTTTAAATGTGTGTTATTTTGTGTAATAAAATTTATATATTTTCATAATTTTTGACTATAAGCTCTATTTTCTCGTCGGTATGGTTTAATAACTATGGAGTAGTCGATCCGATAAATTATGGGGGGAAGTTGGTGTCTTAAACTTTACCCAGCCTGTAACAAATATGTGGTCAGAGTCTATTTTCTTGTAATTAAGGAAGCGAAGGCGCAAGGAATAGGAGCAGAGGCAGCAGCGGCGGCAGGAGCAGGTAAGTTATGTTCATGTATGTGATCTGTGTATTATGTTCGTGTATGTTTGTGTTATACTGTCTGCTGACCACTGCATCTAATCCTCCTACACTGTGCAGTCGCTCAGAAAATGGCGCCACACAGTGTAGGATGTTTGAAGATTCAAACCCCTCCTTCTCCTGGCACTAGCCAGAATAAGGGAGGGGGGATTGTGTGAGGACACTAGAGAGAGTGTGTCTACCCCAAATTTGCAGCATAAAGCAATGAGGTTGATTTACCACATTGACCATGCTGCAATTTTGGGAACTGCTCCCTCTAGCGGCCAGCACATGGAAATGTTATAAATTAGAATCTAATTTATAATATTTCCTGACTTGTGAAAAAATTAAAACAGTGTTATCACTTATATAATAACTGTTTAACAAAAAAAATGTCAAAAAAATTCTAGCGACACATTCCCTTTAACTCTCAGAATTCCCTAACAGTGTAATAGTGTAATTGACAGATGTTTTCTAAATCGGATAACCCCTTTAATTTTGTTGTTCCTTTGATCAAACACTGCATTTAAATTTGAAAATTAGAACTTTTGCTATTATATTTGATAGTATGATCAGGAAATTTAGATGATACAGCTGCCTTCATTTCTAGTATGTCACAAATATTCCATTCTGTTCAAATTATGGAAGATCATTTAGCAGACAACAAAATATCTTGTGATAAGTAGACGTGTTTACAGCGGGAATCCTAATGAATGATCTAACCTTTTATATGCCAAGCCTCTTTTATGCTGTTAATTTTAATAAAAATGTCTACAAGCAATGGGAATCCAACTCCAAGCACAATACATAACATTTGCACTTATGCCAATGATGAGAATTTTGCTTAGACAAAGGTGAAAGGACTTAAGAATTCACTGTATGAAGCTCAAGAATGACATGATTTTAATTAAGAAATGATAGCGTGCTATAAACTATTTGACATTCTATACTGTGACAGATATGGGATCTGAATTATAAAAAATGTGCTTTTCCTGTAACAGTAGGACAAATGTCAAACTAAAGTTTAACTAACTTTGGGAGAACTAATTTATAATAATATATTATGATTATTACTTTATTCATTAATAATAAAACATAATAGCAGGTTTTATTTATTTTTTAAATGTAAATGGAGAAATTAAACTGATGGCTGATAGAGGAATACTATGGGTTTGGAAATATGCAGACATTTGTCATCTAAAAACTAGGGCCAGCTGTTTTTATTTGCATAATTTCCTTAAAATATTTTTTATTTCCCTCAATCTTTTCCACTTATTTTCTTTAAGGGTTAATAATTTTCCCTCCTTCCCAGCGTGTGCAATATAAGGAACACTCGTAAGGGTTTTCTTAATGTGTTTTCTGACTGTCTCATTCTTACATATAAAGATATAACCAGAATGGAGAAAACTTGTAGTGCAATGTACGGCTGTTCTTTACATTGAACAGGCTGAGAGGAAGGGGAGTGCAACTGCAATGTAGTCATGCTAAGTTCTGTGGACTTCCCTTTAATTATGATTCAATATTTAATATTTATTGTGAGTAAATAATAATAATAAATTATTTTAAATGTTTTTATATTAGAGCGGCTCTGTCACCAGATTATAAATGCTCTATCTCCTACATAATCTGATCGGCGCTGTAATGGAGATAACAACAGTGGTTTTTATTTTGAAAAACGATAATTTTTGACCAAGTTATAAACACTAATATATTTATGCTAATTAGTTTCTTAATAGACAACTGGGCGTGTTTTTACTTTTTACCAACTGGGCGTTGTACAGAGAAGAGTGTATGACGCTGACCAATCAGTGACCAATCAGCATCATATACTTCTCATTGTTCCAGCCCATTGTTACAGTGTGATTGTGGAGTGAAAGAAGCTGGGCTGGAACAATGAGAAGTGTATGACGCTGCTTGGTCACTGATTGATCACTGATTGGTCCGCGTCATACACGTCTCTTCACAACGCCCAGTTGGTAAAAAGTAAATACACGCCCAGTTGTCTATTAAGAAACTAATTAGCATAAATCTAACATTGCTCATAACTTGCTCAAAAATGATCGATTTTCAAAATAAACTCCACTGCTGTTATCTACATTACAGCGCCGATCAGATTATGTAGGAGATAGAGCACTTATAATGTGGTGACAGAGCCTCTTTAACGACTATGATAATTAATAATTGTTGTGTCATCTTAATCTTTTTTTGTGTTGCAATGGCGGATACTTTATATGGAATGTTGCAGTTACTTTAAAAGTGTACTTCTCAATATTAGGTCAACAATAATGCCTAATTTTATTTATTCTTCAACATGACCAATATCACAATATAAATTGCACTGTTTCTAAATTTCTTACTTAGTTTAATACTTACAGTACTTCTTACTGTACAGATGCGCACAGCAGGAACATGGTTGTTCAGCTAATAATGTCGCTACATGCTCTAGTAAGCCTATTTAAGTACAGTTTTAAAAAAATATATATTTTTTTCATTTACCAATCCAATTTTTATAAACTATATCTATTTTTTATTTCAAAGGCTATGTAAACCTTTTTGTGTTACTTTTTTTAATATATGTATTTTGCAATATTAAACATATTTTTTATATATTTATATAAAAAATGTTGCTTAGTTTTAGCAATGCAGCTTCTATGTATCCACTTTACATAGAAGCGGCATAATGTCGATGTAAGCCTAATTGGTCAGTGTGCTGGACTGAAGGCTTGACACAAAGTGGCTCTTGTGTGCCTCTGACAGCTTATCAAACCTTAATATCGATCAAACATGTTGCACAATGTATTTTAATAGTCTGACTTGGCTTCTGTATTTCTGTAGGTTTCTTTATTAGAAGTATTATTATGCAGGGAACTGACAGGAAGGACAAAACATAAAGCAGTTTGTTTCCCTATTTAGCAGGATCACACAATTTTTTTGGTCACCTCTTCCCCGGAGTATATGAAATAAAGAGACTTTTTAACATACAGTAGCAAAGCAAAACCTGTTTTGCTAGGTGGAAGTGGAGGCCAGTTGACTAATCTATCAAGGCTTCTTGTATCCATCTCTATGATTTAATGATCCCTTTTTACTAAAGAGAAAATAAGAACACCAGAGGGCGAATGTAATGAGATGCTCCCCGCTTTACGTACCATTTTAACTTTGCTAAGTTAAGCTGAAATTTGCAGTATATAAAGAAGTCAGTTTGATTCAAAAATGTGCAAAAAATATCTAATGATATATGACATTCTAGCTTTTGCTGGGATAAGTCATGATAGACATTGAAAGTAGCCTTATTTGTTCTGTCAAATCTCTGCAAAGGCCCTGATGATAAACCGTAATGCAATGTCAGAGATTCGAGTATCACATTTTTTTTGAAAGATTAGGTGAAATAGCTTTAGTTTTATAATAACTCCACACATTGCCTTGTTTGTGATTGTGCTATATGACAGAATAAATGTATCTAGCTATTTTTAAGATTATCAAAGGATATAACTATGGTGACAAGTATCTATCGCCAGAAGCTCTAGCTCAAAGATGTCACAAGCAATTTAGGAATCAATCAAAACTTTATATTGTTTCAGTATAATAAACTATATGACTAGAAACTCTACATGCTTTGGAAAGGGCAAAGTAGCTCACCAGTGAATGAGGGGTTGAGATGATTTCCTTCAGACATTTTTCAAATTTGGAAAATCCTTGTAGATGAACAGAAAAGTTGCAGCTATATTATGTACTGTACATATTAAATACATCAGGCTGACATGGCATCTTCAATACAGGGTGTTGAGGACTCATACAAAGAAAGGGATAACAACTTTTATTACTTCATATACAGTGCATATTATCCTAAACTAAACTTGGCAAGTAGGACACCATCATGAGCTTATTGCAGCAGGACCCAAATCCAAACAGGCGTCTAAAAACAAGGATTCATTAAAAAATGAAAACTGCCAATGTATTGGAAAGTGAAACCCTAGGGGTTTGATATCGCCAAATAATTTCTATTTAGGTTTGAATTGATTACTCCTGAAAAATAACAATAATAAAACTTGAACCAGCGTCAGATTCGATTCATCCAAATCAATGTGTTGCGAATCAAAAAAGTGTCCTAATTGCCCTGAGAAATCTTTTTTTATGATACTCTGAGGTCTTCTAGGACTGTATCCAACCCCTTTTAAGCTCTTTAACGCCAAGCTGTCATTAGTAATGTCAAAGTGACAGCAACATATATGCCTTTAGATAAATGGATAGTAGTCGGTGGTATCAAACAACCTGTTTAAAAACACAATGCACGCTCTGATTTTTTATGCTTTTAAAATAAAAAATGATACAAAAATGATCGCTGTCTGCCATTGATTATACACGTAGGTGGTATCGGAAGAAGCAAGGGCTTTTTACCAGTGGTCCAAAACGTATACCTTTTTGGGGAGTAGCAAGGTTTGGTGCTATTTTTATTTTTTAATCACCACTTCCACGACTACATGTGCCAATGACAGTGTGCCTGATCATCCTTTTTACTCTATTTATTTAAAAAAAAAAATCGTCACTTGGACACAAACTGTATAACTTCTTGCCACAGAATAATACGCCAATTTTTGGTTGCCTATTATTATCAATTGGATTTATGTAAAATAATGAATGCATCAGCAGGCAGCGGCACGCTTTCCGAACCAGAATTGTAATTAAAATTAAAATCTTTTTATTTGAAAAAAAAAATAACCCTTGGACACAGACTGAAGTACAATGGCGCTGTATAAATGCTTGATGTAGAACAATACACCAATTTTTGTTGGCAATATTAGATTTATGCAAAACAATAAGTGATGTCAAGTTTGTGACATGTTTCAGAAGGCAGGGGCACGCTATCAGCACCAGGATTAATAAATATTATTGAAGAAAATTTGTGAATGATGTGATGAAGATTAGTGATTCACAAATTAATGTAAACATTGTATAGCTGCAGCAGCACTCACTCACAGCAATGGTTGCCTCCTATCTCTCTCCAAATTCTTTCTCTCTCTCCTTTTCCCTCACTATTAAACACACTCACTGACACTAAACCACTATCTATCTGCAGCAGCATTTCCTGGTTGGGCTGTTTTTTAATGGCTATGACTCATATGACTGACATCCACTGAGTTATCAGTGACTCACACCTATACCTCTCATGATTGGCTAGTGCCATAGAAAGGGCTGCCTTCAAGGCATTATGTGGTCCTTCTTCTCTGTCTTCTTCTGTTCTGTAAAATGGTGGCCGCCATTTTAAACAATTTGTGCAGGACGAATCCCAAATGTATCGGATCCCCGAAAATTTGTAATGAATTTGATTTGTGTAGAATCAATTTGCTCATCTCTAGTTTTAATCTTATTTATTAATAGCATTTCCCATATTTGCAGCATATGCAAAGTATTTTACTAGGAGAGGATACTATATTGTGGAAACCAGAATAGAACATCTTAAGGCCCTGTTCACACGAAGTAGTTTGCAGGCAGAAAAAATCTGCCTCAAAATTCCTGCCTGCACTCTTGCCATGGTTTTCGCTTAGTTTTTTCACAAGGTTTTTCGGCCGTGGCCATTGAGCTGCGCGGGCAAAAAACCCTGCGAAATATACTTTCTCTGCCTCCCATTGATTTCAATAGGAGGTCAGAGACGGAACCGCAGGAAGAAAGAGAATGTCGCCTTTGTTTCTACGTCAAAAAGCTGTGTGAATAGGGCCTAAGAGTTTACAAATTCAAAAGGGCAAGTAACCATAATATACAAAAGGGAGTAACAATTCCAATTTTAAAAGGAACACCAAACTATCAGCCATTTTTTATTGCTTAAAGGCTATGTAAACTTTTGAAGACTTCTTTTTTTTTTTTTTTTTTGTTACTAAGTCAATGTATTATAGTGTTTAATGCAACTTTGTCATTTGTTTTTATTTAAAAAAAAATACTTTTTGAGATATAGCTTCTATGTATCCTGGATACATATAAGCTGTATCTTGTGCAGAAACCCAAATCCATCGGGTCATCGGGACTAACGGCCTCGTTTCTGACACGCAGGATCCACCTCTTATTGATCACATCTAAGTTCATGAACCAAGATGTGATCAAGAACAGCTGCATCCTGTGAAGATTTTTAACTATCACTATTTACAAAGTTGTTTAATTTTTCATTTTAGATGCATTAGAACAATAATAAAAAACATACTTTTTCCCTATAAATTAAAATCTACTTAAATATTTGAATCAAATTAATTGTCTATTTACATCCAGGACATGCCATAAAATGTCTACTTCATAATTCACACTTTTGGGACCGCACCTAGAATGGGGATCCCTAAGGCAACACCTCTCTCTGGTGAGGCGGGCGCTGGCAAACTGTGCTATTTTGTTTCCGTAACCCCCAATCACTTCTATGGGAACTGCAGGAACAGCATAGCTCAGCAAGCTCGGCTGTTTCCAGAATCCTGACCACCGTCGCAGCCAGAATGCAACGGCCACCTCACCAGGCAGCGATGGGGTCGGGGGAATCCCCATTCTTGAGAAGTGTGGGTCCTAGAGGTGGGACCCACATCTATCAGATAACTATGGCATAATCTGTAAATATGTTATAAATGTATGTCGTGAGACAACCCCTTTAAAAGGAATGTATCACGTATTAGATAAATTAATTAGGATTTAAGTACGTAAATTTAAAAAAATAAAAATCCTGGGGAGACACACAAATCGTTTTGAATGATAGTACAGCGGGGTTTGTGTGGGCTTTAGGGCAGCTGAAATAAATTGTAGTTAATTGAGAGAGACATGTCATAGACTACTGCAGTCTACAGGAGAGGATGGATAATAGCTCCCTCCATATGAAAACTCCAGGGATTTAAAAAAAAAAAAAAAAAATCATATGGTAAGTAAAAAAAATAATTAAAAACAAAATAAGAAAAAGGTTTATACTAAGAATTTGACATTTTATGATCACTTAGAATTTACTGTAACCATCATTTTTCTGTAAGCATCAACACCAGGTACAAGAGTTGATAAGTGTGGGACAGAAAATACCAATGCAATTCTGGTGAACCTTTTATGTTTTAAATCCCTTTATATTAATTATAGTGAACAAACACTATTAACTGGTAGAGGATGCAAGATGAGTATGCTCGTCTTAAACCGCAGGCAGTTCCCGCATCAGGATGACAATAATTTTCCCGCTGATAAGGTGGGCACAGCAAGTGTGTCTTTGTAATCAGGGGCAGGGCACCAGTTGTAATATACGCATAGAGCCCAGGGTCCATTGAAGAAACCGAGGGCTGTCTGACCATATTTCCTGTTGTTAGGGCATACTTAGGTACGCCCTAACAACTGTCTGTGTACTATTAGTACAAAGGCTAATGTACTGGCATATAGATATATGCCAGTACAGTATAATAAAAAAATAAAAATGCCTCTATTGGATTAAAATAAATTAATAATAAAAAGTCATATTAAAAAAATCTGTAAAAAAACACACAAATGTGGATTTTTTTTTTTTACAATTAATAAACTTCATTAACCCCTCCCCACTACGGCTATTTTTCAGATTTTAATTTTAATTTTTTCCTCCCCACCTTCCAAAAGCCATAACATTTTTATTTTTCCGTCAATATAGTCCTATGAAGTCTTGATTTTTGCGGGACAAGTTGTAGCTTTTTGGAGCGCCATTTATTGTACCATATAATGTACTAGAAAACAGGGGAAAAACCATTTGTTGGGTAGAAAATGAAAAAAACTGCGATTTCTCCATTGTTTTTGCGCTTTGTTTTTACGGAATACACCGTGCAATTAAAACAACATGTTAGCTTTATTCTGTGGGTCAATACGATTATGGCGATACCAAAGATATATATTTTTCTATATTTTACTACTTTTACAAGGAAAAAACTAACTGTGAAAAATAAAATGTATTTTTTTTGGCGAAATTCTGAGAGCCATAACTTTTTTATTTTTCCATCGATTAAGCGGTATAAGACAAGCTGTAGTTTTTAATGCTACCATTTTTGGGGAACATGCGAGGTTTTGATCGCTTTTTATTCAATATTTTTGTGGGAGATGAAGTGAGCAAAAAATTGCGATTCTGTCGTTTCATTATTTTTTTTTATATGGCGTACATCCTGCCGGTTAAATAATGATATATTGTAAAAATTCAGACTTTTACAGATACAGCGATACCAATTATGTTTATTTATTTTTTTACAATGCTTTAGGGGGAAAATGGGAAAAAGTTATTTTTTTTAACTTTTAATATTTTTTTTGTACATAATTTTTTTTTTATTTCACAGATTTGTACTTTTTTATTAGTCCCACTAGGGGACTTGAACCAGCGATCATTGGATCGCTTGCACTATATACTGCAATAAGGGGTTTAATAGGAGCATAAAGATGGCAGACCTGGGGCCCTTCATTAGGTCCCCAGGCTGCCATATCAACCATCTCCACACCAGGATTGCATTGCAGGGGGTACGATGAGTTGTAACATATAGCCGACACCCACATTGTGTGGAAAGGGCTCAGCCGGTGAGCCCGCTCCATACTTCCCCGACCTGGCTATGATGCATGGATACGTCAAATGTCGAGAAGGGGTTAAATATAAGTTAAAAAAAAATTAAATAATATACACATATTTGATATCATCACAACCGTAACAACCTGTACAATAAATTGGTGTAAGAATAATAAAAACTGCACAAGAATTACTTTTTTTCTACATTTTTTGGCAAAATAAAAATTAGGATAACTTAAATGATGTATATGTATGGAAAAATGGCACCTACAAAAAAGTAAAACTCGTCCAGCTACATTAAACAAAAAAAAGTTCTGAATCTCGGAATGCAAAATTGAAAAAAAAAAATGCTCTGGTCATCAAGGCCAAAATTGGTCCAGTCCTCAAGGGTACAAAAAATAATAATTAAAAAAAATAATAATAAATGATTATTAATCCTTCTCAATGAATTAGAATATCAGCAAAAAGTTAATTTATTTCAGTAATTCAATTCAAAAAGTGAAACTCATATATTATATAGATTCATTAGACACAGAGTGGTCTATTTCCAGCATTTTCTTTTTTTTAATGTTGATGATTATGGTAACAGTTAATGAAAACCCCAAATTTAGTGTGTCAGAAAATTAGAATATTAATAAGCCCAATTTATAAAATGATTTTTAATACCGAAATGTTGTCCTACAGAAAAGTATGTACAGTACATGCCCTCAATACTTGGTCGGGGCTCCTTTTGCATGAATTACTGCATCAATGCGGCGTGGCATGGTGGCGATCAGCCTGTGGCTCTGCTGAGGTGTTATGGAAGCCCAGGTTGCTTTGATAGTGGCCTTCAGCTTGTCTGCATTGTTGGGTCTGGGGTCTCTCATCTTCCTCTTGACAATACCCCATAGATTCTCTATGGGGTTTAGGTCAGGTGAGTTTGCTAGCCAATCAAGCACAGTGATACTGTGGTTATTATACCAGGTATTGGTACTTTTGGCAGTGTGGGCAGGTGCCAAGTCCTGGTGGAAAATGAAATCAGCATCTCCATAAAGCTTGTCACCAGAGGGAAGCATGAAGTGGTCTACAATGTCCTGGTAGACGGCTGCGTTGACTCTGGACTTGATAGAACAGAGTGAACCAACACTGTTGCTCAGTGGTCCAAATTCCTGTTTTCAGATGAAAGTAAATTTTGCATTTCATTTGGAAATAAAGGTCCCAGAGTCTGGAGGAAGAGTGCAGAGGCATCAATATAAGTTGCTTGCGGTCCAGTGTGAAGTTTCCACAGTCAGTGATGGTTTGGGGAGCCATTTCATCTGCTGGTGTTGGTCCACTGTGTTATATCAAGTCCAGAGTCCAGCAGGACTTGGCACCTGCCCACATTTTTTAAATTGGGCTTATATAATATTCTAATTTTCTGAGACACCAAACTGGGATTTTCATTAACTGTTAGCCATAATCATCAACATTAAAAGAAAAAAATGCTGGAAATAGATCACAGTGTGTAATGAATCTATATAATATATGAGTTTCACTATTTGAATTGAATTACTGAAATAAATTAACTTTTTGATGATATTCTAATTCATTGAGAAGGACTAGTATCTAGCAGGTAAATGTTTGATAATCTTTGATTTTGTTCCTTGTTTTTGCTATTTTTCTAAGTGTTTGACTACTTGAACAGACAGAAGACAGGTGAGAGCTCACCCCTGATGAAGCTGGTAAAATGGCTATATGTGTGAGGTTCTCTAATCCACAGAAAGCTATAGGGTATTTAACATGATAGTTTTAGGTTTCCTTATCCATTCACTTATCTGAATCTCTGATATTGCATTGCTTGCATGTAGTGACATGGTTATTTTAATCTGTATGGTATTATAAAACATTTTAATATTGCTTGCCTGGAGGGCTCAAGATTATTTAAACCAGCGTTATACTCCATCACTCTGCATATTGCAGATTCATTATACTATAGTTGCTAATTTGCCTTTCTCCATGTGTGGTATGCGTTCTTAACTCAATTTGGGTTGGCACGTTTGTGTTTTTTTAATTGTTTTTAAACTGTCTGTTTTTTCAATTCATTATATTTTGATAAAATAAAGGCTTTGATACAATTGAAGAGGTTCAGTCTTGTATTCAAGTTTTTTTTGTAAATTCAAATGTAGCCCTGTCAAATGCCTTCTCGACATCGGTACCTAGAAGAATCAAGGGTATATTGAGGGATCTCGCTGACTTTACAAATCTTATAACTCTGCTGGTCTTATCTTTATCTTGCCTCCCATTTTACATAGCGGGCTTTAGCCCAACAATTGAGAACAGCGTTTAATAATGAAATGGGGCTTTAGCTACTAGATAGCTTAGGTCTCCTCCTCTCTTTTGGCAAGATAATTATATGCGCCCCTAGGGCATGTGGTGGTATACCTTCACCTCTCAGTAAAGAGAGGCACATAGAGGTGAAGTAGGAGAAGAAAATGGACCCATATTTCCTATTAGTAACTGATTATGAGACAATCTGGGACCGGGATTTTACCTGTCAAAAGTGAGTTTAAAACTTTTTCCAATTCTTGAGTGGTACGTGGTCGGGTTTATGCCGCTCTCTCCTTTTCAGAGATCATAGTGAATTAATGGACTAACGAAAGTCTCCAATGGCTCTCGTATTACTAACCCCCAGGGCCGAACTGAGACTGAAATTCAATGCAAGCATTTGAAAACAAACAGGCCCACTTGATGCATGCAGAATGTGAAATATGTTTGTGTGCTTGCGGGTAATGGCTGATCAAAGCGTATATCACATTTACAGAATACAAAGTGCTGCCTTTTGGAAAACTTGAATTGGTGTTGATAGGCGGTAGGGCTATATTTGTAATAGAGACCTACATGGTCCCTAGTGCACGTAGTCAAATGGTGGTCTTTATTATAAAAACATGGCCCTTCTTGCCATCGAGAGCAATCAAAATTTATTCTAATTTAAATGTAATTCTAAATTGCATGCTAGGCCCCTTTTCTCCTACTAAATAAGCCATACCGGGGTGCACTGTTACAAAGACAAAATGATGCGTGACACAACCCCCTAACCATACAATACCAGGGGCGAACATACCATTGGTGCAACCTGTGAAACTGCACAGGGGCCCATTAGGTAAGGGTCCCACTGCCACCTTTTCGCAACCTTCTTCTGACTATTAGTTTGCATGTAAATGACTGAGATAATAAATTTTATTACTAACAATTACTTGTGGATGGTTAGAGAGACGTAAGGCGCGATCTATAAGGAGATATTGGAGAGCAAGGGGCCCATATAATGTCCATGCACAGGGGCCCTCAACTGTCTGTGTTCACCATGGTACAATGCACCGTGCCTCCTGAAATAAATAATTCTGTAGACTGTACCCCTTGAAATATATCATACTATACAGTGTGCCCCCAGAAATAAATAATACCATACACCCTGCCCCCTGAAATAAATAATACATTACACAGTGTTCTCTAAACAATACTCTACATGGTGCCAGGGCCGGCGTCAGCACCCGGAAAACCCAGGCAAGTGCCGGGGCCCACTACCCTTGGGGGGCCCAGTCGCCAGCGGGTGCAGACGCTACAAACATGGATCCCCCAGGAGTGGAATCCCAGGCCAGAGTCTTGCCGGGGATTGTGCTTCTAGATGTAGCCTGTCTAGGAGGTGGCGTAACTACCGCTGTAGCAGCCATAGCAGCTGCCATAGGGCCCGTGACATGAGGGGGCCCCTGCCGCCCACCGTCACGGCACCCCCATGCCCAGTGGCCCCCGCTAGCAGCCGCTATGGCTGCTAAAGTGGTAGTGATGCCAGATCCTTAGGTAGCAGATACTATTGAACGCTATGGCAGAGCAGGGAGGTATCTCCCCGCCCTGCCATTTACTACGCTACAGACTCCCAGGCAGAGTGCTAGTAGCTAATAGCGCTCTGCCAGGACTCCAGCTTTGGGGATGCCCCAGACATCACTATCCATATATGAACAGTGATGTCAGGAGCAGAGCAGTGTCCCAGGCAGAGTTCTAGTAGCTCTCTGCCCGGGACTCTGGCAGACATCGGTATCCATATATGGACAGTGATGTCAGGGGCTTCCCCAGAGACGGAGTACTGGAACAGAGCCTTTTCTAGTGCTCTGCCTGGGACTTCAGCTCTGCTCCAGACATCACCATGCATATATGGACAGTGATGTCAGGAGCAGAGCAGGATTTCCAGTCAGAGTGCTAGTCGTGCACTGCCCGGGACTATGTCTCTGGAGTTGCCCCTGACAGCACTATCCATATATGGACAGTGAGGTCAGGGGCTTCTACTGAAGTGAAATCCCCAGCCATAGTGTAGGCAATGCTCTGGCTGGGGATTCCACTTCTAGAGGGAGCCCCAATGCTACAACCTACAGTGAGGAGGCTGTGTGGCACTACCTTGGAGGGGGGCTGTGTGGTACTATTTGGGAGGAGGGGGGCTGTGTGGCACTACCTGGGAGGGGGGCTGTGTGGCACTACCTGGGAGGGGGGCTGTGTGGCAGTACCTACAAATGGCACTCAATTTATGGGAGTACAAACTGGGGGCCTAACTTCTATATGGGGGCATTAATAGGACCTAAAGTCTATATGGGGGCACAAAGTGAAATTTTCTGCCATTTTACTGCCGCCGTGAATTCCCCCACATAGGGGCCTACTAAGTCTGTCACCCAAGGGCCCACATAAACATGGAGCCGACCCTGCATGGCGCCATTTGTAATAAGTAATGCCATATACCGTGCCACCTGAAATAAATAATACAATACATGATGGCCCCTAAAATAACTTTTACAATACACTCCAGTCTCCTGAAATAAAGAGTACATTACACATTGCCCCCTGAAATAAATATTACTATATATGGCACATAAAATATTACTATACACTTTGCCACCTAAAATTAATAATATAATATACCAGACACTGTGCCATCTGAAACAAAAACACTGTTCCCCTTAAAATCAAAGTTCTCCCCACCCGAGTAACAGATATTCACCTCTCTTACACAGACTTGGCTCCTGCAGAATGACTCAATGAGTTAATCACACCACCTGCATAAGGACACAGATAGAATTGAATCCAGGGGGAACCGGGTCAGGATCCTGCTTCTACATGGTTCCCTGAAATGGCTATTGTTTTAATCACGGTTTGTGAGAACCTGAGAGATCCGTCCGGATCCTATACCAGACTAGAAGTCCCAGCATAACCTAGTAATAAATTACACATTGGAGTAAAACAGTAGGACTCACCTATCCTAGGGTTGATGTGTAGTCACAAAGGCAGACTGTGCAGGAGGGCAGGCTTTAGAAATCCTCAACTTGCTAACGCTGGGGAAGCTCTTCGAATGGCACTGCGCGAGTGGCCATCTCTTCTCTCAAGAAAGAGCACACTCGTACTGTGAACTGACGCTGCAGCATGCAAAGAGAGGTCAGAGGGGATGGGGAGCTACAGGAGCCTGTTGGTGAGGGGGAGCAGGTACAGCAGCCTGCCAGGGAGGAAATAAAGAGGAGGGGCCAGATAGCTGATTGAGCAGCACTGCAGATACCAGCCCATCTGGCATATACCAGAGTTACCAAATGGGCAGTCCGGCCCTGCAAATCCCTGTAGGCAGACTTTCAATACCAGGCAACAAAGTATAAGAATTGGAATATAAAGTGTGGAAGGCCTCCGCTATTTTGTTGGTATCAATATTTGTGTGCCTCGCTTTACTGTAATCTTCTTAACATAGGATTGCTCTCTGTGTTTTTTAATGATCACTGACATTATTTTATTCCCTTTATCACCATGTGCGTAGTATTTAAACCTAGAAATGTATAGTAATTTAGCTCATTTAATGTTTAGGATGTCTCTAACTCTTGGAATTAATACTAGAGTTTATTAGTCCATTATATTATACCTCTAGCTGCCATAATCAATCTCAAACTGATTACAAATAATAAAAGCCAATGAATGTTTTTATGTTACCTCATTTATTAAAATTGCCTAACAGAAAAACAGTCCTTGTTCCCGATAGCAACCAATCATAGTTCTGCCTTCATTCCTAAAACTACTCTGGAAAAATTAAAGCCTCACTATAATTGGTTGCTATCGTCAACAAGGCCAATTTCACTGTTAAATAGTTTTGATCAAGTTTGCCAATTGTACCAAAAGAGCATTTGTAGAGGATAAAATTGATTCTGTTGATTTATTGTTCCTTGAAAAAGTATAATGTCGTTTGAGAACAAACAATAAGATTTTTTTAAACAGTTTTGCATTTGACAAAACACTAAGGGAGACAAAACTTCACATTAATTTATTTTTCCTTTTTCCTTCTCTAGAATTATTCTAAATACAAAAGAATTGTAAAAAAAAACATGATTACAGACCGCCTCTGCTGTTGATTCATTAGACTTTTGGCATTTCATTTTTCTTGGAATTATGACTGCGTACTGTCTAGTAACTTTTGTGATGAAACTGACACTTTAAATTTCTTTTAGTTTCTGTAAATAATGTGATAAAATTGGACTTGAGAATCAAACTGTAACTATGCATTAGGTTTAGGTATATGGATTTGGATAGGATCTTACAACAATTTTCATACACAAAATAAATTATACTCTATTTAGAACTGGCAAATAGCTGAACTGTTATAAGCAGTATCATCAAACTGCATTTTCAGTGTTATCTAGAACATGAATATAGACATTTGTTATTGCCCTCTCTAGTTTATCCTTCCTTTATCTGTTGCATATACAAAAGAGATGTCTATGGTAATGAGGTAGTCAAAGCTTGGTAACTGCACATTAAGTAGAATTTTTACTTATAAGGTATCAATCATTTGTCTGCCCAACCAATTCAACTTCTCATAGGGACAACTCAACTGATTTGGAGCTCCTTACGTCAAATAAAACTACTATAGCTGCTGATTGGTAGCCACACACAGCACATAGCACACAGCAGCTTGGAAAACTGTCAGTATAAGGGTATGTTCACAAAGGGCGCATATGCTGCGTAAAAGTACACAGCGTATTCATCCTGGACCACGCAGGGAAATCTGGCCGAAAAATCGCTCCAAATTATGGTGCAGTTTTTCGGGCGGAATGTCTGCTGCGGAAAACAGCAGGTCAAAAATAAAGCTTATACTTACCCGTAGTCATGGCGACGCGTCTCTCTGATGTTCTGCAGCATGGTTTCTTGGGTGACGTTTCATCCTATGTGACCGCTGGAGTCTGTCATTGGTTGCAACAATGTAATTGGCTGCAACAGTACTTAATATAGCAGACATAGCACATAACCATTGCGGACGCACATTCATCTGCCTTCGTATGAAATTGGAGACTCAGTATGGCCCATAGAGTGCTTTGTTTTTGTTTTGTTTCTCAGCTCCAGATTTCCAAAAAAGTGGAGATGTCCTTTAAGCCCTTAATGACCGGGCCTGAAAAGGTCTTAATCACCAGCTACATTTTTCAGTTTTTACCTCTCTGCATTTCAGCAGCCATAACTTTTTTATTTTTTCATTGACTTGGCCGTATGAGGCCTTGTTTTAAAGAGGCTCTGTCACCACATTAAAAGTGGCCTATCTTGTACATAATATGATCTGCTCTGTAATGTAGATTACAGCAGTGTTTTTTTATTTAGAAAAACAATAATATTTGACGGAGTTATGAAGTATAGCTTTATGCTAATGAGTTTCTTAATGGACAACTGGGCGTGTTTTACGTTTTGGCCAAGTGGGAGTTGTACAGAGGAATGTATGACGCTGACCAATCAGCGTCATACACTTCTCTCCATTCATTTACACAGCACATATCGATATAGCTATATCGCTATGTGCAGCCACATACACAAACACTAACATTACTGCAGTGTTCTGACAATGAATATACATTTCCTCCAGCCAGGACGTGATGTCTATTCAGAATCCGTTACACGCCAAGACAGGCACACATCCCAGCATTGTGGAACTGATGCAGCTAGTAATCTCTGCCAATGCAGAAGATTTACTCTTTTTATGACTCCAATGCAAATAAAGCCTCCTATTGAAGAGGTTACATGGCCTTCTCTCCCCTGAAGAATTTGGGCCACAAGGAAACGCGTCGGGAGAAGGCATAACACTGGTTGCCTGAATATATATAAAGGAATAATGAGGTTTCCCAGTCCCCAGCCACAGGAACAGCATGGACTCTGCACCACAAAACGGGTAGGGGGGCTGATCACCCCAAATACAACAATACCTACTCTTCTGAAAAACCTTTTCCTTATATATTACAATGACTTGGAGCTTTATATGTATTCTGTGAAAAACATGGTTACAACCTGCGCAAATTGCCATTAAATAACCGCACAGAATGTCAACTTCCCCATGCAATAGGGAGCATATTTTTTTATTTTAAAAGAGTGTCTTTATATGCATTTATTTGCAATTTTTTTTTTAAATTATGAGTAAAAGTTATATTTTATCAAACTCTATTTCTACTCCAGTGATTTGTTTCACATATGGGAATGTTGGGATCAAGTTATAAGTGATCCTTAATGGAGATTCCACCTTTCACGTCAACCCTTTCCTTTTTGCTATCAGTAGTAATATCTGCATTTCTGGACGTATACTGGAGAGGCAGTATTCACAGAAGTGGTCCTATGATGCAAAGACCTTTTCTGTGGCTGCACCAATCTCTCGTTTAGCAACATAGTTGACTCCTTTTGTGCTTATTTCAATATTGTACAGTACAGTAGACAAATGAAAGTTAAATTGAGAAATATTTTTTATTTTGCCATGTACTTCAATCATGTGTGACGAGGTCCAGGCATTACCGTCTTCTGGCTGGTAAGGTGAGGCCCTAGTAGAAAAAGTTTAGGAAGTCGTGTTTTATAGAATAAAACAAATATATTCTCTTGAAAATATTTTATCTACATTTTCAGCTACTGCTTGACATTGGGTATTGATGATAAGCTTATTCTTTAACCTGTATACCTACAATCTTTTACCCTGTTTTCGAGAGATACAATTCATTCAGAAAGTCTTTAGACCCTTTAAATTTTTTTCACATTTTATTATGTTGAGGCCTTGTGCTAAATAAAAAATCTATATATATTCTGCAATCAATACCCCATAATGACAAAGTGGAAACAGAATGTTAGTAATCTTTGCTAATTTATTGAAAAGGAAAAATGAAAATATTGCATTGACATAAGTATTCACCCTTTACTCAGTACTTAGTTGAAGCACTTTTGGCAGGGATAACAGCCTCCAGTCTTCTTTGGTATAATGTCACAAGGTTTGCACACCTGGATTTTGGGATTTTCTGCCATTCTTCTCTGCAGATCCTCTCAAGCTCTGTCAGGTTGGATGGGGACCGTAGGTGGACAGCTATTTTCAGGTCTCTCCAGAGATGTTCGATTGGGTTCAAGTCAGGGCTCTGGCTAGGCCACTCAAGGACCTTCACAGAGTTGTCCCTAAGGCACTCCTGTGTTGTCTTAGCTGTGAGCTTAGGGTCATTGACTTGTTGGAAGGTGAACCTTCAGTCTAGTCTGAGGTCCAGAGCACTCTTGATCAGGTTTTCATTAAGAATATCTCTGTATTTTGCTCCATTCATCTTTCCCTCAACCCTGACCAGTGTCCCTGTCTCAGCTGCTGAAAAACATCACTACAGCATGATGCTGCCACCAAAATGCTTCACTGTAGGGATGGTATAGGGCATGAGCCATGCTTGGTTTCCTCCAGACATGACACTTAGAATGGAGTTCAATCTGGTTTCATCAGACCACAGAATCTTGTTTCCCACAGTCTGGGATTCCTTCATGTGTTTTTTGCAATCTCCAGATGGGCTTTTATGTGTATTTTACTGAGAAGAGGCTTCTTTCTGGCCACTCTGCCTTTAAGGCCAGATTGGTAGAGTGCTGCAGGGATGGTTGACCTTCTGGAAGTTTCTCCCATCTGCACACAGGATCTTTGGAGCATAGCCAGAGTGACCATTGAGTTCTTAGGCCCCTCTCTTACCAAGGCCCTTCTTCCCCGATTATTTAGTGTGGTGGGTGGCCAGCTCTAGAAAAAGTCCTGGTGGTTCCAAACTTCTTCTATTTAAGAATTATGGTGGTCATTGTGGTCTTAGGAACTTTCAGTGCAGCAGAATTATTTTTTTTGTACGCTTCTCCAGATCTGTGCCTCCACACAATCCTGTCTCTGAGCTCTACAGGCAGTACTTTCCTCCTCATGGCTTGGTTTTTGCTCTGATATGTATTGTCAGCTATATAGACAGGGGTTTGTCTTTCAATCATGTCTTATCAATTTACCACAGATGGACTCCAATCAAGGTGTAGAAACATTTCAAAGATGATTGAGTGGTCCCCAGAGCTAAATTTCAAGTGTCATAGCAAAGGGTCTGAATACTTATGTCCATGCGAAATTTGAATTTTTCATTTTTAATAACTTTGCAACAATTCTGTTTTCTCTTTGTCATTATGGTGTTATTGGAAGAATTATGCAGAAGGATAGGGAAAAACTTGAATTTTTATCTATTTTAGCACAAGGCCCCAACATAACAAAATGTGAAAATAGTGAAAGGGACTGATGACTTTCCAAATGCACTTTAAATTCGATTTAATGGGCTAGCAACCATATAATTACTGTAGGTTATGTGTAAAACTTTACCTTTAAAATTAAATTTTACCTGCCATTTAACTGAAAATTTTGCTGACCCCGTCATGCTGAGTTTTAAAAATCAGAAATTACTTTCCATCTACAAGGTTATTAATAAAAAGTTTAGAAATGTAATTTCCAACTACATTTTGTTTTTTGTCCCTTACATTCACACTTTTTCCACTGCAATGTGAAGATATTGGCTGTTCATACATTAAAAGTCCTATAATCATTTGTGCCACCCACATTGCCTTCCCAGCCTATGTACATCACCGTTAGATATGATGTCTGATAGATGGAATCTGGACAGTCACGACAGGTTATTTGCTCAAGTGTTTGTAAAAACTTTTGCATAATTGAAAATGTAAAAATGGCCTTGTTATTAAAGGGTTAAAGATGACAATATAGTTCAGGTCCTATATTGAAGAGGCATATCAACAAGTAGTTTTGCATTGGTATGGACTAATTTGTATGTTGCTGCTATTATCAAACACAGTAAATACCCTGATGTATTGATTGAATTATTGATTGCACCACCAATTATATAGGATCAAATGCAAGAAAGGGAAGGGGATATAGAGGTAAGGAAAATGGCAATATAACAACTTTATTGAAGCTTAAAACCTTTATTGAAATAAAAATGGGAAATTTTTTAAGCAATTGGTGCTCTTCAAAAAAAAAAAGCTCTGTCCTCAAACTAATTCTGTTGTAGAAATTTTCTACATTGGACTTATTGTCCCCTTGGGAGATTCCTGAGATCCACACAAACGAAACTGTTCCACTGTGAGGCTATGTTCACATGTACTAAAAGAAGTAGAGGAAAATTACGTAGCGGTTTTCATGGGAAAACAGCCTCTGATTTCAAGGTGTTTTTTGAAGCTGAAAATTAAGCTTTTTTTACATTTGAAGCTTCTTTTGAGTCTTTTTTTGAGACGTTTTTCATAGTGGCATTGGAAAATCAGCTCCAAAAACACCTCAAGAAGTGACATACTACTTATTTTTACAAGGCTTCTTTTTACGAGGCGATTTTTTAATTCAGCAGCGTAAAAATACGCCTCATGTGAACAGCACAGTGTATTTCCGATTGAATTCAAAGGCAAGCTGTTTGTAGGCGTTTTGAGTGTTTTTCTTGCAAAATTTCTGACAAGATTTTCTGTGCGGAAAATTTGCAGCATATACAATAGCTGCAAAGTAAATGAGCAACAGCATTATTTCAGATTTTGTTAATTCTAGTACTAGAAGCGTAGTACAAATGTAATGATCTAATGGTTTAAAACAGTGATAATGAGATTCATTTTATGCCATTTTTTTTTATCAGTGTCCTGCTTATAAAGGATTCTATCTTATCTGCCACCTGATTTGCCTACCTATTATTCTGTTGACCTGATATAAACTGCTCTGTCTAGAGCTAGTAATCAGGCAAATTCTGAAGAAATTAACATCGATTTCTTGGTAAGAAGGGTACGGTCAATTAGAACTGAATGTGTTGTAACTCTCTCATATAATTAAAGAAGTTTTAAGTCCCTAGTGTCCTTATAGCCTTGCTTTCCCGCAAAATTTTGGAAAAAGAAAATAGATGACTGCACATTGCCCCAATTTTAGTTAACTTTATCTATAGTGACAACCCATGAAGTCAACATTAAATAATCATTAAAATATGACTTTTATGAAATTTATTCCATAACATTTTATATATGACTTTCTATTTTATCTTCTGCTTCGTGAAACCGGTAACAGTGAACAAATAGGTGTATAAATTACATACAAAGTTTATTGGCAATGATATCATACTAGCTATGAAATAGCCTGTCAAAGTTTAAAAATATGCTATTTAAGCAATTACAACTACTCCCAAAGGTATGTTGCAGACTTCACTATTTAAGTGATAGATTCCTGGAAGGAAAGCAATTGGCAATCAGAGGAATACATAAAAGGAGTTTTTTATGAAGTTAAAATATTGCTATTCTTTAAATGCAATCCGAAATTAAAACTAGTATTAAAGAGGCTCTGTCAACACATTATAAGTGCCCTGTCTCCTACATAATCTGTTCGGTGCTGTAATGTAGATAACAGCAGTGGTTTTTATTTTGAAAAACGATAATTTTTGAGCAAGTTATGAGCAATTTTATATTTATGCTAATTCGTTTCTTAACCCCTTCCCCCTGCTTGCATTCTGGGCCTTAAAGAGGCTCTGTCACCACATTATAAGTGCCCTATCTCCTACATAAGGAGATGGGCGCTATAATGTAGGTGACAGTAATGCTTTTTATTTAAAAAAACGATCTTTTTTCACAACGTTAGGAGCGATTTTGGTTTATGCTAATGAGCTTTCTTAATGCCCAAGTGGGCGTACTTTTACTTTCGACCAAGTGGGCGTTGTACAGAGGAGTACATGACGCTGACCAATCGGCATCATGCACTCCTCCCCATTCATTTACACTGCACTAGCGATATAGATATATCGCTATGTGCAGCCTCATACACAAACCCTAACATTACTACAGTGTCCTGATAATGAATACACATGAAATCCAGCCTGGACGTCATGTGTACTCAGAATCCTGACACTTCTGACTCTTTTTTTGTGAGATTCCAGCAAGTGAAACCAAATCTCGTTTAGCTCCGTGATATCGCGAGATTTGGTTTCACTTGCCGGAATCTCACAAAAAAAGATTCACAAGTGTCAGGATTCTGAGTACACATGACGTCCAGGCTGGATGGTCATGTGTATTCATTATCAGGACACTGTAGTAATGTTAGGGTTTGTGTATGAGGCTGCACATAGTGATATAACTATATCGCTAGTGCGCACGGCACACGGAAGCACTTGAGTGTGCCGCGCGTGATTCGCGCTACAGTTGTAAAATAAATGAATGAAAAAATAAAAGCACCTTCTGCTTTTATGTTTGTAAACATAAAAACAGAGTGTAATAACGATGCCATATGCGCGAAAATAATGCAGGCACGCACCAAATACTGATGCTACACGGAACTGCTACGCATGCAAAACGCAGCATTTTTTTGCACGCGCAATATGCACACGCTCGTGTGAATAAGGCCTAAGTGAGCAGTAATGATGTGAGCAGAAGAGTTAATAAAAAAAACACTTCTCATAGTATCTATATATCTGTCCATTCTCTATTCTTCTATCTGCTATCTATTTATCTGTCATATATGTATGTGCTCAAGAGTGTTCCAAAATGGGGGGGGGGGCGGAGCATGACTGCGCTAGGAAAAGGGGCTGTTTTAGTGAGCTCCGCTGCATTCAGCCAGATTCCAGCTAAGTAAGCGCTTCTTACATCGCCATTATGGGCAAGACTAAAGGTAACAAGAGCAAGAAGGTACCAGATGCCCCTAAATCTTCGAATCCCCCCAGGGAAATAGAGAAATTCCTCTGAAAACCCTCATCGCTCTCACCCGCCATGCTATCCAAGGCGGCGCCAACTCCATACTGGAGGCCTCCGGCACACACAGCGACTTCGGCAATGCAGATGGATGGGGTGAGTCTGGATTCCTCCCCATCTCCCGCTTCTTCTTCAAAAAAGCCTTATCCCAAGCCTTTTCCCCAGCGGTGAAGAATTGAAACTACGTAAGGGATGACTTGAAACACTTAGGCCGCAGGGTGGAAATGCTGGAGCAACAGCAGGATAAGATCATTGCCCGTAGCAACTTAATGAACGATCATCTTCAAGCCTATCAGGATCAGATTAAGGGCTTATTCAGACGAACGGCATATACGTCCGTGCAACGCGCGTGATTTTCACGCGCGCCGCACGGACCTATATTAGTCTATGGGGCCGTGCAGACATGTGCGTGATTGTTACACAGCGTTGGTCCGCTGCGTCAAAGTCACAACATGTCCGTTCTTTGAGCGTTTTTCACGCATCACGCACCCATTGAAGTCAATGGGTGCGTGAAAACCAGGCATGCCACACGCAAGCACTTCCGTGCGAATAGCGTGATTCGCGCAACAGCTGTGAAAAGGATGAATGAAAACAGAAAAGCACCACGTGCTTTTCTGTTGACAAACATCCAAACGGAGTGTCAATGATGGCGGCTGCGCGAAAAGCACACAGCCGCACATCATATGCTGAGGCCACACAGAGCTGTTAAGTGCCTTTTGCGCATGCAAAATGCTGCATTTTTTGCATGCGCAAAAAGCACACGCTCGTGTGAACCCGGCCTAACTGTAATTTATTTGCGATTGAGGATCAAGAAAACTGGAGTAGACGCAAAAACATCAGAATAAGGGGGATACCAGAGTGTACAGCGCAAGAAGCAATTAAAGAGACAGTGCTCCAAATCTTTACATCCCTGATAAGAGAAGACGCCTCAAAACTGGTTGTAATTGAGCGCATTCATTGTGCACTGCGGCATAAGCCTGCTCAGGGTGACCCCACCAAGAGATGTAATCTGCCTACATAGCTATGTGGACACCATTAATATTTTTGCGCACGCCAGTGATCAACCTGACATATCACATGACGGCGTAAAAATCACCCTTTTCCAGGACATTGTTTCTTCTACCCTGGCCAAAACCTTCTATCCTAGCTCTTAAACCTTTACTAGATACCCTGACTCAAGGAGACGCTGCTAGATAACCCACTCATATCTCAGAATTAGAAGTATTTCTGTTGGACTATTTCAGCAGAAATGTCTTTAACTAAACTTCCACCCCTAAATCATGGGAAACTCAGAAATGTGTTTTTAGGGGGCTATTGGGTTTATCATGTAATGCTTTGTAATTGTTCTAGCATTAAAAATACAAAGGAATGTGATGATAGATTTCCTGATCAACCAAATTTCCGCTATGGAATGCCTGAGCCCTATAGGCCCAACAGGATTTATCTGTTCTTAGAAATCGGCTAAAGAAATTCTTGAATATTCGCTCTGTAAAAATTTACCAGTCATCTCTTTTCAAACACTATTCTTACGGGGATAAAGGCTCTAAATTTATATCCTCGCTTCTCAAAGAACAGAAGGATGCTTCCTACATCATTAGTATTAAAAAGTCAGATGGCACTCTGGTCCATGACCCTAAAGGCATCACATGGGAATTTCTAGCATTTTTACAAGCCCCTTTAGGGTATGTGCACACACACTAATTACGTCCGTAATTTACGGACGTATTTCGGCCGCAAGTACCGGACCGAACATAGTGCAGGGAGCCGGGCTCCTAGCATCATAGTTATATACGATGCTAGGAGTACCTGCCTCTCTGCAGGACAACTGTCCCGTACTGTAATCATGTTTTCAGTACGGGACAGTAGTTCCACGGAGAGGCAGGGGCTCCTAGCATCGTACATATGTATGATGCTAGGAGCCCGGCTCCCTGCACTGAGTTCGGTCTGGGACTTGCGGCCGAAATACGTCCGTCAATTACGGACGTAATTAGTGTGTGTGCACATACCCTTACAGTCTATCTTCAAAACTTGTTCTCTAA
Source organism: Rhinoderma darwinii (assembly GCF_050947455.1). NCBI lineage: Eukaryota > Metazoa > Chordata > Amphibia > Anura > Rhinodermatidae > Rhinoderma > Rhinoderma darwinii. The sequence continues at coordinate 80,029,568 of NC_134687.1, forward strand.
AATGGAAGATTTTCTCAAGTCTATTGTAACACCTACTCATCCTGAGGAGGATAAAACAAATGTACTGGCCCCATTTGCACTAGACAAAATTTCTTTCATTTTATCGTCTAGCCACAACGACAAATGCCCAAGTCCTGACAGATTTCCCATTGGCTATTATAAAATATTTGGAACAGCCCTGCTTCCGCATTTTTAAAATTTGTATAATGCCTTTTCTCTCAGGGTCTCAGGCACTAGAAGCCCACATCACCTTCCGCATAAAGAGGCTAATGATCTGCAAGATTGTGGAGCTTATAGAGTGATCTCACTGCTCAAGACTGTGGGTGAAAGTTTTATGAGCTAGAATGAAGATAATTCTACCCAAACAAATTGGACATGAGCAGGTGGCCTTTGTCCCTGGGAAAGAGGTAAAAATAAATTACCACTAGACTGCTCCATGCCATTCATTGCGCTAAATCATCACATACTCGATTGGTGCTTCTTGGCACTGATGCCATGAAGGCCTTTGATAGAGTAAATCTTTCTTTTTATGAAAACATCTTTACGTAAATTTGACTTTCCTCCTGACTTCATTGCAACAGTTTTTTTTCTCTATACTCAGCCCCTAGAGCACAATTATGTATAAATGGTACCCTATCACCCCACTTTTCTATAACTAATCCAATGAGGCAAGGTCGTCTCTTATCTCCTACTCTCTTTGTTATAGTCATGGAAATGTTGATCCAACAAATTAGGGTTTATTCATACAGTGCGTTTTGCTGTGTTTTTTGCCATGTGGTCGAAAACCGCACTGAAGAAATGTGGTAAGAAAACATGCGTTTTTTTGGGTGCGATTTTCTGCTGCGTGGCAAAAAAACGCTGCAAAACTGTACTGTGTGAATACATCCTAAGGCAGGATGTCCACATTAGAGGCTTGCTTATACTGTAAGTAATTATTGCCATACTACAGCAGCCTTTGCGACAAACCCAAAAGAAGCCTTCCCTCACATCACAAATATCTTCCAGTCATTTTGAGTAATTTCTAATTTCAAGATTAATTTTGCCAAATCTAAGATTTTGAATATCTCCGCCTTTTCTGTGGACATGGATTCCATTGTACCTTAGGCCCCTTTCAAAAGGCCAAATAAAACCATGAAATATTTAGGTATCTTTCTTGCTTCTGATTTTTTCCAAATTATTTGCTTTGAATTACTCTCCACTCCTTACTAAAATTAAGGCTCAATTACGTGCTTTCCATCTCCTATTAGTATCCTTGATGGGTAGAAAAAATTACTTAAGCACTTACTGTAAATACTTTATATCTTCCAGACTATTCCCATATACTTACTTAACTCCTTCCTCAATAAGATAAGGCAACTCTTTACTAATTTTCCCTGAAAAACTGCTCGACCTATATTGCCGTATAGACTCCTCATATTGAAGCTTTAGTGGGGTTGCCAGCCGTCCGTAAATTTATGGACAGTCCACAAATTTTTTTTATTTTTTTTACCGTCCATAGTGTCCAACAGAAAAAAACACTGTCCGTGAATTACTTTTTTTCCTGAAAGTTTGCACTGCGCATGCGGCAAATTGATAAGCACAAGTTGAAACAAGAAAAAAGCGGCAGCCGTAGAACGCAGGAGGACTGGGGTGAATTCACTGAAGTGACAATTGAGTAAAATATACCTTTTATTATAGTAACTCGCTAAAAACAGGGGTAACACACCACTGTGAAAAAAGCCCCACCGTGTATATTAAAAAATGTATTAAACAATAAAGACTGAGTAATTGAGATAAGTATATCTCAGTGTTTGTATAGATATTCACCGGAATCAGCATTTAACCTGGGCACAACAATAGTACGAGCCCCAAGAACACACCAGGGTCCGTGATCAAACACCGGAGTCTCCTAGTGCTGGGTCCACTACAATGCTACTGTCCCCTATGCAACAATCCCACATACAAAAACGACCCTACGCGTTTCAAATACTCATCCTCAGGGGTCTGTATCTTGGTCACTCTGGCCTAATTACCAGCGATAAATATTCAGCAGCAGGTATTCTGCTGTGCATCACGGAAGGATGCTCGCGTCGATGTCAGCGGCAAACTTCATTTCGGGCACTGAGTTGCCAAAAAAGCACCAAACTCCACCCCTCGTACTTGGCGGCGCTGTCCGAACTAACCAATCACAGCGCCCCCTGAATTCGTGACGCCTGTCCATGTGACTCCCGGCTGTCAGCTGACAGCCCGGAACCATCATCGACCGCATCAGAACGAACACGCAGGCGCAGTGGAAGCCACGGACACATCGCCCATGCTGCCAAGAAAGAGCAAGGTAAGAGCAGAACGATATAGAATATAGGATATATCTTGCGGGTCAGTTCCACACCGCAAGTGGACTACCTTAAACCATCTCTTTAACTGTAACCACATATTAGATAGATAAGTGCGGTGTCCCTCACATTATGAAGTTTAGATTAAAAACCTGTTGCACACGACCTAGCCAGTTGGCCATATCAATCAGAGTGCACTACGCAAACACCCCCCGACCCGTCAAAACAACCATATTGACCTGGCTGCTTGAAGATGGATGATATAGTTGCATGTTAAATAAAGCACGTATAATTAGTCTGCTCGTTTAGACCCGCTGGTTGTATACATGCCAGTCTGTGGATCCACTGGGCTTCTTTGCGCAGAATTAGATTATCCCAGTTGCCTCCCCTTTTTGGAGGTCTTATAAGTTCAATTGCTTGAAACTTTAAACATTCTGCACGACCCTGGTGTTTAGCATGTACGTGTTTCGATATCGGGGTATCCCTAGCATGGACAATATCTCCAACATGCTCCCTTATCCGGCGCCGAAATTGTCGCACCGTTTTACCCACATAATTAAGGGGGCATGGACATGTGATAAGGTAAACCACCCCCGCTGTTTTGCAGTTAACAAAATCACGAATGTCGTACTCCTCTTTTGTTGCGACACTCGTAAACTTGTTTCCCTTAAGGATGAAGTCGCAGGCCTTACAGCTACCACATCTATATATACCTGGTGTTTGTCTATCCAGCCATGTGCCCCTCGGTATAATGGGGTGAAAGCAACTATGCATGACTCTATCCCTAATGTTTTTCCCTCTACGATACGTGACTGAGGGCCATTGTGTGATCTGGTCTGCCAAATCTGTATCAGCACTGAGAATACGCCAGTACCTTTTAAGGATTTGCATGATATCATTTTGTTTCGAGTCATAAGTACCTATGAGTCTCGTAACTCGTTCTTCTTTTCGTTTTTTAGGAACAAGGAGACTCTGCCTGTCTGCGTCCCTCGCTCCCTCATAGGCCTTCCTGATTACACCCATGGGGAAACCTCTATCCTTCAATCTAATTTTGAGCTCCTGTGCCTGACTCTCAAAATCGTCCATGGAGCTGCAATTCTGGCGTACTCTCATAAATTGGCCTTTAGGAATGCCACGTTTGAGGGGATAGGGATGACAACTGTTCCATTGTAAGAAACTATTGGTTGCTGTTTCCTTCCGGTGTACTTTGGTGCAAATTGTGCCTTCCATTGTTTTTATAATTTTCAGATCTAGAAAGGACAGTTCTTGGTCACTAATTTTGCACGTGAACCTTAGCCCTAGATCATTGGTATTGAGGGCTGCTACAAAACTATTGAACTCCTCAACTGTTGAGTTCCAAAAAACACAAAATACAAAGGAATGTGATGATAGATTTCCTGATCAACCAAATTTCCGCTATGGAATGCCTGAGCCCTATAGGCCCAACAGGATTTATCTGTTCTTAGAAATCGGCTAAAGAAATTCTTGAATATTCGCTCTGTAAAAATTTACCAGTCATCTCTTTTCAAACACTATTCTTACGGGGATAAAGGCTCTAAATTTATATCCTCGCTTCTCAAAGAACAGAAGGATGCTTCCTACATCATTAGTATTAAAAAGTCAGATGGCACTCTGGTCCATGACCCTAAAGGCATCACATGGGAATTTCTAGCATTTTTACAAGCCCCTTTACAGTCTATCTTCAAAACTTGTTCTCTAAAATGGAAGATTTTCTCAAGTCTATTGTAACACCTACTCATCCTGAGGAGGATAAAACAAATTTACTGGCCCCATTTGCACTAGACAAAATTTCTTTCATTTTATCGTCTAGCCACAACGACAAATGCCCAAGTCCTGACAAATTTCCCATTGGCTATTATAAAATATTTGGAACAGCCCTGCTTCCGCATTTTTAAAATTTGTATAATGCCTTTTCTCTCAGGGTCTCAGGCACCAGTAAGCCCACATCACCTTCCGCATAAAGAGGCTAATGATCTGCAAGATTGTGGAGCTTATAGAGTGATCTCACTGCTCAAGACTGATTGTGGGTGAAAGTTTTATGAGCTAGAATGAAGATAATTCTACCCATACAAATTGGACATGAGCAGGTGGCCTTTGTCCCTGGGAAAGAGGTAAAAATAAATTACCACTAGACTGCTCCATGCTATTCATTGCGCTAAATCATCACATACTCGATTGGTGCTTCTTGGCACTGATGCCAAGAAGGCCTTTGAGAGAGTAAATCTTTCTTTTTATGAAAACATCTTTACGTAAATTTGACTTTCCTCCCGACTTCATTGCAACAGTTTTTTTTCTCTATACTCAGCCCCTAGAGCACAATTATGTATAAATGGTACCCTATCACCCCACTTTTCTATAACTAATCCAATGAGGCAAGGTCGTCTCTTATCTCCTACTCTCTTTGTTATAGTCATGGAAATGTTGATCCAACAAATTAGGGTTTATTCATACAGTGTGTTTTGCTATGTTTTTTGCCATGTGGTCGAAAACCGCACTGAAGAAATGTGGTAAGAAAACATGCGTTTTTTTGGGTGCGATTTTCTGCTGCGTGGCAAAAAAACGCTGCAAAACTGTACTGTGTGAATACATCCTAAGGCAGGATGTCCACATTAGAGGCTTGCTTATACTGTAGGTAATTATTGCCATACTACAGCTGCCTTGGCGACAAACCCAAAAGAAGCCTTCCCTCACATCACAAATATCTTCCAGTCATTCTGAGTAATTTCTAATTTCAAGATTAATTTTGCCAAATCTAAGTTTTTGAATATCTCCGCCTTTTCTGTTGACATGGATTCCATTGTACCTTAGGCCCCTTTCAGAAGGCCAAATAAAACCATGAAATATTTAGGTATCTTTCTTGCTTCTGATTTTTTCCATATTATTTGCTTTGAATTACTCTCCACTCCTTACTAAAATTAAGGCTCAATTACGTGCTTTCCATCTCCTATTAGTATCCTTGATGGGTAGAAAAAATTACTTAAGGACTTACTGTAAATACTTTATATCTTCCAGACTATTCCCATATACTTACTTAACTCCTTCCTCAATAAGATCAGGCAACTCTTTACTAATTTTTCCTGAAAAACTGCTCGACCTATATTGCCGTATAGACTCCTCATATTGAAGCTTTGGTGGGGTTGCCAGCCGTCCGTAAATTTATGGACAGTCCACAAAAATTTTTTATTTTTTTTACCGACCATAGTGTCCAACATTAAAAAACACTGTCCGTGAATTATTTTTTTTCCTGAAAGATTGCACTGCGCATGCGGCAAATTGATAAGCACAAGTTCAAACAAGAAAAAAGCGGCAGCCGTAGAACGCAGGAGGACTGGGGTGACTAGTAGGGACCAGCCACATGAGACATCACATGACTCAAATCAGTGACGTTTCACGTGACGCCACTACACTAGAAGGCAGAACGCGGTCTTCGCTATGGTGGGGGCGGAGTCCTGCGGACCTCCATTCTCTACTCCCACCACTAAGGCCACGCTCTGCCTTCTAGTGTAGTGGCATCACGTGAAAAATCACTGATGCGGTGCGGTCATGCAGGGTGGAGACTACTCGAGTGACTTAGTCTCTGTGTCGGACTCACCAATCACAGCCCTGCTTGTAGCTTTCCCGTGCTAGCTAACTTGTAGCTTCCCCACACTAGGTAACAGCGTCGAAAAGCTACAAGGTGGGCTGTGATTTGTGAGTCCCAGGCACAGGCAGGCTCCCAGCAGCAGCATACAGTACTCACAGCAGACAAGACCAGTAGTTACTCAGTGACAGTCATTTGAATCCTATGGCACATCAGGTTTATCACTAACTTTTGATTTTGTAATGTGTCCGTAAAAATTTGGTCTGTCCGTGATTTTTAGCTCAGTTGTCCAGAAATTACTGAAGTGAGGTTGGCAACCCTGAGCCTTAGCAAGATGGAATTGGAATGCCACACCCTCACACTTATTATCATGCTTAGTCGCTGGGTTTTACTTGCTAGGAAATAGACCATATTATCGCATGTAGATACAGAATACTCACTGATGAATGGTCAGAAGTGGCAAGGATCTAGTGTGCGCCTCTGCCTGGCTCGCACTAGTTGGGGCTATTTCTAATTTTCATAATAAAGGCTTATTGTTGTGTTTTTTTTAAACAAATCAGATCTGGGAACTTTTTTGAGCCTAAACCCTTTTGAAGCATTTGCCCACCATAATAGTCTCTGGGCCTACTGACTTAAAGAGGCTCTGTCACCACATTATAAGTGGCCTATCATGTACATAATGTGATCGGTGCTGTAATGTAGATTACAGCAGTGTTTTTTTATTTAGAAACACTATCTATTGTCACCAAGTTATGACCTATTTTAGCTTTATGCTAATGACTTTCTTAATAGACAACTGGGTGTGTTTTTACTTTTGACCAAGTGGGCGTTGTAAAGAGAAGTGTATGACGTTGACCAATCAGCGTCATACACTTCTCTCCATTCATTTACTCTGCACTTAGTGATCCTGCGTTGTTCACTATGTGCAGCCACATACACACACATTAACATTACTGAAGCATCTTGACAGTAAATAGACATCGCGTCCAACTAGGATGGGATGTTTATTCACAATCCCGACACTTCGGAAACGTTTGTGGGGGACTTACAGCACAGCAAGACTAATCTCGCGAGATCTCGCTGTAAATGGCAGCACAGCATGATCTCGATGTGCTGTGTGAGTAAGTCACACACAAACGTTACCAAAGTGTCGGGATTGTGAATAGACATCCCGACCTGGTTGGACGCGATGTCTATTTACTGTCAAGACACTTCAGTAACGTTATTGTGTGTGTATGTGGCTACACATAGTGAACAACACAGGATCACTAAGTGCAGAGCAAATGAATGTAGAGAAGTGTATGACGCTGATTGGTCAACGTCATACACTTCTCTTTACAAGGCCCACTTGGTCAAAAGTAAAAACACGCCCAGTTGTCTATTAATAAAGTCATTAGCATAAAGCTAAAATAGGTCATAACTTGGTGAAAATAGATCGTTTTCTAAATAAAAATGACAGCATCGATCGGATTATGTAGAAGAAGGGGCCACTTATAATGTGGTGACAGAGCCTCTTTAAAGCTTCTGACTCATCTCCAAGACATTTCCATAGTTGAAGCCTTTAAGTATCAAACACCCCAGAAGTTAGATAAATTACTGCATCCTAATATTTTGTCTTCTATGTGCTTTTTACATTACCATAGCTTGTCGTCCATTTGCTCTAAGTTCTCTAAAGTTGCAGAACACTCCTGGTTGGAAACATATCTTCTACTGCCCTCATCCCCAAATAAATTATTCTATAGAATTTACCATGGGCTTCTACTATATAAGGCTCCTCAGAAACCAAGCTTTTTGTTGGTTTTGGAAAAAGGTCTTAATACTGTCTTTGATAAAGCTTACTGAGGCTTTTATTCCCCCTGGAAGGCTTCTGCCGCTCGCGGGGGAAAAAAAGCAGCATGTCCTTTCTTGCTGCAGTTTCCGCCTCTGACCTCCCATTGAAATCTATCAATGGGAGGTGTTTTCGGACGTTTTTTGGTGCTGATTCAGCCAAAAAACTCTGTGTAAACTAACCCTAAATGTTTCATATAGTCTGCCTTCTGGGCCACATTGTGAGTATATTTTATGTTTACTGTAATCATAATTTATACGCCTATTAAAAGCAATAACAGGTGTAGTACAGTGTATCGAATGAGGAGAAAGAAATGATCCAGCGCTGATGATGGTGTTTAAAAGGGAATTGGAAGTCCCATATTTATTGGAGAAAGTAAGTAAAATCGAAAGGGAGACGCAGTCCCAAAGTGCAAGTAGTCAGGCTTGGAACCTGAGCCAGGTTCCAAGCCTGACTACTTGCACTTTGGGACTGCGTCTCCCTTTCGATTTTACTTACTTTCTCCAATAAATATGGGACTTCCAATTCCCTTTTAAACACCATCATCAGCGCTGGATCATTTCTTTCTCCTCATTCGACATTCTACACTGCGGGCCGTCGCGGGGATCCGACTGACGCTACCAGGAGACGCAGACCGGTGAGCTGGAGGTTCTCTCCCTGTTTTCATTATGTAGTACAGTGTACTGTACTGCTCCTCTTTATAATCCAGCGTTTCTGAAGCCGAAAGATTGAAATGTCTGCCTAAAAACATTTTACTAATGAGAAATAGAAGGCTAACAAAAGTTTTGTTTATCATATCATATTGAGTGTTAATACTTAGGGTCCATGCACATGGCATTGACTACCGATTTTTATTATGTACTATAGGCACTCTGTGTGTCCAAACTTTATTCAACATATAAATCCTTGAGAAAAATAAAACATAAAGGCACATGGAGGTACAGTATGGCCCTATAGCAAGCTGTAGGTGCTGTATTATGGATCTGTACACCACATTAATAATATGTCATTGTGCTTGATGCTTTATATCCATTGTTTCTATCCAATTAGATATTTTGTACTTTCAATCTTTATTACGTAAATATATTAATCATAACTATATATAATCAGTAATTATTACATAAAATAAGCTCCAGTTAGCCTCATGTTAAATATAAGCATGCTCCTTTCTTGTTTATATATATATATATATATATATATATATATATATATATATATATATATCTATCATGTTATGATTTTATGGTAAATTAGATTACAATCACTTTAAGATGTTTAAACTGTTCATTTGCAGCAGTATTCCCAAAGCAGTTCCATATGGTAGAGTCAAGGCCACCACTGTATGAATTTATAAAATCTAGGACAAGAGAAAGACCAATAAGCAAGGCAACTGGAAGCCCAGATGCTGCTGCTGTTTATATAATGTATATGTATTCCAATGTGCCATCTGTTGTCTGCTGCAGCCAAGTATACCTTATGAGTGGTCAGTGACATTTGCTTTACTATCCAAGCACCTTTAGCAGCACACACAGAAATGTATAAAAATAAGCCTAGTGCCCAGATTAAATAACATGAATTGAAGTTGCCAGATTTCTTGTTTTTAAATGACTTTTTCTAGGAAAGAGAAAGAAAAAATAATGGTATAATGGAAACAGTAAAACTGTGTATTGTTTTAAATAGTTATTCTACACATAGCCCCTACTGACAGTGGCACCTGGGAAGCATTTATCACCTTCTGACAAATTCTGCCCTGGCTACTCTGTTCATTGCTATATTTGTCTTTCTTGATCTTTTTTTTAGTATTACAGCTGTGTTTTCAATTTTTTTTGCCAGCAACTTAAAGAGGCTCTGTCACCAGATTTTGCAACCCCTATCTGCTATTGCAGCAGATCGGCGCTGCAATGTAGATTACAGTAACGTTTTTATTTTTAAAAAACGAGCATTTTTGGCCAAGTTATGACCATTTTTGTATTTATGCAAATGAGGCTTGCAAAAGTCCAAGTGCGCGTGTTTAAAGTAAAAGTCCAACTGGGCGTGTATTATGTGAGTACATCGGGGTGTTTGTACTACTTTTACTAGCTGGGCGTTCTGACGAGAAGTATCATCCACTTCTCTTCAGAACGCCCAGCTTCTGGCAGTGCAGATCTGTGACGTCACTCATTTCCTGCCCCAGGTCCTGCATCGTGTCGGCCACATCGGCACCAGAGGCTACAGTTGATTCTGCAGCAGCAACAGCGTTTGCAGGTAAGTAGCTACATCGACTTACCTGCAAACGCTGATGCTGCTGCAGAATCAACTGTAGCCTCTGGTGCCGATGTGTCCTCGCTCGTCCGACACGATGCAGGACCTGTGAGTGACGTCACAGCGTGATCTCTCGAGAACACGCTGTGTGTCTGCACTGCCAGAAGCTGGGCGTTCTGAAGAGAAGTGGATGATACTTCTCGTCAGAACGCCCAGCTAGTAAAAGTAGTACAAACACCCCGATGTACTCACATAATACACGCCCAGTTGGACTTTTACTTTAAACACGCCCACTTGGACTTTTGCAAGCCTCATTTGCATAAATACAAAAATGGTCATAACTTGGCCAAAAATGCTCATTTTTTAAAAATAAAAACGTTACTGTAATCTACATTGCAGCGCCTATCTGCTGCAATAGCAGATAGGGGTTGCAAAATCTGGTGACAGAGCCTCTTTAAGAAAAGAGCTTTTTCCGGGTCAATAAAACACAGACACACACACACACACACACACACACACACGCGCGCGCGTGCACGAACACACACACACACACACAGACACGAACACACACACACAGACACAAACTGTAAAGGATCTGCCAGGCACTACGTCTGTGGAGACTCCCAGGGTTAATCAGTCGACACCTGAGGCCAGACCTCTTAGACTGACACCGGCTCCCACCAATCAGGGTGGCAGGCTCAGGAGTGGGAGAGCCTATCGCGGCCTGGTCAGTCAGAGTTAGCTCCGCCCCCTGTCCATTTATACCTGCAGTTTTCTCTTCCTCATTGCTTGTTATTCTTTTGGATTCCTGGCCCCACTGCTGCTTGCTCCAGCCTGCTTCTGCCGTGCTTCTGCCTTGCTGCAGTTCTCCTTGACTTGACTTGCTTTGCTTTGCTTTGCCCCTGGCTTGCTTCTGTCTCCGTGCCCGCTCGGGTTACTCACTTCGTCCTGGTCCTGACTGTTCGTTCGCCGCTCCGTTTCCTCGTGGCGTTCCGTGGCTACTGCCCCTTCCCTTGCGTGTTCCCTGTTTGTTTTCCTGTGCACTTAGACAGCGTAGGGACCGCCGCCCAGTTGTACCTCGTCGCCTAGGGCGGGTCGTTGCAAGTAGGCAGGGACAGGGCGGTGGGTAGATTAGGGCTCACTTTCCCTTCACCTCCTTCCTGCCATCACAGAATAACAAGCCCTTACCTAGTCTACCATTTCTCCTACGCTGTCGCTATCATGGACCCCCTTGAGACCCTGACCCAGCAGATGCAGGGCCTCTCCCTACAGGTCCAGGCCCTGGCCCAAAGGGTTGGGCGCACCACCTCACCTCTAGAACCCGACCTCAAGTTACCTGACCGGTTTTCAGGGGACCGTAAGACGTTTCTCTCCTTCCGGGAGAGTTGCAGACTATATTTCCGCCTTAAGCCCCACTCCTCAGGTTCCGAGAACCAGCGGGTGGGTATCATCATATCCCGACTCCAGGAAGGGCCCCAAGAGTGGGCCTTCTCCTTGGCTCCTGACGCCCCTGAACTTTCCTCTGTTGATCGTTTTTTCTCTGCCCTCGGACTCATTTACGACGAGACTGACAGGACTGCTTTAGCCGAGAGTCAGTTGGTGACCTTACGTCAGGGTAGGAGACCGGTTGAGGAATACTGTTCTGATTTTAGGAAGTGGTGCGTAGCTTCTCAGTGGAACGATCCGGCCCTAAGGTGCCAGTTTAGGTTAGGATTATCTGACGCCCTGAAGGATCTGCTGGTTAGCTACCCCTCGTCTGACTCTCTTGACCAGGTTATGGCCCTAGCAGTACGACTTGACCGACGTCTCAGGGAACGTCAGCTAGAACGCTTCAGTGTGCTCCCCTCTGACTTTTCTGCGATCCCCCCCGAGGTCCCGCCTCCTCGCCCCTCCACGGAGGACTCGGAGGTACCTATGCAACTCGGGGCCTCCATGTCCCCTCGACAACGTAGGGAGTTTCGCAGAATGAACGGTCTCTGCTTCTACTGTGGGGACGACAAGCATCTACTGAACACCTGTCCCAGGCGCAAGAATAAGAAGCCGGAAAACTTCCGCGCCTAAGTGATCATCGGGGAGGTCACTTGGGCGCACAGGTATTTCCCGTTAATGTGAAACGCAATAAAATTTTGCTTCCCTTTCAGGTCTCGTTTGCTGGCCGGTCTGCCACGGGCAGTGCTTTCGTGGATTCTGGCTCATCTGCTAATATCATGTCTGTTGAATTTGCTATGTCTCTAAAGATGCCTTGTATTGATTTACCTTATCCTATCCCTGTAGTAGGAATCGACTCTACTCCCCTTGCTAATGGTTATTTTACTCAGCATACTCCTGTTTTTGAACTCCTGGTTGGCTCCATGCATTTTGAGCAGTGCTCTGTACTGGTAATGCAGGGATTATCGTCTGATCTGGTTTTAGGCCTTCCCTGGTTGCAGTTGCATAATCCCACGTTTGATTGGAATACTGGGGATCTCACCAAATGGGGTAATGAATGTCTTATGTCATGTCTTTCTGTTAACTCTATTTCTCCCCGGGAGGAGGTAAACACGCTTCCTGAGTTCGTTCAGGACTTCGCCGATGTGTTTTCTAAGGAGGCCTCCGAGGTGTTGCCCCCCCATAGAGATTACGATTGCGCTATCGATTTGGTGCCTGGTGCCAAGCTTCCTAAAGGTAGGATATTTAATCTTTCATGTCCTGAACGTGAAGCCATGAGGGTGTATATCCAGGAATGCCTGGCCAAGGGTTTCATTCGCCCCTCGACTTCTCCTGTAGGTGCTGGCTTCTTCTTCGTGGGGAAGAAGGATGGTGGTCTTAGGCCGTGCATATTGGTGGCCTGGGTTGCCTAAAGATGTTAGGGCTTACGTCGCCGCTTGTGAGGTTTGCGCTAGGTCCAAAACCCCTAGGTCCCGACCTGCGGGCCTACTACGTCCCTTGCCCATTCCCCAGAGACCTTGGACCCATATCTCCATGGATTTTATCACCGATTTGCCTCCATCTCAGGGCAAGTCGGTGGTGTGGGTGGTAGTCGACCGCTTCAGCAAGATGTGCCACTTTGTGCCCCTTAAGAAGCTACCTAACGCCAAGACGTTAGCTTCTTTGTTTGTGAAACACATCCTGCGTCTCCATGGGGCCCCAGTCAATATCGTTTCGGACAGAGGGGTACAATTTGTTTCCTTATTTTGGAGAGCCTTTTGTAAAAAGTTGGAGATTGATCTGTCCTTCTCCTCCGCCTTCCATCCCGAAACTAACGGCCAAACGGAAAGGACCAACCAATCCCTGGAACAATATTTAAGGTGTTTCATCTCTGACTGTCAATTCGATTGGGTCTCATTCCTTCCCCTTGCTGAATTTTCCCTGAATAACCGGGTCAGTAACTCGTCAGGGGTCTCCCCGTTTTTCTGTAATTTCGGGTTTAACCCAAGGTTCTCCTCCGTCTCCCCTGGTTGTTCCAATAATCCTGAGGTAGAGGATGTTCATCGGGAACTGTGCACTGTCTGGGCCCAGGTTCAGAAGAACCTAGAGGCGTCCCAGAGCGCACAAAAGATTCAGGCGGATAGTAGACGTTCTGCTAACCCCCGGTTTGTCGTCGGGGATTTGGTCTGGTTGTCGTCCAGGAACTTGCGCCTTAAGGTCCCGTCCAGTAAGTTTGCTCCCCGATTTATTGGGCCTTATAAGGTCATTGAAGTCCTCAACCCTGTATCCTTCCGTCTGGAGCTGCCCCCATCCTTCCGCATACACGACGTCTTTCATGCTTCCCTCCTTAAACGCTGCTCCCCGTCCTGGTCCCCCTCTAGGAAACCTCCTGTTCCCGTTCTCACCCCTGAGGGGGTGGAATTCGAGGTGGCCAAGATTGTGGACAGTAGGATGATCCAGGGCTCCCTCCAGTACCTGGTCCATTGGAGAGGATACGGGCCGGAGGAGAGGACTTGGGTACCTGCTCGAGATGTTCACGCTGGGGTATTGGTCAGGAGGTTCCACCTTCTCTTCCCCACTAAACCGGGTCCTCTTAGTAAGGGTCCGGTGGCCCCTCATAAAAGGGGGAGTACTGTAAAGGATCTGCCAGGCACTACGTCTGTGGAGACTCCCAGGGTTAATCAGTCGACACCTGAGGCCAGACCTCTTAGACTGACACCGGCTCCCACCAATCAGGGTGGCAGGCTCAGGAGTGGGAGAGCCTATCGCGGCCTGGTCAGTCAGAGTTAGCTCCGCCCCCTGTCCATTTATACCTGCAGTTTTCTCTTCCTCATTGCTTGTTATTCTTTTGGATTCCTGGCCCCACTGCTGCTTGCTCCAGCCTGCTTCTGCCGTGCTTCTGCCTTGCTGCAGTTCTCCTTGACTTGACTTGCTTTGCTTTGCTTTGCCCCTGGCTTGCTTCTGTCTCCGTGCCCGCTCGGGTTACTCACTTCGTCCTGGTCCTGACTGTTCGTTCGCCGCTCCGTTTCCTCGTGGCGTTCCGTGGCTACTGCCCCTTCCCTTGCGTGTTCCCTGTTTGTTTTCCTGTGCACTTAGACAGCGTAGGGACCGCCGCCCAGTTGTACCTCGTCGCCTAGGGCGGGTCGTTGCAAGTAGGCAGGGACAGGGCGGTGGGTAGATTAGGGCTCACTTTCCCTTCACCTCCTTCCTGCCATCACACAAACACACGCTATTTATCTCATCAATACTGTTATAGATTTTACATAGTTACATAGATGATGAGGTTGAAAAAAGACACCGGTCTATCAAATCCAACCTATAATCCTACCGTGTTGATCCAGAGGAAGGTAAAAAAAAAAAAAAAAAAACACGAAGTAGATGCCAATATCCTCTTTAGGGGAAAAATTCCTCCCTGACTACAAGTTTGGCAATCAGAATAAATCTGGATCAACGTCCCATCTACAGAACTGGTGCTCATAAGTTGTAATATTATATATTTCAAGAAAGGCATCAAGGTCCTTCTTGAACTTGCTTAATAAATCAACCATCACAACATCCTGTGGCAGAGAATTCCATAGTCTCACTGTCCTCGCAGTAAACAATCCCCGTCTGTGATAATGGGTGAAACCTTCTTTCCTCTAGACGTGGAGGATGCCCCCTTGTTATTATTACAGGCCTAGGTGTAAAAAGATTATTACAAAGATCTCTGTACTTTCTAATTTGATCGCCCTAGGCTGTTTTTTTTCTAAACTGAATAGCACCAAGTTTGATAACCTTTTTCTAAGTGTGCAGTCCACTTAATAATCTTGTTCGCCCTTCTTTCAATATCTGCTCCAATATCCCCAAGTTTTTTTTTCAGTACCAGTTTTACCCAGTGTTTTACCGTTTAATTAATAATTGTAATTTTTTCATTTAATTTTTCATGTCTAATCTGAGATGCTGCTAACAGGCTGAGGTTGGTAACTGATTCACATATGTCATGCAGCACAGGTAACTCTTGGCCTGTCTTTTTGTGATGATCATCATGAGAGCTTGTTTCATCATAGTGCCACTGCATTTTAAAGAGACTGTGACTTAACTTAATTTCATAACGTTATGATCGATTGCTGTTTATGCTTCTTGTTGAGCTGTTCTACTACAAACTACTACAGCACGGGCGCATGGTAGCTCGGTGGTTAGCACTGTTGCCTTGCAGCACTGGAGTTATGGGTTCAAATCCAACCACAACATCTGGGTACTCTAGTTTCCCCCAAAAACATAACTATTGGAAGTTTAGATTGTGAGCCCCAACGGGGACATTAAGTGTGGACCTCTGTAAAGCACTGTGTAATATGTTGGCGCTAAATAAATACTACAACCAGAAAAGATGGCCTTCTGCCAAATAGTTACTTAAATGGATTTTCCATCTTTTGTGTGCAGATGGTCTAATCGCAGCAAGATTGGTCATTTACTAATGTACTGTCTGTAGCTGAAATGTCTTTGTAAGACTTCGTTCACATCTGTGCTAGGGTCCCGTTCCGACATTCCGTCTGAGCTTTCCGTCGGAACGGTACCCTGACTGACACAAACGGAAATCAAAGGTCAAAACGTCAGAACCCTTGCACAACGGAGAGAAACCTTTGGTTTCGGTTTGTGTCAGTCAGGGTCCCGCTTCGACTATGTCGGAACGGGACCCTAGCGCAGATGTGAATGAAGCCTAAGCCATGCTCCTGGTGTTTATCTCCTGCTTGTGTGATGTCCGTTATAGAGAACCTGTGGTTATGTACCCTCTTCCCCTCATTGTAGTATGGGATTCACACATCACATAACTCTTATATCCACTGTTCCCTGCTTCCCCTCCCTGTTTCTAAAGGGATCATGTCTCACATGCTGGACAGCAGGCAGCAATATAATGGAAATGAAACTACTGCTAAGCTGTGGTGACACCTAAAAACGCATGAAAAACTGCGGATTTTACCTGTGGAAACACCTGTATTTATCTGTAGTTTTGATGTGTACTTTCTGCACCAAATTACGCAACGTGTGAATGTAGCCTGAGAGGTTACAACGTTCTATACAGGTATATAGAAAAATAGCCAAGTTATGTGATTTCTATACAGAAAACTTGATAACATCATGACAGAGAATATTTTGAGGGATGTTTCTGATGCCATACTTCGTTCTACAAATACCTGGTATGATGGTGATGTTTGAAGTGGCTTTGAAAAGAGCCTTGTGTGACGAAAATGAGGCCTGACTTCTATTTTGGCTCAAATTGACCAATAAATACGGAGTGTTATTAAAGTCTTGCGCTTTGGATTTCTCAAGTTTAAAGGGGTTTTCCACGTTCTGACAACTGAAGACCTATCCACCGGATAGGTCGTCCGTATATATGATCGGTGGGGTCCAACACCCGGACCCCGCACTGATCAGCTGCTGTGGCTTCCATCCGGGAACTGGATGTTTTGATCGGACCTGCACCAATCATATACTGATGACCTATCCGGTGGATAAGTCATCAGTTGTCAGAACGTGGAAAAAACCTAGTAAAATTTCAGCTCTGTTCGAGATTTACTTGGTTCAATATTCCCTTTTAGTGACTTTAAAGAAATAATAAATCGATGTGTTCTATGGGTTACCAAATCAGCAAATATGGCAAAATTATTTACCTTTCTCTAATTTATAATTGTTAATTCAGTCTCATGATTTTAGATAACACTTTCAAATAAAAAATATACATTGCATATGTATATAATTTCCCTTCTATTTATTTACATAATGAATAGGATAATGATTGTATATTATTCACCAATAATTATTCCAAAACATTATTTTCTATAAAATGCTAAATTGCGAATTTCGGTTTAATGCAACTAGAAGCCAGGAATATCTATGTAAAACACTGTAACTGATGAAATGTAGCATCTGCCAAACTCAGGTGGCTGCTGTCCCATTTGCTTATTTTCCAGCCACTACACGTACAGTAGTTTGGACCTGATATTAGAGACCTGGAAAGATGACAATTCTCATATTGAAACTTAATGGATTTCAATATTTCTTTTCTGTCACTTCATATTATTGCATGCTTTGTTTAAATCAGATTGTAAACTAGTATGACATGCTACAGGATTCTATTGCCAAAAAAGCTCAATGATCCATGAACCATATCCCCTAAACAGACTGTAATACTGAACATGTATATATGATACATTTAGTCACCTTGACAAATATCTCAGTAATAAAATTACACCGTTAGCTACACTGAATGTGAACAAAACGGAAAGATTATTTCTGATTTTATAGCAGTCTAATTGAAAAATTCATCCTAAATCTCTATAAATCCCTATAAATTTACCAATAATGCCTAAAATAAAGAATTCTAGACTGTAAATCAGAATCATTTAACAAAATAATATTAGTGGACTTTAGGCTAGGGATCAATGGCAACTTTTGGTTATGTGACCGTCACAGTAAAGTCGCAGGTTATAGCAACTTCCCCATGACAGTCACAAGAGCTCCAACCATCGCCGTAAGTCGCATACGACCAATCAGTAGTCATTGGGGAAGATCAAATTCAGACAGCTTAGAATTGGACTAGATGTGACAAATGTATCACAGTGGATCATGCTGGGTGATAAATTTGGCATATCTTTAGACACTTTTGTTTGACTTACCTTAGACCACTTTTTTGTAGCAAATATGTTGGCACAATTTGGTGCTTTTTAAACCACCTTGTTAAGTAAGTCGCAAAAAGTGTCTAAAACACTGTATAAATGTGGCGCACTGTGTCAATTTGAGACAGAATTCTGGTGCATTTTGATTTGATCAGACGTGGCTGAGTTTTTCCGCTGCAAATATTGGTGCAGATTTGGGGCATTTACGCAATGAATCTGCACGAACATTTGCATATTTGATAGGTAATTCAGATGTTGCAGAAAAGACAGCGGACTTGCCACAGATTTCAGTTTTTGCATTGTAAAGGCTGAAATCCGCAGTGAATTCTGATCTTCTCCGCAACAGACAGTGCATGCTGCGGAGGGAAAATTCTGCAGCCTATGGTCCGCAGCAGAGTTTTCTGCAATGTCTGAACTAACTTTCCTAAAAATGTAACTGAAACCACTGTAAAAAACATCCGCTGGAGAATTCTACTGCGGACTGTCCGCAGCGGAATTCCACAGCAATTCCGCCAAGTCTGGCCATGCCCTTATAAATCTGACCCATTATCTTAACAGACATAACCATAAGCAAAAAAACAAACTTTTATGTGAACATGACTTGGTTAGGTGATCTGCTGACGTCAGGGGCACAAGATTTTAAGGAATATGGTTTTCTTTTTTTGGGACATGCTTTTACTGTTTATTTTGGCTTGGATAAGTTTAATGTTATTGGTAATGATAAGCAAATTTCCAAAAATTGGTTTTGGGTCCGATTTGTTCAAACCGGCCGTCAAATTTGATCTGGTCCTAATAAATTCGTCCGGAATCAAAAGTGCCCCGATTGCCCTGAAAAGTCGAACATGACACTCTGAGGTCTTCTAATATTATTGAAGACAATTTGTAAATGATGTGATGATGATTGGTAATTCACAAATGAATGAAATAATTGTACAGCTGCAGCAGCACTCACTTAACACGTTAGTGACCGCCAATACGCCTTTTCACAGCGGCCACTAATGGGCTTTATTCTGATGCATACGCCTTTTCACGGCTCTACATCAGAATAAATAAACAGAGCAGGGAGCCGTTAAATCTCCCTGCTCTCAGCTATGTTAAAGATCGCCGGGTGTCGGTGTCTTCTATGGCAGCCGGGGGGGCCTTATAAAGGCCCCAGGTCTGCCTGTAGTATATGCCTGCTAGGTCATGCCAGAGGCATGGCCTAGCAGATGCCTGTCCGTTTTACACGATAATTAAAATTGATTTGTTACGATTCACTCATTTTACTCATCTTTAATTATTAGTTCACAAAGCTAAAATACAAAATTAGTGTTACAGTTAACTAATATTTAAGGTCTAGAATGAAAAATGATAGTATGCAGTCTAATAGCTTGTGTTGGAATTTTCCGTCAGAGGAATAGACAAACGGAAAGACAAATGGAAGGATAGACGATTTATGTAAAATCCCACAAAACCCCTTTAATTGATCATAGGAATATATTGTGAATTTAACATTTGAATGTATTTCCCTTACATAAGATCAAGATGTAATGCTGGATCATCACTAAATAATAAGAGCTTGAAATAGACTTACAAATATTTTTCCGAAATTAGTATGTACAATAACTATCTACATCCTCATATTTGGTACATTTTCTGTCTGATACCCTTATAAATATCACATGTTGTTACTACAAACGTGACATTTTCCATTGATATTATATTATGTATAGAAAATTGACAAAATTAATATTTTTATAGCACTGGATATAGTCCAAGATTGTTTATCATAATGTGGTTAATTTATGGAATGTCATGATTTTATATAAAGTTATGAATTTTACATAAAAAGCTCCAGAAATTATGTAGTAAATAATTAATATGAAAATAGCCCTTTATTAAAAAGATAAGGGAGTAATCCCTAATCAGTAATCAGTAACAATGAATGCATATGCACAAGCAATTTCCAAGACTTCCGAGTGTATAGTCCCCTTGTAAATGATTCCCCCCTTTAATTTATAAAATGCTATGGTTATATCTACTGTGCGATAATTAAACAAGATAACACTTTTCAAGGTAATTTTATGTTGCAATTTACTGTTGAATGTTAATCAAAATGAATAGCAGATAAGAAAAGTTCATTATTTCATTACCATAATTACCATATGTCTTAGAAAAGCTTGTTCATACACTCTCTTTTAGCTGCAAAGTACTTTGTTCCTTCTCAGACCTTTCATGTGTCAGCTTGAAAACTGTTTGAAAGTGTTAAAAAGAGTTAAGGGTAAGTCTCCTGGAGGAGCAATTATAATGAAATGATTCTTACGTCTGCCGGTCATTTATTTTTTATATTTTTGTATGTCAAGGTCTGATGTGCTTGAAATGCATCTGACACACCGATTATCTGGGAAATTTCTATGGGATTTCATTATCAAATTTCTTTGATAAAATTAAAGCCAGAAAAAAAACTTACTTAATAATTTCTTGTGAATATTCTGTTGCACTCATAATAGCATACAATACCTATAAGCTAAATTAGGAAATATTTGTTGCAACGGTGCAATTTCCACACCTTCTGCACTTTGGTAAATGGACACTAACTTTTTAAACAACTTATACTGGTCTAATAGTATATCTGATATAAAACAACTTTGTAATTTAATTACTGTTAACATTTAGTTGTTCTATTCCTGCAAATGCTGTGTGAAGTTACTGCCACTAGGTGTCTCCCTGTAATCTGCTGTTCACCCCCTGTTGTCAAGCATTGTCCAACCCTGGTTACAGATGGCTCAGAAGGTGGGGGTGTGTCACTTCACTGAATGGCTATAATTTTCTACGGACGAGGAAGGGGGTGAGCATGGGGAGGAAGCAGGAGCAGAGAGAAACACACAGATGTGATGGTAGGATTTCTATGTCACACCAGTGCTGGATTCTCAGCTACAATACTCAACTGCTGTATAATTCCTCTGTGCTGCTGCAGCTTCTATAGATTTGTAATGGATATAGATAGGAGACCAGATTTCTCCTCTTCTTTGTAGGGCTGGGTGATTTTGTCCAAAAATTAAATCTAGATTTTTTTTTCAACACTTTGGCCGATTTTCGATTTGAATCTCGATTTTTCTTTCTTTTTTCCAGTTTATTTAAGAGTAATACCAAGAGATAATTTAATACATTTTCTTTATATAAATAACTCTTTAATATATATTTCTATAATTATTGTACGTAACTTCACAACTTTTAACCTCTGCAAATACTTTATTTTATCATAATTACCATTGGAAAAATGTCTATCTAATTAAGGGGTCTCAAGCACGCGGCCCGCGGGCCGCATGCGGCCCCTGGGGCTGTCATCTGCGGCCCGCGGGACACAGAGCCGCTAGTATCGGCTCTGCTCCGAGACTCTGGAATTCCCTGACATCGTTGTCCACATATGAAAAGCAATGTCTGGGGCTTCCCCAGAGCCGGAGTCCCGGGCAGAGCGCTAGTACAGGCTCTGCTCCGGGACGCGATGGAATTCCCTGACATAGCTGCCCATATATGGACAGTGTATCAGGGTCTTCCCCAGAGCGGAGTCCTGGGCAGAGCGCTAGTATCGGCTCTGCTCCGGGATGCTGCGGAATTCCCTGACATAGCAGCCCATATATGAACAGTGTGTCAGGGTCTTCCCCAGAGCGGAGTCCCGGGCAGAGCGCTAGTATCGGCTCTGCTCCGGGACTCTGTGGAATTCCCTGACATCTCTGTCCACATATGAACAGCGATGTCTGGGGCTTCCCCAGAGCCGGAGTCCCGGGCAGAGCGCTAGTACAGGCTCTGCTCCGGGACTCTGTGGAATTCCCTGACATAGCTGCCCATAAATGGACAGTGTGTCAGGGTCTTCCCCAGAGCGGAGTCCCGGGCGGAGCGCTAGTATCGGCTCTGCTCCGGGACTCTGTGGAATTCCCTGACATCGCTGTCCACATATGAACAGCGATGTCTGGGGCTTCCCCAGAGCCGGAGTCCCGGGCAGAGCGCTAGTACAGGCTCTGCTCCGGGACTCTGTGGAATTGCCTGACATCACTGTCCACATATGGACAGTGTTTCAGGGTCTTCCCCAGAGCGGAGTCCCGGGCAGAGCGCTATTATCGCCTCTGCTCCGGGACTCTGGGGAAGCCTCTGACATAGCTGTCCATACATCGACAATGATGTCAGGGGCTTCCCCAGAGCAGGAGTCCCAGTGATGTCAGGAACACAGCTGGAGTCCCAGGAAGAGCCTACTAGTGCTCTGCCCGGGACTCCAGCTCTGGGGTTGCCCCTGACATCTCTGTCCATATATGGACAGTGATGTCAGGAGCAGAGCTGGAATCCCAGGCAGAGTGCCAGAAGCAGCTCTGCTCCGGGACTCCAGGTCTGGGCAAGCCCCTGACGGCACTGTGGCAGCATCAACGGAGGGCACTGAGGCAGCATCAATGGAGGGCACTGAGGCAGCATCAACGGAGGGCACTGAGGCAGCATCAACGGAGGGCACTGCGGCAGCATCAACGGAGGGCACTGCGGCAGCATCAACGGAGGGCACTGCGGCGGCATCAATGGAGGGCACTGCGGCAGCATCAACGGAGGGCACTGCGGCAGCATCAACGGAGGGCACTGCGGCAGCATCAACGGAGGGCACTGCGGCAGCATCTACGGAGGACTCTGCGGCAGCATCTACGGAGGACTCTGCGGCAGCATCTACGGAGGACTCTGCGGCAGCATCTACGGAGGACACTGCGGCAGCATCTACGGAGGACTCTGCGGCAGCATCTACGGAGAACTCTGCGGCAGCATCTACAGAGGACTCTGCGGTAGCATCTACAGAGGACTCTGCGGCAGCATCTACAGAGGACTCTGTGGCAGCATCTGCATTTAGCGACACTTAAACTGGAAAGCTGGATTGTTGAAATAAGCACGTGGAGAAATATCTCACATTTTAAACCTAGCGGTATTATTATAGTAATGTAGTATTATTATAGTAATACAGTGTTATAGTAGTTCAAATAACTAATTGATTAACAATAATTTTGTATTGTATCAAATTTGAAAGTAATGCGGCCCGTCAACTTCCCATTTTTTCTATATGCGGCCCACTTATCCGGCCGAGTTTGAGACCCCTGATCTAATTGATTATAACTTCTGTGTTCCCTGGCAGGGAACAGGTTAACAGAATCTATAATCAATTATATACTGCATGCACTAATATCCAACCACTGCCCGTCACGCCCTCAGCTATTCTCCGACATTGCCGGATTCACGCGACTGTGATTGGACCATGAAAAACGGTCCGTGTGTCAGCCGGATTTCGCGGACCAATCATGGTACATGTGAACTGGATTCCTTGCATCATAGTCATTTAGGCTACAATCACACTACAGTAAAAAAAAAATTGCCAAATTCTCAACCATTTCCAGTTCGTCTTTCATAGCCGTTAAAAAAAAAAAAAAAAAAAAGATGGATTTAATTTGTCAGGGTAGATAGAGCCACAGTTCCCACATATAGTAACATAGTGTCACAGTTCCCACATAGAGTGACAGTGCCACAGTGCCCACATATAATGACAGTGCCACAGTGCCCACATATAGTGACAGTGCCCACATGTGGTGACAGTGCCCGCATAGTGCCACCACCCCAATATAGTGACACAGTGCCCATGTAAACAGTGCCACACCCCCTTGCAGATAGCACCCCCATCCCTATGTAGATCATATCCTACCTTGTAGATCGCAGCACCACCACCCTTTCTTGTAGAGCAATCCCCCACCCCTTGTAAATTGCAGCACTACCCCCTCCCTTGTAAATTGCACCCCCCTTCCTTGTAGATCGCACAGCTGTAGCTGCCACTAGGAGATGAATTCCCAGCCAGAGGTTGCCGACGCTTTGGTCGGGGATTCAGTTCCTAGTGGGAGCTACAGCGGCGTGATCTACAAGGGGAGGGGGGGTTGTGGTGCGATCTACAAGGTACAAGGGGGGTGGTGCAATCTACAAGGTAAAAAGGGGGGTGTTGCGATCTACACGGTACAAGGGTGGTGGTGGTGCAATCTGCAAGGGGTGCTATCTACAGCAGTGCGATCTATAAGGGGGGTGTAAAGGATCTGCCTGACACAGCTTCTGTGTTGACGCCCATGGTTACTCACTCTGCACCTGCTCCTAAGTCTGGTCGAGTGACCCCTTCTTCCACCAATCAGTCGGGGAGGCTGAGGAGTGGGAGAGCCTATCACAGCCTGGCCAGACGGAGCTAGCTCCCGCCCTCTGTCTATTTATACCTTCACTTCCTGCTCCTCCTTTGCTTGTGATTCTTTGTCTGTTTCCTGGCTCTGCTGCTGCTGCTTACTACTTGTCTTCTGCTTCATATTGACCCTGGCTTGACTACTATTCTCCTGCTCTGCGTTTTGTACCTCGTCCACTCCTGGTTTGACTCGGCTCGTTCACTATTCTTGTTGCTCACGGGGTTTCCGTGGGCAACAGCCCCATTTTCCTTAGCTTCTGTGTACCCTTGTCTGTTTGTCTGTCGTGCACTTAGTGAGCGTAGGGACCGTCGCCCAGTTGTACGCCGTCGCTTAGGATGGGCCGTTGCAAGTAGGCAGGGACTGAGTGGCGGGTAGATTAGGGCTCACCTGTCTGTCTCCCTACCCCGCCATTACTGGGGTGTTGTGGTGTGATCCACAAGGTACAAGGGAGGTGCGATCTGCAAGGGGGTACTATCTATAGCGGGGCGGTATCTACAGTGTGGTTTGGCTATGTACTAGGAGTCCCTGCTTCCCCTGCTGTTCCGTACTGGATGATTTTGTTCAATACCACATAGCAGTTCCATGGGGAAGCAGAGACAGAACGGGGACGACCAGGCAGTGATGAGGCAGCGGGGCGGAGCTTCCTCCTGAAATTGATAGCAGTTAGACTCAGCCCACTAGCTTTAAGAGAACTGAGAATTAGAGACAGAGCCTGCAGAGGGTAAAACTGCTAAATAATGGCACACATAAGTTATATAATGTCCAGAAATAGTGTTATTCCTCATGCACACACATATATCAGCTTATTCTGAAAAGTCACCTGAAAAGTTATGTATCCTTTAACCAAAAAGCTATAGAAAAAAAAGAAAAAAGTGCGGTCTGTCCGCAGCGGAATTCTGCAGTCAATCCGTTACATCTGAACGTGCCCTTTTTCAAATATCCTATTAGGGAATTTTAAGTTAATGTAAGAGGGTCCTTCATTCGTGAAGCCTATCCATTAGATTAAGGAGGCTACAGAGAGAATCTTTGGCTCTGCAGGAGCTGTCACATCCATGTATTACATGGACAGCCTAGTGACTTTATTTGGAATTGTATAATAATTAATTTCCCCTGTGGTGTGACTGCAGGGGGATTGAACATTTACTACTGGATTCCTTCACAGATTACAGCTGATCTATGGGAGTTCCAGCAGCAGGGTTACTTATGATAAGGTTTTTTTTAGGGGACTCCTAGCGAAAAATGGATTAAAAAAAAAACCAGTCCCTTTAACCTCTTACAGCCACAGCTAGTTTTGGCCTTTCTGACAGAGTCCCAATTTTCAAATTTGATGTGACACTTTATGTGGGAATAAATTTGCAATGCTTTCAATTATCCAAGCAATTCTGAGATTGTTTTTTTCATGAGTGGTAACCTTTGGTCGATACAGTCTGTGTTTATATGTAAAAAAAACTACCAAAATCTATAGAAAATTTAGAAAAATAGCATTTTTATACTTTAATTTCATTGCTTGTAAGACAAATAATCATTCCACACAAAATAGTTCAAATTTAACATTTCCCATATATCTACTTCACATTGGCATAATTTTTTTAAATGTCCTTTTATGTTTTTAGGACGTTAAAAGGCTTATAAATTTAGCAGCAATTTTTTACATTTTCAAGAATATTTCCACATTTTTTTAGAGATCAATTTAGTGCTGAGGTGGCTTTGAGGGGTCTATATAATGGAAAACTCCATAAATTAGCCCATTTGAAAAAATGCACCCTCTAAGTATTCAAAAGAGTATTTAGGAAGTTTGTTAGGTGTTTCACAGCATTTACGGTAATTAAATTGCAATTAATTAATGTATTATTTGTTAAATGTAAAAATGTCACAGTTTTATATAATTATTTTTTTTATGTAACATAGCAAGTGTTTTAATAAACATAACTCAATCTGTATTACCCTCATTCTCCAGATTTTAGAAATGTCCTATATGTGACCAAGCGCCTCAGAAATGAAGGAGCAACTTGTGGATTTTAGGTGTCTCTTTTTTATTAGGATATTAGTTGACATACCTTTCCAATCACAAATTGAACTTGAAATTAGCTATAACATTTTTACACTTTGCAGACGTTGCTGTGTTTATTTTATAGGTCTATGTACATAGTTGGAAATGAAGATGTGACTGCACAAAATTATTTACAACCAAGAAGGAATGCGTATACATTTTGTATATTTCTCTTTTCCCTGAATG
The DNA here is from genome assembly GCF_050947455.1 of Rhinoderma darwinii. Classification (NCBI taxonomy): domain Eukaryota; kingdom Metazoa; phylum Chordata; class Amphibia; order Anura; family Rhinodermatidae; genus Rhinoderma; species Rhinoderma darwinii. The sequence goes on from NC_134687.1 coordinate 80,056,061, forward strand.
ACTAAACTCTGATCTCTCTATTAGGTAAAGTTCACGTGCAGTGTAATTTCCTCCGATTTTCAGTGTAGAATTCCTCAACAATTCGAGGCAGCATAAAATGCAAAACCATATTCCTATGCTTTGGGTGGGGGGGGGGGGGGAATGCATGAATTTTGGTATCTACTGCAGATTTTTTAATCCAATCTTCATTCATATTTTTTTATGCGAATTTCACCCTTTGCAATGCAGCAAAATCCGCATTATAATTGGCATATAACATAGAAATGTTTTGCTTTGTTTGAATGAAATATAGTTTTTGACTGCACCCTGCTTCCAAGACAAAATATTCTTAGAATATTATCCGTATTGTAGTGTACCATGATAGCTTTTGTCTTGCAACATTAATGCAACAATGTGTATAGCAAAAAATGTTCAATTAAAAATACACTTAACATATATAAGCTTATTCAGTAATCTGCAATCTCTCCACATCAATGGTTTAACAGCCATGAATCATCTTAATATTATTATAGCTAGTAATTCCTGTAATCATTTAACTTGAGGCATGCTCCAAGCCATAATTCTAGAACGTGAATAATTACTGAATTATATGTTTTACTTGTGATTCGTTTCAACAGGTTCTTATTTGAGGAGATGAAAATAACAGACACTAACTGAAAGCTCATTATCATAAAGAAAGTAATTGAGATCCATTTATGTTTCCATTTTGGTTTATGTTTTAAATAGCCGTTTTTAAAACACTTAAAATATATTTCATTTCTACTTGAGATTGATACAAAATACAACTTGTTTACTTCTTTTAGACATACATTACTATAGTGTTACTTTACTTTAACTGAGATGCTGATTAGGACTTTGTGCAATTAGACCACAATTATAGATATTTACAAGACATTTTTAGGCAAAATTAAGGCTACTTAAGCAATTTTACACAGTATTCTTGAAAATGTTCTTTAGTTTTTTATATTTAATATATACATTGGTACCTAGAGGATTTATTACAAAGATGGAAATGTGAAGTGAACATTTAAGATATTGGTGTCTTAGGCCAAATGCAAACAATGCAAATTACGTGTGGATTTGCGGCGCATATTTTTTGCGGCTAATCCGTAATACAGTACCAGCAAAGTCAATGAGTTTCCAAGTAATCTCATCTACACATTGCAGAATTTTTCTGCACAAAAATTTACCTGCAGTGCGTATTTTAAAATCTGCAGCATGTCAATTTATCTTGGGTTTCTGCCTCAGAATTGTATCTGATAAGTATATAAAAAGCACCAAAATCTGCAGCATAAACCACACCTATATCCGTATCAAAATGTAACAACCATACCTAAAAACGCATCAAAAAACAAACTCAGTGCGGATTTTACTTGCAGACTTACCTGCATTTATCTTCGGTTTTGATGTGGTTTTTCTGCACCAAATTACATAACATGTATGTAGACTAAGGGCACATCTGTACGTGCCGAAAATTTTCTGCTGCGGACTTTGCCGTAAATTCTTGGAAATTACGCAACAAATCTGCAGCAAGATTCGCATATTTAACAGTTTGTTCAGACATGGTGGATATTGCAGCGGACAAGCCGATAATTTGAGCCTTTACAATCCGCAGTGAAAATTCCATGCGATTCTTGGCAACAGACTGTGATACGGCGCAATGTAAATTTTTGCACTGCCAGCTAGTTTTTGCACTGTTATTTTTCTCAACCTCTGCACTGGAATTCCGCAGCAAATCTGCCATGTCCGAATGTGCCCTTAGGCTACTTATTTTGTTGCAGAGATCTTCTGAATGGGGTTGTTCCTGCAGCAGGTGCATGGATTTCTGCAAGAACCATTCAGATGAATAGAACTGATTTTCAATCGCAAAAATTTCTGTAAAAAATATGCCAGAGTTTAAACTTGTGCTTGTGCTGGTTTATTTTGAGCTGTCTTTTTTGTAGTTAATAATAAACTTTGCTAGACGATAATTTTTCCTTCTGCTGGAAAAGTTGTGTTACTTTACTAAGGCATCATGCAGACGACCGTAGCCATGTGCACGGCCGTGATTTTTGGGTCGGCCGGCAGCGGACTGTCAGCCGCGAGTCGCCCGCAATTAATTTCAATGAGCCCGGAGACATGCACGGACCGTGGAAACCACGGTCGTGTGCATGGCCCCATAGAAATGAATGGGGCCACAATTCTCCTATGGGTTTTCAGGGGAATTGCGGCTACAAAAGCATGTTCGTGTGCATGGGGCCTAATTGTTATCCCAACTCTGATTTAGTAAACTTCCTGGTTTATGGATGGAAATAAGTTCTGACTATTTAACATGATTAATTTAAAAAAATGGTTAAAAAATGATGCCCAATTATTATTTTTGCTAGAGAGGTTTTTAATCTTCTTGTGTAAATGCAATAGGAATGTATTTTAAAACAGCAAAATACTTCTATTAAAGATAAACAAGAAATACTGTGTTATTCAACTAAAGCTACAATGTATAATGGAGTTAGGAACCTGATTTATGAAATGAGATATTCAACATGGCCAGTGTACTTATTGACAACTAATTTTTTTTGTGATCTTTTAACCCTATAAAACTTGCCAGAGGCATGCACGCAATAAGCAGCATGGAATCAAATGTGCCATATTGTCTGGCATCTGGTTAGTAATTCTTCTTGAAGTCTTCCTACAAAGTACAAAGAAATGTCAGCTTTGAAAGTGCCTACATAGATAAAATTCAAAGATGATCACCTTTTGTTTGATTAGATTTGCATTCCGAGTTTTCAGTTATAAAATAAATATCTGTTCTGGTTTAGGCAATTTTATATCTTCTAAAATCCATCTACAGCCGCTTTTATAGCAGAAAAAGGTAAATAGCAGAAATATTATGTTCGACCTAGTTCTTCTCTATACATTTTTTTTCATCATCTCTCCAGAGTAGTGGCCCTCTTTTATACTGTTAACTACAACATCTACAGAAATAGCAAGCTACAATGCCGCTCATATAGTGCCATCGACAATACAGCACCAGCTACAATGTTCCACACACTGTATCAGCTTGTTTCCCAAAAAATACTATCCACAGTGCACCCTATATAACTGATACATATGCCCAGTGTGGCCCTTATATAGTGCTATCCACAAATGACCCATGCAGTGCCAGACCAAATGTTCCCCATATTATGGCAGTCCGTGCTCCCAAAGAGTGTGAGCTGCAATGACCCTACACATTGCCAGCTACAACGCTCTCAAAACAGTGATAGCCAATGTGACATCCAGAAATGCCCCATATGGTGCCAGCGGCTATGCTTCCTATACTATACCAACCACAATGCCCACCCCCCAAAAAATGCCAAACATGATGTGCCCCCAAAATTCAACAACTGCTGTGTACTCATCTCTGCATCAGATTAATTGTGTCAGAACATGATTATATTAAAATATTCTACATACATATCATAAGTAAAAGACAATTTACATGTAAATTAATAATAATACTAAATATAATAGTAACAGTAATATTAATAGTAGCCTTTATTTTTTAATATCTTTAGTAGTTTATAATTTTTATGCTAAGGTAAAAGTTAAGTATCATGTTCTATTGAGTATAAGATATATACATAACATGTAATCTGTCGCTCTTTAAAATTGCTAGACAGAAAAAGGGAGCGATGGAGTATTAAAAATAATTTATATATACAAATATTTAACCATCTTTTCTTTCTCCGGTTCCCTTCATCATTTTACAGGTTATTTAAAAATCAATAAACAATTTTGCTAAAAGCTTGGTTTGTGCCCTGATCATATTCAACTTCATGTTTGTGAGATTAATAATTGATTTATCTTTTGTAATTTCAACCAACAAACACGTCATTCTGCAATTATAACATTTAACAAAATGTATGAAGATAGCAAAAAAAAAATGTGTCAAGTACAACAAAAGTTAACTCTTTCAACAGTAATAAGAAATAGCTAAAAACAAAATCTGCAATATTTCTATAGGTCAGTAGTGGCCATCAGTTCAAGGGGCCTGGATAGAGCAAGTTGAGCAGGAGGAGTACAGGCTCACCTAGTTGAACTCAAAAGTTTATTTTGGATTAAAAGAAGCCTATCAGTGCATTATGCATAGCAGTTTTTAGGGATTTAGGGGGGACTTAACAACGAGGATATCATAAGCATAGGATCCATTGCATGATGGAAACCAACAGCGCCCGATGGAACCCATTGACTTTAAAGTGGTTTTCTACCTTCTGACAACTGATGACCTATCCACCAGTTAGGTCATCAGTACATAATCTGTGGGGGTCCAACACCCGGGCCCCGCACAGATCAGCTGGTCCGGTGCCTCCGTGCATCGGACATACATGCCGGATGTAGTTAGCTCCGGCCACGGAATAGCGGCCGAGCTGCAGTATAGCAGCTCTGCTCCTATACAAGTGAATAGGAGCGGACCTGCAGGACCTGCTATGTACGGAGCCAACAGCTTCCGGCTCCGTACATAGCTTTATGTGCAATAACATCCAATGCCCGCAGGCCACCAGAGGCTTATCGGTGCGGCGTCCGGGTGTCGGACCCGCACTCATGATATACTGATGATCTATCCATTGGATAGATCATCAGTTGTCAAAAGGTGGACAACCCCTTTAATGGGTTCTGTCGGATCTCCGTCATGGTTTAAGTAATTTTGCCAGACATAAAATTGCAGCATGCTGCGCTAATTTTTCCTGAAAATTCAGCCAAATCATTGACGGAAGCCCCTAACAGAGATGAGAAGATGAGAACAGGGCCTAAGTTATACAGAGTAAGTTGTGTGGTTATTTTTCTGTTTGCCATTAAGATATTTTTTTTTTACTGTTTTGCATTATTATTGGTGCACTGTATGTCACTATTATGTGGGCACTGTATGGCAATATTAATTTCACACTTTACAATCTTTTTATTGGCACACTGAATAATATTATTATGTGGGCACTATATAGCACCATATTTGCACGTAGTATAGTCCTATTATTTGTGTACTACATGGCATTATTGGTGCATAGTTTATTGTTATTATTTCTGCACTACGTAGCAATATTATGTGCCACTTTATGTAGGTGTTGTAAATAAAAGGAAAATGCAGAATAACAGGAAGATATTCACATGACATGCATGAGCAGCTTTAGGGCACGTTCAGACGTGGCGGAATTTTTCCTCTGCAAATGTTGGTGCAGATTTGGGGCAATTACGCAACGAATCTGCACCAACATTTGAACACGTCAGGTAATTCAGACGTTGCAGAAATCACAGAGGCTTGCCACAGATTTCAGTTTTTGCATTGCAAAGTGTGAAATTCCACTACTTCTCCAACAGCAATTCCACCATGTATGAATGTGCCCTTAGTGTTAATGTGTTTTTTTGGGGTTTTTTTCGGTTTTTTTCAGTTGTCTTGAACCTACTCCGTAGTGGAAAAAAACGCTGTATACAGGAGTAATTAACTGATCAGTCAGAGTGCACAGTATAGCTCTTACATCACTATTGTATGATACCCAATTTACCACAAACCATATGATGTACAAGTCACCCAGGTCATCACCTATATGTGGAAGTAGTAATATAATAAATAAAATAACACTTTGCAAGAGCAAGTGACAAAATTTATATGGACTTTCATTTAATATATACAGTGCATTACATTAGAGCGGTTAAGCATAAATCTAATTTAACATATAACATGTTTGATGTATGAGCTTTATTTCACATATACTGTATATTAAAATTGTACTTTGAGTCTCAAATTTTACCAGTTGATTTTATTTGAGTATTTCCAACTATTATAGAAAACCCATAAATATAAAATTGTCCTCTTCTGTCAAATTGTTTAAAATTCCACTAAGTCATTTTTGGTTAGAATTGTAGCAGAGCTGGTTTTTGCCAGTTTACAACCGTCCTATATCTACAGATAACATATAGGGATATTACAATCAGTTGTGACAAATGGCAAACATAGCTCTGCTATATCTGTGTGAATTCCTTCCCGTAATATGTTGTAAGATTGGCAACAAGGAGTAAATGCCATTACTGCTCTCATTCATTTTGTCATACAGCTGTCCCAGACTACAGAATGACTTCAGATTACTGCATTGCTCTACAGATTTGTCACTTAGGCCGGATTCAGATGAGCGTGTGTCATCACCATATGATGCGCGGCTGCGTGATTTTCGCATCATTATGACACTCCGTTTGGATGTTTGTAAACAGAAAAGCACGTGGTACTTTTCTGTTTTCATTCATAGTTTTACTGCTGTTGCGCGAATCACGCGCGTCCCACGGAAGTGATTCCGTGTAGTGTGCGGGATTTTCACGCACCCATTGACTTCAATGGGTGCGTGATGCGCGAAATACGCACAAAGAACGGACATGTCGTGAGTTTTACGCAGCGGACTCACGCTGCGTAAAAATCACGGAACTGTCTGCACGGCCCCATAGACTAATATAGGTTTATGCGACGCGCGTGAAAATCACGCACGTTGCACGGACGTATATCATGTTCGTCTGAATAAGCCCTTAGTCTAGCTCAGTGACAGATCTCAGCAGGGCTGGACTGCCCATTGGGTTATTCTGGCCCATGCCAGATGGGCTGGTGCCCCAATGGGCCGCTCTCCTCCCATCAGCACAGTGCACTCTCTGCACTATACAGCCTAAGGAAGATTGTACCTCATGCAGCTGCTCGGAGGCCTCCCTGACATTGTGTCATGCTCTGAGCAGCTGCTACAGACGGCAGATAAGAGCTCCCCTTTTACTGAGCAGAAGCTCTGATTGATAGAATGCCAGTCAGCTGACAGGTGCTCCACCAATCAGCAAAAGGGAAGCTCTGTTAAGTGCAGGACATGGAGGTTGGTGGGCTCTCTGGCTGCACAGGCGTATGTGAGGGGGCATCTTCCTGATAACATCCACTGATACCCTGTGCTTTATGGGGCAGGGGGGGTTAGGATTCTGTGTGGTGTTGGTGGGGAAGGGACGAGAGGATACTGTGGGCTGGGGGCTATTTTTGGTTTGGGAGTTGTATGTGGGGGGTTGTATTGGCACTGTGTACTGTAAGAGGGGCGATTATACGCCCATTTTTGTGCTGTTTGCAGGGGTAAGGGTATATTTATACATTGCATGTTTTTTTTTACAACTAAAGTATATATCCCCACCCACGCAACATTTTAAGCCTTGCCCGATCTGCCAAGGAATGCCCACAAACCCTCCCAGAAACTAGAAAAGGTATAAAAAAAAGACTGATGCATCTCCTTTTCTTGTGTCCATTGCTGTGTTTCGCAGTGCAATCCCGCAAACAATAAATAAAATGGGATGCTTGGGAGAAATGCTAAAGTACATTTCAATAGAATGAATGGTATTTTATAAAATCCCCTGCACATAGCAGAAAAGCTTGGACTTTGGGGCCAGCAGCAGATTAGAAATTCCACAGCATAATTTTTATTACAAACTGGGGAAAATATATTAAGACTGGCATGTTAAATCCCACCCTTAAACTAATTTACGTTGGCGGAAAGAGTGCATGTAAAAGTTTTCCCATTTTTGGGGGGCAAAGACAGGACAAAGTCAGGACTCACTATGCTTGCTGTCAGCGAGTAGCTGACAGCTCTAATACACTGCACTACGCATGTAGTGCAGTGTATTAGAATTGCGATCACGGCCTCCTGCCCTCAAGTCTCCTAGTGGGACAAAATAAAAAAGTTAAAAAAAGTTGTGTAAAAATAAAAAAATTTAAGTTTAAAAGTAATAAAAGTAAAAATCCCCCTTTTTCCTTTATCAGTCCTTTATTATTAAAAAAAATAAAAATAAACAAATTATACATAATTGGTATAGTCCGTAACAGCCT